>NC_091992.1:39666421-39966421 GCF_044704955.1 Pristiophorus japonicus
TCAAGGGACCAATGAGTCAGAGAAATCAGTCAATTGTAGCTCTGGTTAGATATGCAATATCTGTACCATGGAGTAGAGAGATATACATTGGCTTCTGGTCTTCCCAGTGCTTAAAATTTAAAATCATGTTTAAATCCTTCTATGGCCTGGTGCCTCCGTATTGCTCTAACATTCTCACCCCAAATTTTATGTTCCGCTGACTCTTGCATCTTGTACATCCCCTCTCCTTTCATCCCATCATCAGCAGTTATGCTTTCAGCTGCTTAGACCCTCAATCAGGAATTCCCTCCCTAAAGCTGTCTGTCTCTTCATGATATCCTGGGGAATTTTGAGCTCCTATCAGCACAGGATTGATAAATTAGGTGAGCTTTAGTCATAGATTTTACTCAAGAAACAAGGGTGCAGGAATTCCAGCCCTCCCTCCGTTGATTTGTTTTGGTGGTACTGAGGCCAGCGGTTGTCAAAAAAAGAGCGAGCACAAGATCTGCCACACCCTGCCCATTTATAAATGCCCCCAATATCCAGCAGGCTACCGACCTGTATATGGACAGGCATATTATAAGGAGACAAAATGAGTGAAACACATTCTCCAATATATTTAGCATTGCAGCAATGCTGGATGACAGAGGCCATGATCATTTCAGAGCATAAAGTTTTGATTTATTTTATCAGACAGAAAGCATTGATTGACGGAAGGATTTCAATATTTTTGAACTTTAAAAAACAAATTTCACAGGTAGCCAACCACGGCTAAACTCCACTCACCCTGACCTGACTCCACAGTAGAGGCTGGAAGGCCACCTGTATTATGGTAAAGATCCTAAGGCCAGGAGATCAATTGGGTTCAGAGGTGCATCTTTGTAGTCAGTATTGGTGCCGCCACAACAGGCACTCTCCTCTAATCTGCAAAAGTGGATAATCCAGGCCTCTAGCTTCACAGACTAAAAGCTCAGTGTTTCTACAAACTCCTTTCATACTTTACTCCCTCACAGTAACAAACTATCCATCTGTTAAAGTTGTGAATCACAGGGCTGGAAATTTCCCTTCGCCCCGATTGGGGTCGGGACTTCCTGCGTCCGGCCCAGAAGTCCCGCCCCCAACGCGGAATTAGGCCGTGCGCCCCTCAAAGGAAGCAGAGCGCTGCCCGCTTTTTTGGAGGGACACTCCCAAGGCAGCTACACGGAGCATCCATGCGCTACAAAGCCCTTCCCCTTCAATTAAAGGGGAGGGCCACCGCGCACTATGCAGGCCCATTGGTGACTGCCACTGGGCCACCAGGAACACTATCAACTGGGCCAGCAGCCCGGCATCCAAAACAGAGTGCTGGCCTGCACGATGGTGGCCCGGTCGATGCAAGGGCCGCCATTGTCAGGACAGCACCCCCCACTACACCTCCAGGGCTATTTCCCCAGTGCGCCCCCTTCTCCAGGCGAAAACACCATTGCGCCCCATTAGCACCCCCCGGAGGTGCTAACAGGGCTAAAAGAAAGGGCAATTCCGGCCCCATACAATCTTGCCACACAGAATGAGGCCATTTGGCCCATTGCACCTGTGTCAGCTCTTTGAAAGAGCTATATTTGAAAAGAAGAGGGTGCAATAATACTTACGGATACAGCATGGTGTGGGCCCATCCCATTTTCCAGTAATAAGACAGTTCAGTGTTTCAGTCCCCAACATGTAATAGCCACGTGCACAGGAATATGTCACACGTCCTCCTACATGACTGAATTGTCCATTTGCGATGGTTGCAGGAGTTGAGCAGACAATTTCTGTAAGATATAATTAAGAATAATTATAAAAGTTAAATAGTGTACAGTGTGAAACTACAGAAATGATATGTCAGCGATAAGCAGTGACTGAGAATTATATACTGTGTACCCTAACACACTACAGAAAGAAATACGTGCATTTATATAGCACCGAGCTTGTAAAATAGTACCACGTGGTGCTTCACAGAATAAATGAATGGAGAATGCAATTTGTGCCAGGAATAGAAAGATTAAAGAGAGGTAGCCAAAAGCATGGCCGAAGAGCTTTCTTTAAGGGAGATGGGGATGGCGTGGAGGGGTTTCGAGAGGGAATTCCAGACAGTAGGACCCAGGAGGTTGAAGGCCCCTCTACCGTTGATATAATGAAGGGAAGGTACGATGCACAAGAGGCAAGAGTGAGTGTTTATAGCATGTAGGGCAGGATACATTTTTATCTCATTGTATTTCCTGTTGCCATGAATAATATTAACCGCAAGGGAGCCAAAAGTTGTCGGCCCTGCCAAGCTCACTTCTGCCATAATGCCGGCAGGATTGTGCTGAAAGGGTCGCAATCAAGCCTGGGTCCTGGGTATGGCAGGTCCAGAGTTTCTGACTGGCCTTGCTTCCCATCCAAAATCAGGTCAATGGCACAGGAGGGGGAGGGATCAAGGAGCAATGGTTCACTACATCAGGAGTTCCTGCATTCCTGGTCGCAGAACAACAGTGGAACATCAGTGGATAGTACATCTGGTAAATCCAGGCATATCAGGCTGCTGATCGGTGGATGTGGGGCCAACCTTGGGAGGTCAGACTTCAGATGCAGCCTAAATACTGAATGGTTCCGCTGGTTCGTGAGTAGTTCACTGTCCCTTTATAAAGGGGCAGATTTGGGCATTCTTTAGGCATTTCTGGGAAGGCCCAGCGCTCTTGCTTAGCCGGCCATTCTTCCGCCGCAATTTCTGGTATCCTGGGAAAGGCAGGTCATCCTAGTGAACAAGGGCCCAAAACTCTTGCCAGATTGCGGGCCTCACAGAATTTCACAGAACCATCTGTTGTGAACTCCTAGAATGGAGTGGGTAGAATACCTGTCTTTTCCTGCTGGTGTGAGATTTTGAGCCTTTTCGATGACTGGGCCTCATTTTCCTGGCTCCAGCTCGCTAGCTCTGGGCTGGCACAATACTGAGCAGGACAGATGCAGATCTGGATGCCAGGCAGGTAGGGAGGTCCGGGGATGGGGGAACCAATCATAGAGGTGGGGTAGCCCACGATAACAGCGGCCCACAGTCTTATTTGTGGAGCTTAGGGAAGCACTCCTGCTCTCCTGGCCCCACCAAAAATAATTCTGTATTTACTTTTTTGGACCTTTTATGCCTTACTGCCCTAAACAATTGCCAGCTATTCCTCAAAATTGCATTGAGGTCCAATATACGTCATAGGACCTTGATATGCACACAGCAATGAAACTCCAACCTGATTCAGGTGGGGCTTGGGCCAACCAGTGGAAGACCTTGGAAAAAATTGCAATCGGGATCGGAGAGGGAATGGCTAAGTGTAGCACAGCTGTCTTAGAAGTGCTACCGCCCTGTTTCGATTGGACAGACCAAGTTAAAAATCAGCCCTAATAAGTGAAATGTGTAACTTTACACGTAAAATCAACTGAAATGTTTTGTGGTTGGAGAAAGTCCTTTCACACATTATCCTTCTCAGGAACGAGTCATGGACTGGATTTTCATCCAAAGTGATATCACTACTCGAGGTGGGTCAGGGTAGGACATTGGACCACTGGCTAAGTTAAC
Organism: Pristiophorus japonicus; assembly: GCF_044704955.1. Taxonomy (NCBI): domain Eukaryota; kingdom Metazoa; phylum Chordata; class Chondrichthyes; family Pristiophoridae; genus Pristiophorus; species Pristiophorus japonicus. The sequence goes on from NC_091992.1 coordinate 39,669,966, forward strand.
CTTGATCCATTTTCTTGAATTGGGGTAAATTATATGTGCAGGGCAGGCTCTGCAGAGGAAGGCCACCACTGCAATTGGGGGAAATACTGTGGTGTCACAGAGGGGCACAGATAAAGGCAACAGGAAGGTTTTATAAACACGCTTCTACTGACTCCCATCCTTGCTCCCCCAAAGCTAACTTGTGGGTGTTAGGAAGGCTTAGGAAAAGTAGGGGTTGGCCAAGACCAGGTCTTCACTCTACTTCATTGGCTTAGCTGAGCTTCACGTGGGTGGTCAGCATCTCTCTGAAGGCGGCAGAAGGAGAATACCAAAGGCTGATTTATAGTGAGGACTTGGCAATGGGCTTACTTGCTCCATATTCCTTGCTACACCTCCACCACACCACCTGAAATAAGCACTATCAATCAGTTAATGTTGTAAACGCAGAGCATTAAGTTACTTACTATTACAAACTGGTGCTTCACAGTCCCATTGACCTGTGGATTGACAATGTAGTGTTGCTGTTCCTACCATCGCAAAACCAGGATTGCACGTGTATGTCACTGTGTGACCAGCAACATGAGCCACTCCACCGAAGACTTCCGGTGGATTACCGCAACCAGAATCTGAATTAAGAATAAAATCATCTGAGAATCATGTACAACAACATTTTAATGGTTCTTTTATCTTAGGACTAAGTCCCAAAACCCTTCAAAGAGGCACAAAAAATGGACAAGAAGACAAAGGAGGAGCGATTAGGAGAGGTGACAAAAAGCTTGATCAGAGGTGGGTTTTAAGAAGATTCTTAAATAAGGAGAGGGAGATTGAGAGGTTTAGGGACGGAAGTCCAAGTATTGAAGGCACAGCCGCCAATGGTGGGGTAAATGGGTGGGGGGGGTGGAAGGATACATAACAGTCTGGAATCAGAGGAAATGAAAGTTCAGGATAGGGTATTGTGGAGCTGGAGCACATTACAGAAATCTTCAGCTTTCGCTTAGGACCATATGGACTTTTGTATTCACACAGTTCATTGGGGTTTTAGGGTAGGCCACAGTATCAGCCTTTTCTGGGAAGCCCTGCATTTGGGCAGCCAACAAGTATTTCCACTGAAAAAAAGAGGCAAGGGGCCAAGAACACCTCCTCTTGCCTCATTAACATGGTTCTGTCTTACCCCGCAGAAAAGCACTAGGAATCCTGGGGCAACATAAAAGCGTTGCAACCTGGCCCCTGTTCCTAATGCTTACACTTGGCTAACGCGCAGTTTCCCAGGCGCAAGGAACAGGAAAACTGGCCATATAATTACCTACAAATAAGTCAGATTTCAAATTGTAAACCATACCCAGTGTAGAGGACCCTGGGTAAATATTATAATAAACTGTATGAACCTCGGAGTCATACAAGTCAAACAACTTTCATTATATGTGACCTATAATGTTACTTATGTAAAAACACAATTAAATAATAAAAATTAGTAAGGGCAAATGGCATTCGTCCCTTTTGAAGTCCATCACTCTGGTACGTTAACACTGCCATCAAATCCCACCCCTCTTCTGATTTGTAGTCTATACTGCTACTAATGGTAGCCAATGTCAGAAATGTAATACTACTACAGAACAAAGGGGGTTGAATTTCCATGGGGGTTCTTCCAATCGTCCATCATAACTTCAGCAGACAATCAGGAAAACCACAGAGAAATGGAGTAAATAGTGTTTATGCCATTTATCCTCACCCAATTACAATATGTCTTTGATTGTGTCTAAAGCTGTTTCTCAACTCACAATAAACATGTTTTTGGAGATCATCAAAATTGTCCGCGTAGTCCCAAGATGGTGCAATTATATTGCTGTAAAATAAAGAAGGAATTAGATGAAATGACCCAATTAATGGAACTTTTAATAAGCAAGAGCTTTTGATGAATTCACAATGCACATTTTTCTAATGAAGCAATATTGTCAATTCGGGAATACTAATACAAAAGAAAAGTATGGAATGAGAAAAGGCCATGAAGCGGATTAAGGTTCACATTAATTCTTCCACCGAAGTTCACTGTTCAAGTGTCCTAACTCTCTCATCAAAGTTCAACCTCCAGTCCATTAACTGTTCCATCGAAGCTCATTTCTCCAGTACATTAGCTCACCCATTTAAGCCCATCCTTCTAATATCCAAACTCTCCCAGTTGCTGAAAGGTGGAAGCAAGCCTAAACTGTAGTGTCTGTGTAGAAAATGGCTTAGTTGAGAGTCACTCACACTGATGGTTAACCATAATTAGAGAATTAGTTCTCATGCACAGATTAGGTTTGGGATTACAAAGTATCAGGATAGGAATTTCCATTATTTCTGAGTCATTTAATTGAACAAGTACTCAATTCATTTGAACATTTTATGTGAAGCGAACACTTAATGGCCCAAAAACTGCCGTGGCAGGCCAAGAAGCTGTTAGTTAGACTTGCCCTTGCCTGTTTAATGTCAACACTATTTTGCCCTGCTCGAAGTGCAAAATGGAAATGGTGCAGCGCCCCCTACAGGACACCTGGGATCTGAGTCAACAGGCCAAGCAACTGCACATCTCCTTAAACTATCAGATTGAAGGATTCCAAAATTAGCATAAAGTCTGAGTAGGAAGTGCAAGTTAGAATGGTGAATTCAATATCAAATCAGGTACAGAAAGAGAAATAAATAGAGGGAAAGAGAAATTGGATTCAAGGTGCAAGAAAAAAGAGACAGAAAGAAAAAGTAACTTTTTTATAATATTGTCTCTCTTTCATGATTGTTTCCCAGCTAAGAATTAACATTTTCTAAGTCACTACTTTTCATATATTTGTAAGTTTACAAAGGGCAGAGAAACACTGTTGGCTAGTGCCTTATTACAGAAAATGCCAAGTTAGTCCCAAGCCAACAAGAACAAATAATTCTTCAACTCATAACCAATGTCTGTGCCAAAATCTACCATATAGCCACACCAGGAAGAACCTGCAAAGATACTAGAAGATTTTCTGTCAAGCAGAATGGACCCCTCCAATTGTATGAGTGTTTTGTGAGTTTACTTGCAAATGGTCAGTGTCTCAATTAGTTCATACCTCCTACAACAGGTGGAAAGGATCATTGCATTTTAAACAATGGGAATGACTGTGCAATAATGTGTAAATTCTGTTGGGAGAAATAAAATATTTGGCTTTCTGTAGATATCTATCAAATCACACCCATTACAAGAGCAATTTTGTTTCAAACGGTGTTCATGGATCTGAGATTTGGTTTGATCCCAAAGAACAGCAGCCCACAGCACAAACATGATCATAACTCATGATTGGTCAGTCTCTAGCCTCAGAGATGGGAGAATCACAGGTGTGGGCAGTGGAAATATCACACTGATACAGTAGGACTAGGCTTCCAGTCCCAGTTTGACTCACTATTAACCTCGCTGACCCCAGGGGACTAGTTTTACTGGCTCCTGGTTAGCCTACTAGAGGGACTTCCACATGGGAAGAGGGTGTCCATCCCAGGGGAGTGGGAGGGGGGTAATGCCCTCAGCAACTCAGCAGCAGAATTTCCTCTGCTTTTGATTGGTTCCACTGAATGTGCGTCAATGATTGCGATATCCTGGGGTTCCCATCCTGCTCAGTACAGTCCCACCCGGAATCTAACATTATTACTGTGTCACCATTTACATACAGTCCAGCGTGAGAGCATAGTTATTGAGGGAAATATCTACTTGTCATCGTAGAGGTAGTTTCTCCACGCTAGTCCAGTGGATGCATCAGAATCTAGAGAAATCAAAAGTACAACATGTCAAGACTCACAGAAACAGTTTGAAAATGGCCCAAGTATAAATATCACAGAGAAACAGGAAATAAAATTCACAGAAATAGGGCTTTCCGGTCTCTGTTAGGAGACTCTGGAATTTTGATCAGCACCTATTCCCGTTACGTTTCACTCAACAGTCACCACATTAACTCTCAGTAACCTGTAAAGTGCTCCACTCCTGGGAGCTGCGCTTTAATGGGGGAAAGGTTCTATACCAAAAGCAGGAAATTAATTCAAGATTTGAAATAAAATATTATGGAAGAGAGATTTTGGTTTGCTGCAGTAATTGGGTGGGCGGCTGGTGTTGTAGTCACGGAGCTCACCCAATCAGAGTAGGGAGAAGCCCGAACCATTTTAGTGGCTGAGCCTCATTAGCATGTGGTGGGCAAGCTGTGTGCTCCAAATGGACACGCACGAGACAGCTCGTCAGTCAGGGTGTGAGCTCCTACGCTAAGCCAGCTGACAGTGCGGATCGGAGGAGCAGAGGTGATCCTGGGGGAAGGCTGTGCAAGGATGGGGATTATTTTTATGGGGCCAAGTGGGGCAATCCTGCTCCTCCTGGCCCCACAAAAATTAACGAAAAAAAAAATTGGCCATTTTTGGAGAGGATTGCAATGGGCCATATAAGCAGGTCATCCATGGTACTTTAATGAACAATGATTGGGATTGTTCTTCTTAAAGCAGAGAAGGTTAAGGGAAGTTTTAATAGAGGTGTTCAAAATTAAGAGCGGTTTTGCGAGGGCAAATAAGGAGAAACTGATTCCATTGGCAGGAAGGTCGGTAATCAGAGGACACAGATTTAAGATAATTGTCAAAAGAACCAGAGGGAAGATGAGGAGATTGATTTTACACACCGAATTGTTTTGATCTGGAATGCACTGCCGGAAAGGTAGTAGAAGCAGATTCAATAGTAACTTTTAAAAGAAAATTGGATAAACACTTGAAGGGGAAAAAAATTGCAGGGCTAAGGGGAAAGAGCAGGGGAGTGGGACTAATTGGATAGCTTTATCAAAGAGCTGGCACGAGCATGATGGGTCAAATGGCTTTCTTCCATACTGTAAGATTCGATGGGGCCGAAATTGGTGGACTTAGCTTCTGCCGAGTTTTCTGGGCGGTCTCCCCTCCGAGTGAGTTTGGTGGAGGTCTCACCCTGGCGGGGAGGGAAGACCGCTGGGGACCGCCCGCTGACGTCCACTGGTGTGCAACGCAGATAAGTGTCCTCCTGCCAGCCAAGCTGCCAGTTTGGTCCAGGCGGGAGTCTGCTGCAGCAGGGGAAAGGACCACCACGTGGAGGCAGGTCTAACCTCAACGGTAAGTAAGAAGACCTGCAAAAAAAGGTTAGTATATTTCCTTTCTTTCTTTTTTTTTTTGCAGTGATTCAGGTGGATGGGGTCCCTTGAAAGTTTTCTAGTGGTTTTTTTTTTGGAAATTTTTAATTTTATCTATTCTCCCCTCCCTGGGCCCGACTCAATCCTCAGTGGTACTTTGCTGAGGATCGCATTTGCCGCCGAGAATGGGAGCTCCCACCCGCAGTCACCCAGATTCAGGGCGTAAGTTCCTTTTTTGCCGCCAGGCGGTCTTTCATGAAACCTCTGTCCAAAGTACCATCAGGATCTCAGCAGTCCTTTGTGTGGCACTTGGGCAGAACTTAGGTTTCACCAAGTTAGGGGCCTATGACTGAAATATTACTGTGGCATTGCAACTACCGTTTGTTAGATCATCAGATGGTCAAATAATGATATTGATGTAATGCCTGCCACAGTATTACGAGACTGTAGTGAGTGCCAAAGACCGCATATTCTTGGCGGGCACATTATTTTATTTGTGTGGGGCATTATTATATGCACTATTTATCTTGTCGGCAGCAAAATTATGCAACAAATTAATGTGACCATGAAAACAATCTAATGTTATATGACAGCAGTTAACACTACTTAGAGTATCTACACCAACAAAACCCCAGAAAAACATACATACAGATACATCCACTTTCCTGACCTGATGGACTCTGGGTTTGATATTCTTGCCAAAGTTCAGTAATCTTACTGAAAATTAGACATTTGTAAAAAGTGGTGTGAAATTGGGAGAAACTATGAATGGACTAATTGTCCATATTTGGCACTGCCCAAGCATACACAACCCTCTAAAAATAGATTAGCATTGACTAAACGGAAGAAAATAGGTCTGTTTCTTTTTCTCATTCAGCTTGTTAATGAGACGCCCATGTGATGTTCTGCAGCAAATCAAAAGGTAAGGACTTTACCAGTCAATTTGGTGTTAGTGAGCTGAGCACAGGGGATATCTCACCACAGCAGTGAGCAGGATATAATCTTGTAGCAGGATGTCCAGTTGGTTTAAAGGAAGCGTCTAAGCTGGCAATAATTTAAGGAGATAATGTTAGTAGCGGCCACCGATGGCTGAGCTTCCATGTGTTCGATTTAGGAGGAGCTACAGCATCCTATCGAAAACATCACATGCTGCTTTAATGTTTCGTATATCAGGGTTGAAACCAATGTATTATTTTATAAAGCACATTAGGGTTGATTTAACTCCCTCCGCCTGGTGGAAATGGAATGGTAACAGAGTTAAAAATCGAGGTGGCCGATCTCATTCTCAATCGAACACAGTGTGTGGTCCAATCAATTTTGGGCCCACACTTGACTTCACCTTCCCCTCCTCCTCCAAATAAAGGGGTGAGCCTTTTTTTCTAACTGGCTGATGACAAACTCATGATGATTTAAATTGATGGATTATTTAAATTGCATGACACTTCTATTACATTTCCTTAAGGTGTCAGCATCAAGACCTCACTCAATCTCTCCTACTCTATGACATTACTCTGAGGAGCCAGGTTCAGTCTCTTACCTGCATAAGGAACTCCATAAGTCTGAGGGATGAAAAGCCCAGCAAGGCACACACCCAACAACCACATGGGCACCATTCTGAAAGAAACACATGGAGTACATGAATCAGACCTGACAGTTCAGAGACAGAGTCAGAAATACCAAAAACTCAACCGTGCTTTTAGAATGGAAAATAATAAATGATTTAAGGAGCAGGGCCAAACTCTGAACGCTCCCTGAGACCTGCAGCTTTATATTAAAGCGATCCTTATTCTGAAACATTAAACTAATCTCCACCCTGAAAGGGAAGCTTGTTATTTTCATATTCCGATCAAAGCTCTCCTTCCCCGATCCCAATCCTGATATTACAGCTAGCTTTTCAGAATTCTTGTTTCAAATGTCATTATCCCAGCTGTCACCTTGAATGCTAATGTCAATATAACAAGGGCCTGCGGATTGTCAGCGAGTGACCTGCACAGCCCCCAGACTGGGGGGCAGTCACTCACCTCAGGCTTTCAGAATCTCTCTGAACATGTTTCAGAATCCCAGCCTTTTAAATAGCTTAGCTCCTCCCACAATTTGCATAATGTGATCCCTTTCTGGCTTGTCACTTTACACGGTGAGTTATATGGGTTTATACAATGCCACACACCGAGCAGAATCAATCACTCAGTGTCACCAGCTTTAAAGGCAACTTTCTTCTGTAAAATCTGTAATTCTGATGGAGGAAAATGCTCGTGAGTGTTTGAGGATTTATTCAAATCTAAAATTATTAGTAGTTGGATAAAGTGAAAATATTTTGCAATCATTTGTGAAGACAAGGTCTATATTTCCAGGATATAGAAGGTGAAATGCCAAGATTTCTGTATTGCAACAAAATATAGCCAGTGGTTCTATCCAAGGGGCTCATTCTAAACCCATTTATGTTTTAGACTGTATGGTGTTGAATTGCATGGCTGGCTGCATCAGATGACTTTACTCATCACCAAATAAACTTTATACTCATCAAACTAACAAAATAGATAGATTATTAAATCCACTGATCTGCTTGGCTGGGCATTATTGTAAGATAAGAAAGCATGAACTGAAAACTGGCCTCTTAGCCATCAAACTAGGAACACGAATCTAGAGTGTCAGGGATACCCCCAGTTCAGTTACCCTGCAATAGACATTAACACGTTGGTCCCAACATTCAGAAACCTCTTTCAAAACTCAACTATCTGTACATTCCAATGCACCTAATATTGGATATGGATCATTACACAGCTGAAGGGTTAGTTTCCTTATTGTTATGCATCTGTTATTAAATTATAATAAATATTTGTCATCTTTTCTTTATTTCAGCCATTTGAGTTTCCATAAGATATATTCTTCCGATGTCTGCCTGTCTGTCTGTCTGTCTATGAAGTATCTCAGATCTTGCATGAATCTACCAAGCACCAGATGGCACACACTAGACCTCACACCACATGTTCTAGAATCATATATCAAATGTTACATTAAAGATGTCACACAACTCATTTCACATACTAGTTTACCCATGTGAGACCTTGTGTGCCAACTGCCACATTTTGCTACAGATAAAAAATAGACTTTAAAACAAGAAAGCCAGTCATTAACTTCCTGGAGCCTGAAATTTACAAACAATTTACTGATCTCTAATTGAGCTGATGAACTTATAAACAGCCACACTTATAAGGATTGCTTCAGTAGTGTTTACAGGTTTACGGGTAAAGGCCGTAACCTTACTCAAGACTCCTGACTGCCCATAATGCAAAATCCACTATCAAAGAATGAGTGTTTCTGCGTGAAGTCCTCTCTCCTCAAGTATTCACAGTTGATCCAAAATAGCAGATGTCTGGCTGCCACTGCAATGGATATTGACCTCAAATCACAAGGATTGGCTCATTTACATTGTTGGAGTGGAAGGCTTGTTCCTGCAGAGGTGCATCAGAGGCGTCTAGCCCAATGAGGTAGGGAGTCTCGGAGCAACTATTACAGATCTTATAGTCAGTTCAACCTGACCAATGGACTCATTAACCGTCCACATAATTCAATGAAACCAGGATCAGTTAAGCAATTTAACTCAGCAATGGTAGATGGACTTTAAATAGTCAATCCTGAATAGAGCATAGCAAATATGAAGATAAAAGGAGCAACTTCTCTTTCTTTTCTAAACAGGCTGGTGAAATTATGGGTTAAACAAGCCTAACCCCATTGGGATACATACAATTGACCTCCCGAAAGGGATAAAGCTCTACAACTTTCAGTGAGGTTTGGCTCACCCAACCCAATTTGTAACCAGATCAAATCAAATTAAATGAAATCAAAGCAAATGGGTTAAATCAGGTAAAATCTAAACTAGGTGCCTTGTGGTGACCAGCAGTCTACATGTTGTGAGTTGTCCACTAGCAAAGGTGGGACAAAAAAAGGCTTGGGGGAAATTATTTACTGAATGTTTCCAGTCAACATGAAGCTGTTATCAACAAAGTCAACCAAATAGCCTCAAGAGCATTAGACCATAAGACAAACTAAGCTATTCCATCTTGTATAGATAACATAATGAGCTCATGCTCATATATTCTGTTCAGTTTTAGACATTTATAAACCCTGTAGAAACACTTTGTTCTTCTCATCATCATCATCATAGACAGTCCCTCAGAATCGAGGAAGACTTGCTTCCACTCCTGAAGTGAGTTCCTTGGTGGCTGAACAGTCCAATACGAGAGCCACAGACTCTGTCACAGGTGGGACAGATAGTCGTTGAGGGAAGGGGTGAGTGGGTGGGACTGGTTTGCCGCACACTCTTTCCGCTGCCTGCGTTTGACTTTTGCATGCTCTCGGCGTTGAAACTCGAGGTGTTCAGTGCCCTCTCGGATACACTTCCTCCACTTTGGGCGGTCTTTGACCAGGAACTCCCAGGTGTCAGTCGGGATGTCGTACTTTATCAGGCAAGCTTTGAGAGTGTCCTTGTAACGTTTTCACTGCCCACCTTTGGCTCATTTGCCGTGAAGGAGTTCCGACTAGAGCACTTGCTTTGGGAGTCTCGTGTCTGGCATGCGAACTATGTGGCCTGCCCAGCGGAGCTGATCGAGTGTGGTCAGTGCTTCAAAGCTGGGGATGTTAGCCTGGTCAAGGACGCTGATGTTGGTGCGTCTGTCCTCCCAGGGGATTTGTAGGATCTTGCGGAGACATCGTTGGTGATATTTCTCCAGCAACTTGAGGTGTCTGCTGTACATGGTCCATGTCTCTGAGCCATACAGGAGCGCAGGTATTACTACAGCCCTGTAGACCATGAGCTTGGTGGCAGTTTTGAGGGCCTGGTCTTCAAACACGCTTCTCCTCAGGCGGCCGAAGGCTGCACTGGCGCACTGGAGGCAATGTTGGATCACGTTGTCGATGCCTGCTCTTGTTGATAGGAGGCTCCCGAGATATGGGAAGTGGTCCATGGTGTCCAGGGCTGTCCCGTGGATCTTGATGACTGGGGGGCAGTGTTGTGCGGTGAGGACAGGCTGGTGGAGGACCTTTGTCTTACGGATGTTTAACGCAAGGCCCATGCTTTCGAACGCCTCAGTAAATACGTCGACTATGTCCTGGAGTTTGTTCTTTTTGTTCTTCTAGTTGCATACTGAAGGATAATGAAGTGACCAGGTCAAAGTGTTCATTAAAGATATTAGAATGTTGAAGATATGAGACCATCTGGTGCGAGTATGTATCCAAGAATGGCCTGTACTTCCCAGCAGAAAGAAATATTACCATATCAGCCTTGAATCTTGATAGTACTGTTAGCTCTAAGTCAGAAGGTCATGGGTTCAGAGATTTGAGCATATAATCTAGACTGGCACTGAACTATTGCACTGTCAGAAGTGCTGTCATTCAGATGAGACATTAAGCCATGGTTCTTTCTGTTTGTTCAGGTGGGTGTAAAGATTCCTACTTGAAGAAGATTAGGTGTGTTGTGCCCTTACACATTACTATAAATTTACACGAGGCACATTCTGCAGACAAGGTCACTCTGTGACCCTTTATTCACAGGACCAAGAAGCGATGACCCTGCGTGGGACCACCCTTTATATACCTGGATGACCAGGTGAGGTGTGTCTCCCACAAGTTCACCCCCTGTGGTCAAGGTGTGCATTTCTTAGGTGTATACAGTATGCAGTGTTGTTATGAAGGTTACAGTTACATGAAGGTTACATACATGACAAGGTGGACTCTCTCAGTATCCTAGCTAACATTTATCCTTCAACCAACAGCAGAAAACACAACAACAAATTATCTGCTCATTTATCTCAGTGCTCTCTGTGGGATCTTGTTGTGTAAAATCGGCTGTCATGTTGCCAACATTACAACAGTGACTAATCTTCAAAAGTACTTAATTTGAGATATACTGAGGCCATGAAAGGCTGTATATAAATACCTGTTTGTTCTTTCTTTGGTCAGTTGCTTCATCTGTTTCCATAAATTATTGAATAAAACATGGTCCAGGTTTTAAAGAGTAAAATAATACCTGCCCCGAATTGATCATGGCAGTGCTTGGATGCCTCTGATAGTGTTAAAGCTTGTTCCATTGGGTAATAGATATGAACCAACTTCCACCTATATTTAGATCTAAGGAGGGAATATTTGGGATATTAGACTGTGACATAGAAGTCAGTTCAGCCGAGTAGGTGCATTTCTGAAGAACCTTATGAAGTAACATTATTGTCTGGCTAATAACCAGGGCTCAGACACTGATAATAGGGATCTTGCGCAGTACTGATGAGATTGTAGGCAGACAAAAGCGGCACACCTTGAGGTTGCAACACAGTGAATTCCCAAAACTCTATGAATTGACGTTGGTGTTCATTATCTTCTGCTACATGCATAGGGCTAGAATTTCCCTAACCTGTTTTTCTGGCGCCCTCGCTTGAGGTGCATCACTTTTGTCTGCCTCCAAGCACGCAGAAAAAAGACCTCCGTATTCTGGCTGCTCCACAGCCTCTCCTCGGTCGTGGCGCAGTGTGGCCCAATGGATTGGGGGCGGAGCCAGCTCCTGGCGCTGAAAACAGTGCCGGGACCTCTGTGCGCATATGCAGTAGTTCCTGGCAGGCTGTTTCTGCAAACGCGCTGCAGGCTGTGTGGGAGGGGCCCGAAGCACGTCGTTCCTAGCCCTGGCCGAATGGGCTCCCTCATCGGTGGCCAGAGTGTGCTCTGCAGGCTGTGTCATCTGATTGTTTTCTTCCCTTCATGTCAAAAGATGATTTGATTCCTTTCAGCCTTGGATTAGGGGATTTACAGATTAGAAACACTTTAAGAAAATCAAGATGGAACTTTGGCCTGGGAGGGGCCCGTGGTGATGGTTCTTGAATCCACCAGTGGCGACGTTTCTGACCTGATTGTAAAACTCCTGAAGAGTTTCTGGGGGTCTGGGTTTGTAGCTCTCGACCAGATGAACCGGGGATTCATGCGGGTGTTTGATGCCATGCCGGACATCAGTGTAGACGTGCTTCGCAAGAGGGTACTTCTACCTCCCCCCCTTCTCTCCCCCCCCACCTCCTCCCCCTCCTCTCCCCCCTCCCTCACCCCTCCTCCTCCTCTCTCCACCCCTCTCCTCTCCCCTCTCCTTTCTCCCCCCCCTTCCTTTTCCTCCCTCCTCCTAGCCCTGGCCGAATAGGCTCCCTCGTCGGCGGCCCGCTGCGTTCCCTAAGGTAGGACTTTTATTTTTTATTTGTTACTTACTGATTGATTTTGATGCTTTAGGGGCAGGGTTCCTTCTATTTTTTTTATTTTTTATTTATTGATTGCTTATTACTATGGTCTTGGTGCTTTAGGGGCAGGGTTCCTTATATTTTATTTTATTTGTTAATTAATTGCTTATTACTTTTTGTGCTTTGTTTGGTGCTTGGTGGTGCTTTAAATGTAGTTACTTGCGCCGATTCAGTAACTGTAACTTAGGTCTTTCTGTGCGGACAAAAGTGGACACATACGCTGCCCTAAGTTAGTTTAGTACAACTTTTTTCTGGCCAAATTGGCATAAATGGTGTAAGTGGCCGAGAACGCCCCCTTTTGAAAAAAAATGGACCTAACAAAAAACTTAACAAACTCACTTACACTGGTGCAAATTAAATGGCCGTATTTGCAACTAAAAAGATACACCAGAAAAATCAAGTTACGCCAAAAAAGACGTTGCAACTCATGGGGAAACTTGGGCCCATAGAGTCTGCACTTGCATGCTAAACTAATTCTGCTGATCTAATTATCCAGTTATCGGAGTCAACCTATACTGGTCCAGATCATGGCAACCTGGAAGTACATAAGAATGTATCTTAGCAACCTAATAAAACCAATCCATCAAATAAACTTTGTGAAATTTGCTGTGTCCACATTGCATTACTTATATAGCTATATTCTGTGCATTCTATGTTAACATTATAAAAGAGCAATTTTCAACTAAGGCAACATTCAACCAGGGCATCGCTTAACCAGAACAACACTCAACCACAGCAGCACTCAACCAAGACAGCACTTAATCAAGGCCTCGCTCAATCACAACAGCACTCAACCATAACTGCATCAACCACAACAACACTAAAACCAGGCATCACTCAACAAAGGCATCACTCAATCAAGTTATCACTCAACCACAATAGCATTTAACCAAGGCAGCACTCACCCAAGGCAGCCAATCCAGAAGGACACGATCAAAATGATTTTATACGGATCTGATTGAGACAATTATCTGTGATGATATTAGAAATGTTAGTTTCTTTGCAATATTTTTTGGGTTGGGAAAAGAAGCACACTCATCCCCCAAAAAGATTAGTTGAGAATTTTCTGTGGTTGCATCAATGCGGAGGGTTCTGCACCAAGTTCTAGCCACTCTTCTGATTCTGCACCTCAATTCCTCCCCAGATAGAGTGACATTTCCAGGCTCAAAAGACCAGGAAGGGTCTTCTGATAACAGAAGTAGAACATTTTAATGTAGCAATTAATACTTGGATTGTGATTGTAGAACTAGAGCACATGAGTAGAACCTTAATGAACTTTAAGGGAGACTTGGGGTTGAAAAAATTGTTTACCCACCCATACATGGAAACATTCGCCACTGTGCTGATTGCCTCCTTTGAAAAAAGCTTGATAAGCAGTATAGTATATTCTCCTATTTACTTTGCTTTTGCTGCCTTACACTGTTTATACATGGTAAGCAATTAGACAACATGCTAGGTTTCTTTCCAATTCCCCCTCAGCTAGTTAGTTGTAATGGGCTCAATTCTGCCCAAAAGCCATTTTTTGGCGTATTGCCAGAGTTACGTCTGTTTTTCTATGCTAGAAATACTCCAAAAATATTTGTGCCAAGTTTCCTCGCTGTATTTTTCAAAATTGGCGTCGCGCAGCCTGTCCAGTCGCCTCGGGGGTGGAGCCTGCTGTCTGCACCGAAAAACTGATGCTGCACCTTCTGCGCATGCGCGAAAAAAAAGAGAACGTTTTTGACGTTATTCCTATGGGAACGCATGCGCAGTATAGCTCCTGGTCTGCAATCGGCCATTTTTAAAGAGCCAGTTATGTGTGTGAGAATGTTGAGTGCTGTGTGAGAACATTGGAAAAATCGGAGCTGCAATACAAGATACAATGCGGTGCAAGGACCAAGAATTTTTTACAGGATGAAGTGGAGGCACTAATTACTGTGATTGAGGCCAGATGACAGGAGCTGGACACCAGCAGAGATCACATAAAAGTTCCACCAAAAGAAATTAAGAAACGCTGGAACAAGCTTGCAGAAGATTACTGTGCAATGGTGACCACCCCGAGATCTGGAGGCCGGTGCAAAATGAAGTGGCAGGATCTTGGTCAAATAGTTAGTGTAAGTAATATTTTCATTTATTCAATGCAATTGCAATTGTAAATGTGACCAGCTGTATATGTCCCACCTAGCAGAACGACACCCTCTCTAAAAAGTTGTATTTCCATCTTTGTAGAGAAAAGTGGCACATAACAAAAGGGAAAGAACTCAAACAGGAGGAGGCCCAGCAAATCTGCACCCACTGACACTTTTGGAAGACAGGGTTGCAATATTTGATGGGTCCTGCCTGGAGAAAAGCAACTACCACTGCACAAGATGGGCCCACACTTGAGGTGAGGGTAAGTCCTGAAAATTACACAGTCTGGCTTTGCTAAATGTTAAGTACTGCGTGGGCTAGCCATGACTTTGGTTCATGGGGATGTCTCCATCAGCTACGGTTCGGTTGATGCAATATGCTAGCATTCATCACGGTCCTTCAAATGAGCATGCTGCCTGCGCTGTGTGTGCCTACTCATGCCACCCACTCTGCCCCCTCCTCTGCTGCTAACCATTTGTCTGTGTTCTGTTATATTTTGCAGAACTTGAGGCCAACCCTGATAATGCAGAAGAATATCCAGATGAGGACGAACCTGAAGAGGACGACATCTTTCAATCCCATCTTCCAGATTAAGAGCATGGGGGAGATAAAGGGGATGAATGAAGCCCCATCTCTTGTACTCACTTTGGAGGAGGTACAGGTACTGCTCATTGAGTTGCAAGCCCCTTCCCTGACTAACGGTTTGAGTGTTGGTGGGACATTCCATCGTTTCCCACCGTCTGAGGCTGGGGATTCCAGTGGGGTGCAGGGAGGCACACCCAGGGCGCCACCATCCGAGGCTGCGGGTCCTACTGGGATGCTGCGAGCCACACCCAGGGCCTCACTGTCCGAGGCTGCGGGTCCCATTGGGATGATGCGAGCCACACCCAGGGTGAGGAGGGGAAGAAGAGCTCGACTGCGCTCTCCTGAGGTGCAGGATCTAACAGATGTGGCTCACATGATGGCAATGAGTGCGGAGTGCATTGATCTTATGCAATCGCTTCTGGAAACCATCAGTGGGGTGGGTAATGAGGTATTGGGACTGTCGGGAGAAGTAACAACACTCTCACGAGGGAGGGAATATCTCAGTCAGCTGAAATCATGTCGGTTCACATGAGGGAGAGAATGTCACAGGTAGCTGATGCACTGCCAGTGACCATGAGGGACTGACTGTCACAGAGAGTTCAAACACTCTCAATGACCATGAGGGAGTGAATGTTGCAGGTCATTGAGACACTGTAAGTGTGCAAGAGTGGGTCTGGGCGTGTTCCCTTATTGCAGCAGTTAGCTGCTGCAATAAGGGAACACGCCCAGACCCCACGCCCATTGATAGAATCAACTGCCACTCCCACTCCAATCCCCACACCAGCCTCTGAAGAGCCCCAAGCCGGGCCCTCCACATTGCCGCCTGCGTGCCCCCCGCCTCCCCCCCCTCCCCCCACCGAAACAGGTGCACATTACCCGAGATGTTAGAAAGAATGAGCTTGGTACCAGTTCCAGAAACAGTGCGCCACCCCCTGCAGGCAGGGGTGCAGTCACCAGGCGGTCTTAGAATAAGGTGGAGGAAAGATGGGTGCAGCCTTTCTTTGCTGTTTTTGTTGTTGTTATTATTGTTGTTAATTTTGTAACTGTTGTTCTCAAATTAAAAGTTTTTTGTAAGTTATATAAATTTACAAATTTAAAGTTAGTAAGTGATCTTAAAGTTTGTAAATAATCTTAAAGTTTGTAAGTGATCTTAACTGAACTTTAAAGTTTGATATAGAATATTTTTATTTAAGTGAAGTACAAATGTTTGTTAAACTTTTGAATAAAATATATTTTAAATTATAACTGAATCATTTACATTATTTGTTCCATTATTAACACAATTTTTGAAGTAAACAAGAATCATTTCCATCATTTGTTCCATTAACACAACACAACATTACGGAACAGGTCCAAACAGTAAACATGGTCCACGTGGAATAGTTGCCGCTGAGCCTTCAGGCAGCAAAGTGTTCACGGATGAACAGCTGGCGCGAGGCTCGAGCAATCGTTTAAGGGGCACGGTGGCCCGTACTCCTCCACCATCATACTCTGGGTTCAGGTACTTGCATGGCTTCCTCATCCTCATCCTCCTCCTCCTCGTCCTGTTCATCATCTGCATTTTTCTCATCATTATCATCAGCCACTCTCACCTCAGTTGGGTCTTCTACTACCAGCTGCTGCTGCCTCATGATGGCTAAGTTATGCAGCATGCAGCACACAACAGTGAACTGACTGACAATCTCAGGCGAGTATTGCAAGAAGCCTCCGGAATGGTCCAGGCATGGAAATGCTGTTTCAAGATGCCAATGGTCCTCTCTATGATGCTGCACATCGCAATGTGCGACATGTTGTATTCCCGGTCAGCTTCTGTCTGGGTTATGCTTAGGGGTTTCATGAGCCAAGCGGCGAGGCCGTACCCTTTGACTCCCAGTAGCCAGCTCTGCCATTCTGGCTGCTGCTGAAACATGGCAGATGTAGTGCTCTCACATAGGATGAATGCATCATGGGAGCTCCCAGGGTATCTTGCATCACTGACATGATTCGACGCATGTCGTCACACACACGAGCCGTACATTAATGGAGTGGAAGCCTTTTCTATTCCTGTGCATCTCAGAATCCTGCAAACGTGCTCACAAGGCGATGTGGGTACAATCAATGCAACCTTATACCTTTGGGAAGCCAGCAGTTCCGGGGAAGCCCACAGCCCTGTCACGCATTGCCTGAGCGGTCATGGGGAACTTTATGTAGTCATTCCTATGCGCATATAGTGCAGCAGTCACCTGCCAAATGCAGACATGTATTGCATGTTGAGAAATGACGCACAAATCCCGAGTTGTAGCTTGGAAGGATCCGGATGCATAGAATGAGAGTGCAGCCTTCTGACACAGCCTGCATCACTCGATGTACCCGAGATAGGTAAGGCCTCCTGCCCAGCGCCCTGAGATTCCAGATGCGATGACGTCGAATCAATCGTCTCCTCCACAGCACCATGATGGAGAAGGTTCGCACAAGGTATGGCATTGTCAGTATTGCCCCTATGCTTAAATTTTATCTTTGCAAGAAGCTCAAAATGGCAGGAAGGCAGGACAGGTTCTTTGTTCTCTCTCCCCAAGGTCTGTATGGACCACACCCAGGTCTGAGCAAGCACAGTGATCAGGAAATCCCCCCCGCCCCCCAACCCCCCACCCCCCGGGTTCATTGCAGTCTTGTGATTTCTTCCGATCGCGTTCAACAGCACTTTCCACCCCCGCCCCCCCCCCACCCCCCCCACCCCAAACACCCTGGGCTCATTTGATGCAAAGTGCAGTCTTCCGATCGCCACCTCCTTCACCCCCGCCCCCCCCCGGGCTTGTTTTGCAGCCGAGCTCCTTTGTCCGGGTGCGGGGCTAATTCTGCCGGCCGACGCTCCAACCCTCCAGCCCTGTTTGAAGACGTTCGGTGGTGGCGTGTGAGTTAAAAAAAAAATGAAAAGTTCAGAATTCCATCAAAAATCCATCTACTCCATTGTAAGATAAAAAAAAAATTAATCTTTATTATGCATATTTAAAGTTTTCTTATCTCCCTCCAAAACTTCGATGATAAACAATGGCGCCTTTCTGCACCGATTTTTCATTGTGCGTTGCTTTCTCTTAACTCATCAGAAGGTTTTTCGGGAGTGGCCAAATACGCTGAACTAGGATAAAAATTTTTAGGCCAAACTTTGAAAAATGATAAAAACTGGCACCGGCATGAGGTAATGCCCCCTATTACATAAAAAAAACCGAATCTATAAAAGTTGTAACTAACTCAGTTACGCTGGCACAAATTCCTCGGGGAAACTTTAATTAAAAAATTTACGCCAAAAAAACTTCGCAAATGACCGGGGAAAATTGTGCCCATTCTCTCTATGAAGTACATGTGTCTCCTATTTCTGTTTCCAATTAGCAGTACCTTGCATATGTTCATACTAATCTCCATTTGTTGCTGATCAGCTTAGATTCAAACTCTGTTAACCTCTCTTTTGTAAGTTCTTGACTCTTTTTAGTTCACATCCGCTCCAAAGTTTGTGGTCAGCTCTAAACTTAACTCTCCTGCAGTGGAACCTTGATTCCAGATCATTTATGCTTAGCATGAAGCGGAGGAATCCCAGCTTGGATCCCTGAGACACTCTATTCAATATCTCCCACATTACATTTCTGATTATTGAAGTCAGTTGTGTGGGTCTACAGCTGCCAGGTTTCACTGTCATCTTTCTTCAATATGTGAACTACTGTTCCAGTTCCCAGTCTGCTAGAACATCCCTAATGTTATTGACTCTCTCAAAATCTCTTCCAGTGCTTCACAAATCTCCCCTTTGTCTCTTTTATGCAACATGGGGTGCAGTTAGTTCACTTTGGGGGATTTATTACTTTTTAACCCATTGAACCCTCTGGAGACCCAAGGCGAGAGGGGGTACAAAATAACATGAATGGAGAAGCAGAGCGATTTGCAACATAGAAACAGGCTATTGGGTCCATCAAGTCTGTACTGGCGTTTCACTCTACATTAGCCACCTAGTCTAATCTTTTTTTCCTGCTTGGTCCCAAAACATTTTAATATTACTTATTTTGATAACTATCTTTTTCCCTTTTAAAATAATTATTGAATGCAGCTTCAGTAATGATCTGTGGCAGAGAATTCCATAGTCTAACTACTTTCTGTGAAAATAATTTTTTCTAACTTCGTCTGAAACTCTTTTTGTGATTATTTTAAATATGTGCTCTCATTAATATATCACTGTCTAGTGGGAACAAACTACCATTGCTTATCTCGTAATTCTTCACAATCTTGAAGACCTAAATCATGTCATTTTTTAACCTTTTCAGCTTCACTAAAACTAAAGTCTTAAGTCCTTGGATACAAAAACCCAGGGATTCATCTTTCAATCCATTCCAAAGCAAAGATGGTCAAGACAGCAATTGCTAAATGTTGATCACAGTACATATGACGTGTCTCAAATATAACTAACCAAACAATAAATAATGACCTGATCCAGAACTAATCAAACAATCAGACTCGGACTAGTTTACATGGATAGTTTCTGGCAGGGAAGGCCAATGTTTTTTGCTCCACTAGTCACCATGTTGACTTCCAGCAGGTTATCATGCCCTCAATCAAACAAAGATGTGGCAGATTAGATCTGATTCTGAGACATTGTGCAAAGTCTCCCGACCAACACTATATATCTTAGTTCCATTGAATGTACATTGCGTGACTTGGATGGACCTTTTTACTTGCTCCTGTAGTTTATGTAAACTATATTGTTATGTAATCTGGTTATCATGTCCTCCATCAGATGGAGCTGTGATGGTATAGATTGTAGCTGTGCTTTTAACACTAATTCATTAACTTGCTGGAAAGCTCACATGAGCTAACACATTAACAGGTGAACTCTATGACAGCCAACAACATCAAAGTGCAGCGTATTCTCCCACGATGTGTACTTATTCGTGTTTGGACATTTTCACTGATGTAGGAGCCAGGAACGTTTCTGCTGGGCTAACTTATTGGAACATTAACAAGTAGAACATGACATTTTTTTCTTGTTTCTATTGCTCATATAATGATACAAGGAAAAAAATGGTCTGATGTAATATACAACTCCTGAGCATGAATTCGTCCAACTTAGAAATATTCTCAGGAATGCACTAAATTGCTATTCTGCTTTTGCCCCAGTTCCAAGCACTCGCCGTTTGGATAGTTTTATTCTCTTTCCTTCTGTGTGATTTTCCCTTAATGTTCGGTTATCTCCTGATACTAATGCAGTGAATCAATGCAATGCTCTAAATAGATCATGTCCACAAAGGTCATCACTGCCAAACTCGATAATATCCGGATATAAAAGGGGTTGGAGGGTCTAGTAAGGAGGAGGAACTGAAGGAAATCCTTATTAGTCGGGAAATTGTGTTGGGGAAATTGATGGGATTGAAGACGGATAAATCCCCAGGGCCTGATGGACTGCATCCCAGAGTACTTAAGGAGGTGGCCTTGGAAATAGTGGATGCATTGACAGTCATTTTCCAACATTCCATTGACTCTGGATCAGTTCCTATGGAGTGGAGGGTAGCCAATGTAACCCCACTTTTTAAAAAAGGAGGGAGAGAGAAAACAGGGAATTACAGACCGGTCAGCCTGACATCGGTAGTGGGTAAAATGATGGAATCAATTATTAAGGATGTCATCGCAGTGCATTTGGAAAGAGGTAATATGATAGGTCCAAGTCAGCATGGATTTGTGAAAGGGAAATCATGCTTGACAAATCTTCTGGAATTTTTTGAGGATGTTTCCAGTAGAGTGGACAAGGGAGAACCAGTTGATGTGGTATATTTGGACTTTCAGAAGGCTTTCGACAAGGTCCCACACAAGAGATTAATGTGCAAAGTTAAAGCACATGGGATTGGGGGTAGTGTGCTGACATGGATTGAGAACTGGTTGTCAGACAGGAAGCAAAGAGTAGGAGTAAATGGGTACTTTTCAGAATGGCAGGCAGTGACTAGTGGGGTACCGCAAGGTTCTGTGCTGGGGCCCCAGCTGTTTACACTGTACATTAATGATTTAGACGAGGGGATTAAATGTAGTATCTCCAAATTTGCGGATGACACTAAGTTGGGTGGCAGTGTGAGCTGCAAGGAGGATTCTATGAGGCTGCAGAGCGACTTGGATAGGTTAGGTGAGTGGGCAAATGCATGGCAGATGAAGTATAATGTGGATAAATGTGAGGTTATCCACTTTGGTGGTAAAAACAGAGAGACAGACTATTATCTGAATGGTGACAGATTAGGAAAAGGGCAGGTGCAAAGAGACCTGGGTGTCATGGTACATCAGTCATTGAAGGTTGGCATGCAGGTACAGCAGGCGGTTAAGAAAGCAAATGGCATGTTGGCCTTCATAGCGAGGGGATTTGAGTACAAGGGCAGGGAGGTGTTGCTACAATTGTACAGGGCCTTTGTGAGGCCACACCTGGAGTATTGTGTACAGTTTTGGTCTCCTAACCTGAGGAAGGACATTCTTGCTATTGAGGGAGTGCAGCGAAGGTTCACCAGACTGATTCCCGGGATGGCGGGACTGACCTATCAAGAAAGACTGGATCAACTGGGCTTGTATTCACTGGAGTTCAGAAGAATGAGAGGCGACCTCATAGAAACGTTTAAAATTCTGACGGGGTTAGACAGGTTAGATGCAGGAAGAATGTTCCCAATGTTGGGGAAGTCCAGAACCAGGGGACACAGTCTAAGGATAAGGGGGAAGCCATTTAGGACCGAGATGAGGAGGAATTTCTTCACCCAGAGAGTGGTGAACCTGTGGAATTCTCTACCACAGAAAGTTGTTGAGGCCAATTCACTAAATATATTCAAAAAGGAGTTAGATGAAGTCCTTACTACTAGGGGAATCAAGGGGTATGGTGAGAAAGCAGGAATGGGGTACTGAAGTTGCATGTTCAGCCATGAACTCATTGAATGGCGGTGCAGGCTAGAAGGGCCGAATGGCCTACTCCTGCACCTATTTTCTATGTTTCTATGTTTCTATGTTAACCAAAGTGCCCTCACACACACACACTTCCCAGCAGGGGGTCACTGGATAGTGATCAGGAGTGGAAACACGAGCTGAATTTTGCCCACTCTAAGCTAGGAGCATTGCGGTCAACCATGTTGCCACCAGTGCTATCGTGACTGAGGTCAGCTAACTCAGCACAGTGATGAACATTGAGTGTCATGAGCCATTGCTGGAACATCATTTCATGGTTTAAAAGCTGCTATTTTTTTTTGGCCAAATCAAGCAATTACTTTTCCTATTTTATATGAATCAGTTATCAGTGCATTTGATATTTTGGGTGGGGGGGGAGGTTGGGGCACATTTTAATTCACTTTTGGGCAAGAAAAATACTTGATCCAGGAAACTACACAGGTGTTTGTTAATCATGTAAATTAGACCATGGGCTTTTATAATCTCCACCCACTGGTCAGTCATCTGATGATTACAATCTACCCCTGGATCTATAGTATTGTACTGTTTTAGTCTCCGTATTATAGAAAATATGTAGAATTATTGGAGGGACTCCAGTGCTGATTCCTGAATTTATAGCGTTAAGTTATCAGGAGATTTTGTCTACCATGAGACTTTAGTCTCTGGAGAGGAGGAAGATGGTGGAGGATATTCTGGTAGTCTTTAAAATTTTAACAGGTATGGAGAATTTGAATCCAGGAAAGTTCTTCTGTTGTATAGAGGAATCATAGGCTGGCGATACAGCTTAAAAAAAAGTCAAAGGAATATAGGACATTTATACCACAACTTTAGTAAGAAGTGACAGAATTGCAGAATAGGTTCCCAGCAGGGTGGTAGAACATAATACCATGGCAGGTTTTGAAAATGGAACAGGTGAATTCCCATTTGGGAAATGGATACAAGGCTATTAGTTCAGGGTAAGGAACCAGTTGGAAGGCTTGAAGGATAGGTTTAGATGAACCAAAACGTTATTATGTGAAATGCACGCAAAACTCATTAAAAGAACTGGCTAATGAGACCTTACTCCCAGTGCACATGTCAGTTTTTCTCCCTGTGAATTTATCCTGTTCACAGACTTGGGCTGGAATTTTCTGTACCTGGTGTGGGTGGTCGCAATGGTGGGTCACGACCCTGTTCCTCGTTCCTCATTCCATCCTGAAATCGACTTTCCATTAATGGCGCCTATTAAGGCAGTCCTGAGCATTACCCAGCCCTATTAAATCGTGTGGGTCTGATGGCATCATCAGCTGGGATATTTAAAGGAGCTATGGCCATATTGCATTTGAAGGTTCATCTAGGATTGTGCAGCCACTGAACTGGAGCTTTTGATTGTTCCAAACACTTGGAAACATGACTGCACAGTGGCAGAGGGCTGCATCCAGGCTCTCCGATGACTCCCTTGATATGCTTGTGGAGGGAGTGAGAGTACCCAGCAGATCAAAGGAGCCTGGCTGCAAATAGCAGAGGAGGTCAACAGCAGGGATGTTGTCAGGAGGACCTGGGTGCAGTGGTGCACACCTTTCATTAGATCAGGAAAGGTGAGTGCAAAGTCACATTCAACTTCATCCTGCAGTGCCTCTCATCACATCCACATCACTGTGCCTTCCCAAGCCTACTCCTGCACATCATTACTCACACCAACATACCTTGCACCTCCACCCTCCCTCTCTCTCTATCTATATTATCACATCCCCATCTGACTAACCACCCCTGACCCTCACCCTCATCCTAATGCAATTATATCAACTAACAGCACACAAGGAGACCACTTGGCATTGCCACTCCACTCCATTATAGTCACCCTCTAAAGCTGTAACCCATCCATTTCTTACACTCATTCAATCACTCTCACTCAACCTTGTCTTCTTTCCTACCTTGCAGGAAAAGAGAGACCACAATAAGTGGGAGAGGGAGAGGACCGGAGATAGCCCTCCATCACTGGACACCTTAACAGCAGCCGAGAAGGTTGCCTTGGAAGTGTCAGGAGTCGCAGAGCAGCTGGAGGTGGGAGAAGGAGAGAGGGGGACATCTCAGCAACCTGGTGACAGAATTACATCTCATACAGCCACATGGCATACAGTAGACACTCATATGGGGACTGATATCAGCAGCCAGTGAACGTTCATCGTGTGCATAATGAGATCTGTACCCATTCTTTATATGACATATCTAATTCATCTCTTTATTCTCCCACAGGCCCATCAAGACCACCCCCGCACCCCCCACTGTCCAGGAACAAGAGGAAGACGACTCCTCAGAGGAGCCTCCAGCCTCTGAAGGAGCACCATCACTAGACATAAGCACACCCAGCACTATCACAGATACACACACCTCAGTGGATGCCATGCATGTAGTGTTGTCACCTGATGCCTCACAATTCACAGGTGAGCAACAGCAGATGATGGAGACAGGGACAGCAGTGGAGACTCCTCGACGGAGGGTGCAGGACACTCAAAGCTCTGCTCAGCTGCATGCAGACGCTTAGCCTTGGGGATCATCCAGAAAGAGGGCGATCCTGGAGGTGCAGCAAGAAGTGAAGGAGGCTCTGATAGGTTTCATGACTGAATGTGCAGAGAATGGAAGAATCCGTCTCCAACATAAACAGCAATGTGTCAAAGGTGATGGCGACTCTGGAGTCTTCCATGGATAGGATGACCACCTGCATGAAGCAGCTAATGTGTCGCTTACAGGAGCATATGGTCTCTATGGAGAATAAATGGCTACCTATGGAGAATAGATGCAGATGCTCATAGACCTCCTCTCTAGATGGGATGTCAATGTAGACGTGGGTCCTCATGGTGCTACTGATTTGCAGCAAGGTTCCTTGCTAGCAGGAAAGTGTGTGTGTCCCATGAGAGGGATGGCGGTGAGATGGGACACGTAAGTGGGGGCTCCTCTCAAAGTGCTCACACTTCTCCCCCATTGTCCCCCGCCCCCCCACCCTCTGCCAGACAGAGCCCCAGCTGCCTCCTAGGATCGCGATTGCAGAGTCTGCCCCTGCACAGTTGCAGGAGGAGCAGACTTTGGTGGGGCCATCGCAGGCTCCAAAACACAGAGGGTGTCTGCCAAAAGTATCAATGCAGTGGCAGCAGGGAGTGAGCAGCCTGCCTCTAACCCTGCTGAAGCCACAGGGGTAGTACCTCGTAGAAGCATACGTAAGAGAAAGATTAAACACAATTAGACGCACAAGGGTAACCAGTTGGGTGTTTTCCTAAATGTTTATGTAAAGTTTCCATTACTGTGATGACACAGATATAAATATTTATTTTCACCACTTTCCGGTCATGTCTAAATTTGTGTGCCACTTTGGAAGTAGCTCAGTGAGTGAATAGTGAGTCATAACATTAACTCCAGCAATGGGGGTCAGTGTGAAAAGAATGGCTTGTTCATTGTTGGGATGCTTTATAGTGTTGCTGTGGGGTTGTGGGAACCTGGTGCAGCATGTGGCAGCCGTATGGGTGTAATGTCTGAAGTTAAGTAAATCTAGCCGTGATGAGACCAAATAAAAACAGAAAATACTGGAAATCTCAGTGGGTCAGGCAGCATCTGTGGAGAGAAACAGAGTTAACGTTTCAGGTCAATGGCTCTTCGTCAAAACTGGCAAAAGTTCGAAATGTAACAGATTCTTAAGGATGTGCAAGTGGCGCAAAAAGGGGGAGGGGAGGAAAGAACAAAAGGGAAGGTCTGTGATAGGGTGGAAGGCAGGAGAGATTTGAGAGACAAAAGGGATGATGGGCCAAATTGAGATGGTATTGGCACGAGTTAGGAAACTAAAGACGAGTCTAGATAGGGTGTGAATGCAGAATAATTACCAGCTGCCATGGGAAACAGAGAAAAAATAAAAATAAAAAGGGCAGGGCGGTTTTGTAAAAAAAAAGGAGGAAAGGGAGCAAAATATGGGCAGAGGTTATGGTCTGAAATTGTTGAACTTGATGTTGAGTCCAGAAGGCTGTAAAGTGCCTAAATGAAAGATGAGGTGCTGTTCCTTGAGCTTGCGTTGAGCTTCGTTGGAACAGTGTAGGAGGCCGAGAGCGGAGAGATCAGAGTGAGAGTGGAGTGGAGAATTAAAGTGACAGGCGACCGGAAGCACAGGGTCACGCTTACGGACTGAACGGAGGTGTTCCGTAAAGCGGAATGGTGAGACCAACCCTGGCCTCCCAGGCAGCAATGTGCTCAGATGCTGGTGGGATCTGGGCCACAGGTTTCTCCTGCTCCACCTCCTCCTCGTCTTCCAGCTGATGCTCCTCTTGCTCCTTCTCCTCCTCCGAAGAGGCTGTGCACTCTGTGCCTTGCTCCTCATGCATCACTAATCCTCACTGCTGCACTATGTTGTACAGTGCAGCAGATCAAGAGGAGGGACCCTGGCTGGTGTATAATGAAGGGTTCCTCCAGATCTGTCAAAGCATCTGAAGCGCATTTTCAGCATGCCTATTGTCTGCTCTCTGACACATCTGGTGGAAATGTGGCATTCATTATATTTCTCCTCCGCCTCAGTTCTTGGCCCCCTCAAGGATGTCATGAGCCACATCTTCAGTGGATAGACCTTGCCTCCAAGCAGCCAGTTGGAAAATCTGTTTGGAGGAGCGAAGAGCTGAGGGAGCGTAGACTGGCACAGGATGAAAGAGACATGGCAGCTGCCAGGGAATTTAGTGCACACATGCAAGATGATCTTCCTATGGTTGCAGACAAGCTGCACATTGAGGAAGTGGAAGCCCTTGCAGTTGACAAAGACTCCTGGGTGCTGATGGGGTTCCCTGATGGCCACGTGTGCAGTTGATGATGCCCTGCACTTGTGGGAAGCCAGTCAGAGCACCCGCTCAGTAACACTGGCTTCACCAGTGGCAATGCTGATATAATTTGCTGACCTGTCAAAGAGGGCATCGGTGACCTGTGTGATGCGTCTGTGGGTGGCTGACTGCGAGATGCCGCAAATGTCGGCTGGATATCCCTGGAAGGAGCCTGAAGCAAAGATGTTGTTGGCCACTGGTGACTTTGATAACCACTGGTAAGGCATGACAACCTGTTCCTCTGGGCTGCACGTCTTCCTCCAGCAATGCGCAAATGTCTGCGATGACCTGGCGCGATAGCCTGAGGCTCCTTGGCACTGCTGCTCAGTCATTCTCTGCCTGTATACCCTGCGTTGGGGTATTGCCTCCGGCGTGTTGCAGCCCGGCACTGATGCCCTCTGTGCTGTACAGCATCATGTGGTTGAGGAGAAGGTTGGTAATAGTGTTGTTGGTGCTGCTTGTTATGTATGCATGTTTGTACTGTTGTATGATTTCTGTAAGGCAGGGGGATGGGAATCTATGCAGGGAGGCAGAGGGAAGTAAAAAGGAACCAGAAGCAAAAGGTAGGAAGGAGAAAAGCAAGAGTGGAGGGCAGAGAAATCAAGGACAAAAATCAAAAAGGGACACATTACAACATAATTCTAAAATGACAAAAAGTGTTAAAAAAAACAAGCCTGAAGGCTCAGAGTCTCAATGCGAGGAGCATTCGTAATAAGATGGATGAATTGACTGCTCAGATAGCTGTTAACAGATATGATGTAATTGGGATTACGGAGACATGGCTCCAAGGTAACCAAGGCTGAGAACTCAATATCCAGGGGTATTCAATATTCAGGAAGGATAGAAAGGAAGGAAAAGGAGGTGGGGTAGCGTTACTGGTTAAAGAGGAGATTAACGCAATAGTAAGGAAGGACATTAGCATGGATGATGTGGAATCTATATGGGTAGAGCTGCGAAACACCAAAGGGCAGAAACCATTAGTGGGAGTTGTGTGCAGACCACAAAACAGTAGTAGGGAGGTTGGGGATGGCATCAAACAGGAAATTAGGGATGCATGCAATAAGGGTAAAGCAGTTATCATGAGTGATTTTAATCTGCATATTGATTGGGCTGACCAAATTGGTAGCAATACTATGGAGGAGGATTTCCTGGATTGTATAAGGGATGGTTTTCTGGACCAATATATCGAGGAACCAACTAGAGAGCAGGCCATCCTAGACTGGGTCTTGTGTAACGAGAGAGGATTAATTAGTAATCTAGTCGTGCGGGGCCCCTTGGGAAACAGTGACTATAATATGGTTGAATTCTTCGTTAAGATGGAGAGTGACACAGTTAATTCAGAGACTAGGGTCCTGAACTTAAAGAAAGGAAACTTTGACGGTATGAAATGTGAATTGGCTAGGATAGACTGGGGAATGATATGTAAAGGGTTGATGGTGGATAGGCAATGGCAGACATTTAAATATCACATGGATGAACTACAACAATTGTACATCCCTGTGTGGCGTAAGAATAAAAAAGGGAAGGTGGCTCAACCTTGGCGAACAAGGGAAATTAGGGAAAGTGTTAAATCCAAGGACGAGGCATATAAATTGGCCAGACAGAGTAGCAAATCTGAGTACTGGGAGAAATTTAAAATTCAGCAGAGGAGGACTAAGGGTTTAATTAGGAGGGGGAAAATAGAGTATGAGAGTAAGCTTGCAGGGAACATAAAAACTGACTGCAAAAGCTTCTATAGATATGTGAAGAGAAAAAGATTAGTGAAGACTAATGTAGGTCCCTTGCAGTCAGAATCAGTGGAATTCATAATGGGGAACAAGGAAATGGCAGACCGATTGAACAAATACTTTGGTTCTGTCTTCACTAAGGAAGACTCGAATAACCTCCGAAAAATACTAGGGGACCGAGGGTCTAGCGAGAAGGGGGAACTGAGGGAAATCCTTAGTAGTCAGGAAATAGTGTCAGGGAAATTGAAGGGTCTGAAGGCTGATAAATCCCCAGGGCCTGATAGTCTGTATCCCAGAGTACTTAAGGAAGTGGCCCTAGAAATAGACTCTGCTTCAGTCCCTATGGATTGGAGGGTAGCTAATGTAACACCACTTTTTAAAAAAGGAGGGAAAGAGAAAACAGGGAATTATAGACTGGTTAGCCTGACATCGGTAGTGGGGAAAATGTTGGAATCAATTATTAAAGATGTAATAGCAGCACATTTGGAAAGCAGTGACAGGATCGGTCCAAGTCAGCTTGGATTTATGAAAGGGAAATCATGTTTAACAAATCTTCTAGAATTTTTTGAGGATGTAACTCGTAGAGTGGATAAGGGAGAACCAGTGGATCTGGTGTATTTGGACTTTCAAAAGGCTTTTGACAAGGTCCCACACAAGAGATTAGTGTGCAAAATTAAGGCACGTGGTATTGGGGGTAATGTATTGACATGGATAGAGAAGTGGTTGGCAGACAGGAAGCAAAGAGTGGGAATAAATGGATCCTTTTCAGAATGGCAGGCAGTGACTAATGGTGTAACGCAGGGTTCAGTGCTGGGACCCCAGCTATGTACAATATCATTAATGATTTAGACGAAGGAATTGTATGTAATATCTCCAAAGTTTGCACATGACACTAAGCTGGGTGGCAGTGTGAGCTGCGAGGAGGATGCTAGGAGGCTGCAGGGGGACTTGGACAGGTTAGGTGAATGGGCAAATGCATGGCAGATGCAGTATAATGTGGATAAGTGTGAGGTTATCCACTTTGGTTGCAAAAACAGGAAGGCAGATTCTTATCTGAATGGTGACAGATTAGTAAAAGGGGAGGTGCAACGAGACCTGGGTGTCATGGTACATCAGTCATTGAAGGTAGGCATGCAGATACAGCAGGCAGTAAAGAAGGCAAATGGAATGCTGGCCTTCATGGCGAGGGGATTTGAGTATAGGTACAGGGAGGCCTTACTGCAGTTGTACAGGGCCTTGATGAGACCACACCTTGAGTATTGTGTGCAGTTGTGGTCTCCTAATCTGAGGAAGGACATTCTTGCTATAGAGGGAGTGCAGCGAGGTTTCACCAGACTGATTGCCGGGATGGCAGGACTGACATATGAAAAAAGACTGGATCGACTGGGCTTATATTCACTGCAATTTAGAAGAATGAGAGGGGATCTCATAGAAACGTATAAAATTCTGATGTGATTGGAAAGGTTAGATGCAGGAGAATGTTCCCGATGTTGGGGAAGTCCAGAACCAGGGGTCACAGTCTAAGGATAAGGGGTAAGCCATTTAGGACCGAGATGAGGAGAAACTTCTTCACTCAGAGAATTGTGAACCTGTGGAATTCTCTACCACAGAAAGTTGTTGAGGCCAGTTTATTAGATATATTCAAAAGGGAGTTAGATGTGGCCCTTACAGCTAAAGGGATCAAGGGGTGTGGAGAGAAAGTAGGAATGGGGTACTGAAGTTGCATGATCAGTCATGATCATATTGAATGGTGGTGCAGGCTCGAAGGGCCGAATGGCCTAATCCTGCACCGACTTTCTATGTTTCTATGTAGCACTGAATGTACCTTTACACTGTACATGCCTTACCTGTACACCAGAGGGTGCTGCTGCTGGAGACCTAAGGGTTACCTGCACACTGCAGGTAACGCAATATAAAAGGAAGCTCACAGCTTAGTGTCCTCACTCGTGGAGCTGCAAATAAAGGACTACAGTCCGCACAGTTTAAGTACCATACCCTGCCTCGTGGAGTCATTACCAAAGGTGCCTACATACACAACAACTGGAGACGAGGACACGAACTACATGCTCAGCATGTCGAATCTCAGCAACTTTCAGCAATTTACCGATGGGGAAGATTGGGATGCTTTTGTAGAAAGATTGGAATATTTCTTCATAGCCAACGACCTGGATGGGGACACACCGGCTACACGACCGAAGAAGCGCAAGGCCATCCTGCTTAGCAGTTGTGGACCAAGTATCCATTGTCTCGTCAGAGACTTGCTAGACTGGAGAAGACAACCACCAAGAGCTATGATGAACTTGTAACACTTATACAGGAGCAACTAAAACCAAAATAAGGCACCGTCAAGCCAGGCACTGGTTCTGCACTTACCGGTGACCTGAGGGCCAAGAAATTTCTAAATATGCTGCACCTTTAAGGAGACTGGCTGCACCGCGTGACTTTGGCAACCACTTAAATGAAGCACTAAGGTACATATTTGTCATCGGAATCGGTCACGAAGGCCTTGTACACAAATTGCTCTCTGCATGCATCACAGTCACCCTGCAGAAAACAATTCAAGTGAGCCAGGCCTACATGGTTTCGGCTGGCGACTCCAGGCGAATACTGACCCAGGACTCCAGGCGAACGCAGTGCACCGCATGGACACTTCTAAAGGCAGAAATGCTGCCACGAGTCCCGCAACCCTGAGTCCGCCACATGGGGCAAACTGGATGGCCCTGTGCTGGCGCTGTGGAGGAAACCACAGGATCCACCAGTGCTGCTACAAAGACTATACATGCAAAGGCTATAAAGAGAAAGGACACCTTCAAAGTATGTGCAGAAAAAGCTTTACTCACCGCATCTCTGAAGAGTTGGCTGATCACCCGGGCTCCGCCACAGATGAAGATGAAGCTGCTCAATTCCTGGAAGAAGAGTATGGAATTTATACCTGCTCCACCAAAAGTTCTCCATGGATGATGGAAGTAAACATCGACGGGGTCCCAGTTTCTATGGAGATCAACACAGGGGCGAGCCAAACGACCTTTGAAAAAATTTGGATAAATCCCGCCAAAAAACTGCATCCTGTCCAGTGAAGCTGCTCACCCACACCAAAGGTAAAATCCCGGTCATTGGCAGCGTGGACGTCCAGGTCTCCCAGGGCGGCGTGTTGAACAAACTCCCCCTGTGGATCGTAGCCGACGACGGTCCCACGCTGCTGGGAAGGAATTGGATGAACCCGGTCCAAGTCGGTCGAAGTGGCGACGGCCTTCAGGCTCTAGCAATCGACATGAAACATGGATCATCGCTGCATCTAGAGATCCCACCATCCAGCTCCACTGCGCGCCGATGACTCTACAACATCGCGGTGAAATCTCCAGGACCGAAAACCAAAACTCCACCTTCCGGGCAGGAGCAGGACTCCAAGAGGCAAACATCGTCGAAAGAAGTGGATTCCCGATGCCCATGGCTGAACCTGAGGAAGAAAAGACAACCACAGCCTACCTGGAAGAGAGCCAGAAGATGGCGGCTGCACCATGAGGAGAAGAACCTGCAATCAAAATGGCCGCGGCCAGACCATGAGGAGCAGCGTTGGAGGAGCGACATGTGGCACTGAGCGGCTAATTGGATTGGAAGGCTCCCTTAAAGGAGAACGGTAACCAAAAAAATTTAAAGGGACAGTTTCAACTTAATGATGACAAGGACTTTAAAGCTAAAAATGCAGTAAAAGGGTGCAAGTATGATAATGTAACCATGAACTGTGATGCTGGTGTAACTAATGTAACAAATGAGATGAATGCTTGTGTAAGTAAGGTTAAGAACAAGCTTGTTGTGTTTGATGAGTATGACAGAGAATTTGAAATGCCTAATGTAACTATGTCACCAAAAAGTGATGCAAATGCTGTGATTTATAATGTAAAGGCAGTCAATAATGTAGGCTCGACTATGTGTGATCAGAGCCAAGGTGTCATGTACACAGGTAGGACACTGCTAAAGGACACTAGGTTCAACAGGGACCATGCAAATGCTAGAGGAATCCCCCTGTGGGAGACCCCCAGGTCCAGCTGGCTACCAGACCATGTAGCCTGGACCTTTGGAATAAATGTGATGCCCCAGGAAGGGCCCACACACACCCAGTGGGAGCAGACCCACTACAGGGACAGTGGTCAATGGACAGCACAGCCACCACCACTGGCAACCTGCCCCAGACCAGACCTACACCCCCTGGCCACCAGGGACAACACCAGGAGCGAGAGGCCAATGCCCTCCAGCTTCCCTGGCAAACCCTGGGATAACCAGACTCTCATCCCAATTGGAGGACAAGGAGCCCACCCAATCCTGTGGCCCTGTCCACCACCACACAATTACCCACATCAAGAGTATGCACCCTACCCACTGTTGCCATGGCTACCCCCTGTGGGTCCCACAACAGTGACACCCACATGGTCTGTGTGTGTGGGGTGAGGGGGGGGAACGTATGAGACCAGCCTCAAGTACAGGGATCACAACTGGCACCCACACAACCCTCACCACAACTACCATAGCCCACTACTGATTACCTCCTCAAGTCATGACAACAAGGATTTAAAAAATGCTTAGGGGGAATGTTGTTATGTATGCATGCTTGTATTGTTGCATGATGTCTGTAACACTAAATGTACCTTTACACTGTACACACCTTACCTGTACACCAGAGGGTGCTGCTGCTGGAGACCTAAGGATTACCTGCACACTGCAGGTAACCCAGTATAAAAGGAAGCTCACAGCTTGATGTCCTCACTCGTGGAGCTGCAAATAAAGGACTACAGTCTACACAGTTTAAGTACCATACCCTGCCTCGTGGAGTCATTAACAGAGTGCCTACATACACAACACTGCTGGTGTGCCTGGTATTGCTGATGTCTGGACTCATCGTGGTCCGATTCTGAGGACCAAGGTGAGACAGTATAAAGAGCACCCATGCTGATGTAATAGAAGCAGGCCAAATAGAGATGACAGAAGCAATCTGTCAATGGTGTGATAGGTGGTACCAGTGAGAAGACAGTGGAATCTGACTTTGCTGAAAAGACTTGTAACCTTTAGAAAGCTAAATCTGAGCTGACAATGAACTCAGCAACAGCATCTGCCTTAGGAAAGTAAGAGTTTTTAATGTACTTCTCATGCAATGCATTAACAAGCTAGATCAATGGCCACTCAACTTCCGTCTCAGGTTCAAAGACATGGTTCCCAAGCTGCGGGATTCTCATGCTCATCCAGGGAAATTTGAAAGGTAGGATTAAAAAGAAGTTTAAGGGTCTGACGAGTACCTCATAATGATCTAAATGATCTTGGTCGAATCTGCCTTTCTGCTTGCTGCCGCGATGGCAAATGCACCCAAGGGAAAGGGGCGTGGGGGCACGATGATGGCGGGTTCCCTCCCGCTACAAGATTTAAAAAATATCCCTCCTGACCCGCCTCCAATTGCTCCCTCACGGACCCCAGAAAATTCTGGCCTCAATCTCTCCTAGACTGTGTGGTGTGAGAAGCTAAGTAGCCATAGAGATCCCATGCAGTTGGAGATCATCACTTGTCTTGTAAAGACTACGAAGAAGTTGAAACTGTCATCAGCACTTTTGGGTCTGGATGTTCGGCTGATTTGCACCCCATTTAGCGTCTCAGGGGACGCAAAAATGATTTTTGGGGGCGTGAAACGAGGCGCACAAGATTTTGCGCCTGGGTGGAACCTTTGCGCTAAAACTTACCACCCCACCCCTGTTTTGACCATTGTGATGATATAAATCGTCGTGCATCGCTGTGCTAGTGACCCAGGTGGAACTTTTGAGCATTTCGCCTGATTTAGCGTCTGCCCGAGAACTCGCACAGAAAAGACAGACGGACCCAGGGAGCACCAGGTGCTAATGGCGCCATGTCGAAATCAGAGGAGAAAGTTGCAGTTGTGAGTGATTAAAAGGATTGTTAGAAGAACACTGCATTACTACATACTTTTGATTGTGAAGTTTATGCAAGTTTCTAGTTTGTTTTCTAAAGAATATTTAAGGACATTTTAAAAGATGGGGGCCATGCCGGGTTAGGAGCCAGTAATCCTGGCTACAATTGCCATATTGCTTCAAGCTGGAAGAAGGCTCATTGTTGATCATTTGCAACATAATCGAAGAGGTCGCAGACATATGGGGAGGAGGCCTTACCCCCCACGAGTTTACAGGGAACATCGCTCATATCTCCATATTTCTGAGGCGCTGTGCATTAGAAGGCTGTGCTTCCAAAAAGAGGTGGTCACGGAGATATGCCAGCTCATATAGGCAGACCTGCAGCCTACCAGCGGCAACAGGACTGCACTGCCCGACGAGGTGAAGGTGATTGTGGCACTTGCCTTCTATGCCTCCGGCTCCTTTCAGGCATCAGCGGGGGACATATGTTCCATCTCACAGCACGCTACATATTGCTACATTCGCCAGGTGACTAATGCAGAATGGACTTCAAAAACTTCCCAATGACCAGGGAGACTCAAAATGAGAGGACTATAGATTTTGGATGAATTGCTGGCTTCCCCAAGGTTCAGGGTACCCTTGACTGTATGCACATCACCTTGAGAGCACCTTTACAGAATGCCAAGGTTTTCCGAAACTGAAAGGGATTCCACTCCATACGGGACCATACTCAGCGCGTCATGGCAGTCAATGCGCAATATCCATAGAATATCCATGATGCTCTCATCTTGCATAAGAGCAGTGTCTCATGCATATTCCAGCGTCAACCACAAGTTCAGAGCTGGATGCTGGGGAACAAAGGTTATGGCTTCGCCACCTGGCTCATAAGCCCCCTCCGGAACCCTCAGCCTGGGCCACTCTGGAGGCTGCCTACAGTACCCCTTCAGCAGGTCTCTGAGTTCATTGTGGTGTACTGCAGGCTACACAACTTAGCAATCATGAGGGGACAGGAATTGCCAATGGGGATTGCAGGACCACCTCAGGAGAAAGGGAGGGAGGAGGAGGAAGAAGACGAGGAAGAGGTGCTAGGCGAGGAACTCATACCACCACCACCACCACCACCACAACCACAGTGGAGGTATTGTGGAGATTTCACTGCTGCAAAAACTTATGTCGGCAGCTCATAATTGAACGCTTTGCTTGAAGAATGAATGACACCTTTGAGTGTTGCCTGACTATTCCACCATGTTGACTATTCCTCCTCTTATTCTGCAAATGAGACACTACACAGGAATGGTTAAGGTTAAGGAAAGCATTTATTGAACATTGTAACATTGTAAACTTTGTAACCTTTATTGTGAGATTTAAATAAAACAAAATGAGCTGCATCCAGCAGTGTGATAATTCAACATCATTATCAGCACATAATCTAGTGTGATACTGTAACATAAAACATTCGATGGATCCAGCATCAGCAACATAATCCAGTGTGATACTATAACATAATGATACTGTAACATAAAACATATGATGCATCCAGCATCAACAACAAAATACAGCAACACCATATCCTGACCCACTATTTTTTCCCACCGTCTTTTTCCCCCCTTCCCCTTATCGCCCTCCCTTACCTGCTGTTCCGACTCAAAGTGGCACCAAGATGGCGTGCAGTAAGGCTGCCAGAGCGCTGCTATGTTGGGGGGAGAGACAATGGAGACGCCATCTGGGGATGCACTGGACCAGCTCGTGACGTGGAAAGCCTGGCTTCTGACTGCCTAGCCTCTTCATCGACGTCGCCAGTCACAGGTGGTTTTGGTGACAACTGTCACTGATGCTTGGTTGGCAACTGACTGCAGGGGAGATGGAATACTGTCATCCGGAGGAATTACACCACCTCCCATATCCCCAGCACCTTGTTGACCTGCTTGGGAACCGTCACTTCCCCGTGTGACAGTGTGGAACGCAGAGTATGGCGGCAGGCATGGATTGCATCACCTGCCCAAGCTGAAGCAGAGTTTGTGCCAGTGATGCGCCATATTCCGCAAGGGTTCATGTCACACTCTCCACTGTCACTGCTGGAGGCCACCAGCCTCATGTGGGCACTGATGGCCTCGCTGGTATCACGGCTCGCACTGACAATCTGCGACCCTACCTCCATAATGGTCGCTTTCAGACTGTCAATTCTTGTGGGAATCCCACGCAAGACATCAAGGAACTGACACTGATCTAGATGCTCTCCCTGGACAGTCCCACCATGTCCAGATCCACATCTGCCTGTCTATCAGCAGACTGACTTTGCCGACTC
Organism: Pristiophorus japonicus; assembly: GCF_044704955.1. NCBI lineage: Eukaryota > Metazoa > Chordata > Chondrichthyes > Pristiophoridae > Pristiophorus > Pristiophorus japonicus. Next base: position 39,706,724 of record NC_091992.1, read on the forward strand.
ACCCTCCGGAGAGATGGCATGTGGGATTCAACCCCAGCACTGCATTGCTGCATGCCACTGGTCCCAGGAGCCTCGGATTCGTCTAACCCCGAGAACCCTGTCCCCTCCCCTGCTGCTAACCACTCGTCTGTTGCTTTCTACTTCCAGATAACCAGTCACAGGTGCAGCATCCCTCAAGGGACCACTCCATGTCAGGCCATCATCTGGAGGAGGAGGAAGAGGAGGATACATCAGGTCATCCTCAGAGGAGCTGAGTGCCGGTGGTGAAACAGGGGTGGATTGATGCTGCGCTGGAGTCGGAGGCTACAATAGGTAAAGGTTAGTAAAGAGGAGAAACTTGCAGACATTAATATAGACAGTGAACTTGCAATGGATAAAATAATGGGACTGAAGCTGGACAAAATTCCAGTTTCTACTTGAGAGTATTGAAAAACAGGTAATAAATTTGCGAATACATTAACTATAATCTTGCAAAGCTAAATGAATGCAGAAATAATGCCAGACAATCTGTTGGATTAACTGGTCACAAGACTGTGAGACCTTTCCCCAAACTGAAGTGCATTCTGTCTACCTTCTAGATTCTTTGATGGCACAGATGGTCTTTGTTTTCTAAAATGTCCGACTGGGCTGATTACAATTCTCTTTATCTTTTTCTGGATGGAAAATCTCTTTGAAGTTTAGCGTGAAAAATTGGGGATAACATTTTTCTCCTTTTAGATGAATATCAAAGCAAGCCAAAGGAAGTTGGTTTAACTAGTATCCCTGTTTCAGAACTTGCGCCTTGCTTTTAATTTTTTATTATATTTTTTAAGCCTTTGATTTGTTTATTGTAATGAGGTCCTGGTGCCTGATCATATATCACAAGCAGGACTGTTTGGACCATAGAGGAGATATGATGGGAAATTTATTCACCCAGAGGGTGGTGGGGGTCTGGAACTCACTGCCTGAAAGGGTGGTAGAGGCAGAAATCCTCACCACATTGGATGTGTACTTAAAGTGCCGTAACCTGCAGGACTACGAACCAAGAACTGGAAAGTGGGATTAGGCTGGATAGCTCTTGGTCGGCCAGTGCGGACACAATGGGCTGAAATGGCCTCCTTCCGTGCTGTAAATTTTTATGATTCTATGATTGTAATTTAGGAATCTAACTGTTACGTCAGGTTCCACATGTACACTGATGACACGTGGCTCTACCTCACCTCCATCTCTTTCAACTCTTCCACTGTCTCTGGTTTGTCATGCTGCTTGCCTGACATCCAATCCTAGATGAGTAGAAATTTCCCCTAACTAAAGAGTATGAAGAAAAAACCCATTGTCTTCGGTCCCCGCCATTAACTCCGTTTCCTAGCCACCAACTCTACCCTTCTCCCTGGCAATGTCTGAGACTGAACCAGATCGTTTGCAAACTTGCTGTCCTATTTGACCCTGAGATGAGCTTCCAACCTTATATCTGCTCCATCACCAAGATCACCTACTTCCACCTCTGTAACATTGTCCATTTCTGGTCCTGCCTCAGATCATCTGCAACTAACCCCTCATCCAATTCTCAATGGGGTGACTGGCCAGGGCTTCAGTGGGCAACGTTGGTCTCCTGGCAGTCACCTGTCCAGCCTGCCTGCTCCTTAAAACAATGATTTCCACAGCGGACTGCGGCAAACTGAAGGAATCTTGTTTGCTCTAAGTGTATGACGCATGCACTTGCATTATTAAGTTCTTCTGGTCAGAGACTACCAGCATTGTAATGGCAGCATTTCCTAGTTATGTAAACAATCAAGTTGTTGGTCCATCAAAACTACTCTACATTTTTAGGAAACCTGCCACCTGGTTTAAGTGCCTTTTGGTCTCGTGTTACTGTCTCCTTTACACAGGGGAAATGATGAAAATGTTTCCTCTGGCAAACAAGGCATGTGTCACTGGTTTGATAAATTGGTCTGCACAAGACGGATTGATTTGGCAAAGTCTCCTGTGGTGCATTGGAAGTACAAATGTAATACTACAGCCACCTTTACTGCCACAGGCTGAACTACCCAGCCATGGAAACAGCCCGGACAGAATACTTGACCAAACTGTGGAAATCTGTGCTTGTTTCCTTCGTGGATGATGCATGATGAAGACAGGTGTCTTCTGACTACCCCAGCTAGGTATGATTATGTCTGAACATGCAGCTCCTGGGTTGAGGGTGTGCCATGGCAAAAACCTCTGATGCAATTGAATCTGACTCTCCTTCCTTCTCCAAATCTAGGGCTGCTATATAATATCCAAAGGAATTCCTATGCTGAACACTTTACTTGCTGCAAGTGAAATAGCATCTGCCATGTGGGGAGTGGGGAAAGGTTTTGGGTAAAACAGTTGTGTGATGCATCACAACAGGACAAACACCAGCATCAAGTGTAATTCACACAGGAGAATGTGAATAAAAAGATCCAAGAAGTGAAATGCCCATTTTTGGCATGGAAATTGTGCAATCTGGTGGTGGGAGGAATTACTTGGACTCCCCTCTTCCCAATTATCATTTGTCAGGCAATTTACTTCTTTGTTCTCCGGATGTGGCCAGAGCACATTCATTGTCCATCCCGGTTACAGTTGTCTGAATCAGATGTTGGTGAGATTTGTTCTTATACTGTAGTCCTTGTGGTGATGGTGCTCCCACAATAATGTTAGATAGAGAATACCAGGATATTGACCCAATGATGATGAAGGAACATTGATATATGTCCAAATCAGAATGGTGTGTGACTTGAAGAGGAATGTGGAGATGGTTGTATTTCAATGATATTACTGCTCTTGTGTTTCTTAGTGGTAGAGTTTGTAGGCTGGGAGGTGATGCCAAATTAACTTTGATGAGTTGCTAAATAACATGCTATATATAGTAAATATTACATCCACAGTGTTTCAGTGATAGAGGGGGTAAATAATGAGACCAGTGGAAGGGGCAAAGTGTCAAGCAGCTTGAGTGACAGCCTGGCCATGCTCTATATTTATTAAAGGCAGAAGTGGTGAAGCAGAATGGAATATATTTTTGTCCTTTAGAAGTCCGGAAACTGGCGTTGTGTTTTTGGATGATAGATACTTTGGGGATTCCAGCGCTAACAGTCCAGGATTGGGAAGAGAAGCAATTGCAGGAGATGATGGCAGATTTGAAGGGGAGGGGGACGGTACTAGAAGAAGAGAGGGAAGCGTTAATAATATTGGCTGACATAGGGGCCAGGAAGGGAAGTTGAATAGATGCGGTATGCAGATACAATGGCATTTGTGTCTGCACCAAACTTCTGGTAAAACGCACCATTATAATGCTGGAGATTCTGGGGGGGAAATTTGATAATTCAAATTATTCAAATTATTACCAGCGGGAGTCGGAGGGAAGAATTCGGATCTTTAACTTTGCCACCACCTCCCAGCGCTTTGGGGCGCTGTTAGAGGCAGTGTAGGGGTGGGTTTGCGTCGGCAGTTGGCCGACAAGTAAAACAAAATGGTGGCCGCAGCGGTGTGTCCTCTCCTTTAAGGACGGACACACAGCCCAGCCGCTGGCAGCTTCCCGCCTCACAAAGCTGTCAGTGGCTGCCCTCCATGGGGCAATTTCCCTTGTAAGGCAGAAAAGGGGTCACTGCCAGGTGGTAAGGGGTCAGCGCATAGCTGACAATGGGTCAGAGTGCCAGGTGGGGCGGAAACACAGGTGTGGCGGAAACCCATTTCCGCCATTCCCGGTCAGAAAGGCGCTACCGTTTAACGGGCCTTAAAAAAGGGGCAATTTCGGCCCCTCAGTTTCTTGGACAGATTAAAGAGGGCGTGGAGGGGAGTTCTGTCATCCTGATAACAGCTCACACTTTTGCCATCCTCAAAGGAGTAACTAAGGGGTAGACTTTGCATTGTTGTCTAGATCGCCCAAAAATGGGCAATATTTCCAGCGTTAGTGATGATATTTTTTTTCCTGATCGCTGGAATATTGCCCATTTTAAAACCTGCTAGTTTCCATTTTGTTATTTGGGTGTTACCCGTGGCGATGTGAAATGCGTGTTAGCGATTTATTCCATCATGCAAGGTCGGCATTCTTAGCAATGGGCTTTTACCCCGATTTGGGAGAGCAGCGGGGCCAAGCTCCTTGCAGCAGGGCACCCCGAGTGGTTCCATGCCTGTACCGACCCCGCAGAGGTTGGTTCGGCGAGGTCACACTGCTCTAAGACTGGCAGATGTAAGCATGGACATGGTTGAACTGTCCAGGACGAACGTCGACAAAGGCCGAGAGCTCCTCCAGGCAATGGGCGGGTTAACTGGCCACTTGCCGCTCCGACCGCGATAGTCTCGCAGGAGATGGTAGCGGTGATGGAGAGAATAGCCGAGTCCATGTATACCAGACGGCAGCCTATGGTCCCGGAATACAACACCCCAAGGTGCCATACCGCCATTGCCACCGACACATGCGAGTCAGGAAGAAGCTCTTGCTTCTGCCTCGGAGGACGTTTCTTTTGAAACATCTCCTCCATCTCCAGCCCCATCTTTGAATCTGCCGTCACCCCCCACACAGCAGCAGCACTCGAGGTGCCCTGTTAGAAGGCGGCTTGGAGTTTGTACAAAAGGAAGAGGTGGTGTTCAGATTAGGGGGGGTAAAGGAAAGGAGAGGCGTGGTCACAGATAGGGAGGGTGGGGATTATTATTATTGTTGTTATTAATAAATTTGTTGACTGTTGGGTGGGTGTTTGTTATATTTATAATTGCTTTTGAAAGTTTGTTGCTGTTGTTTTTATTGTTATTGTTATTTCTTGTTATTTAAAAAATGTTCACTGATGGGGTGGGGGGGAGGGTGGCGGGGGGGGGGGGTTACATGAGTGTAAAAAAATTTGTATAAAACTTTGCTATGCACTAACATTTTTTTATTTAACTTAACATTGTTGTGCAGTGTCTTCCAATCGCAGAAACATTAAGCATATAAAAGGTTTGCACACAATGGCGAGGCCAAGCCAGGAAAAGCAAAGATGAAATGTAGCGTAACACAACTGTAACTGTAATTGTCAACAACGTAATGCAAAGTGTTCATTTATGAGCTGCGGACACAACAGTCTTGCAGCTGCGTAACTACCACCAACGTAAGTTCACGTAAATCATTCATTTATAAGCTACTGACGCAACTAGCACGGGGCTTTTCCTGCGGTCTAAGGTGGGGTGGGGGCATGGTTTCAATGTCAGCCTGATTGTCCTCCCCGAGGTCCTCATCCACCTCCTCGTTCTCCTCTCCTCTCTCCTGAGGTAGACTGGCAGTCCCATGTGACAATTCTTGTCCCCTCCTGATAGCTAAGTTATGTAACATGCAGCACACTACAATGAATTGAGTGACCTGCTCAGGGTGGTATTATATGTTGCCTTCCAAGTGGCCCATTTGAAGCACTGCTTAAGCACTCCAATTGTCTTTTCGACCATATTGCGTGTGGCTATGTGGCTTTTGTTGTAGCGCTTCTCAGCTTCCCTCTGGGTCTTACGCAGGGGGGTCATGAGCCAGCTGGCAAGGCCATATCCTTTATCCCCCAGCATCCAACTGTGACCTTGTGGCTGACTCTTAAATAAGTCAGAGACATTGCTCTCACGCAACATGTATGCATCATGGATGCTCCCTGGAAAATTTGCATTTACCGCCATGATTATTTGCTTGTAGTCGACAACGAGTTGCACATTCAGGGAGTAGAATCCCTTTCAGTTCCGAAACACATCAGCATCTTGAAAAGGTGCTCGCGGGTCGATGTGCACACAGTCTATTGCTTCCTGCACCTTGGGGAAGTTTGCTATTCTCGAGAATAGCAGTCTGTGCCTGCCTGGTCATAGGGAAGCTTATAAAGTCCATCCTGCGTGCGTAGAGGGCTTCAGTCACCTGTCGAATGCAGCAATGTGTGGCGTGCTAAGAGATACTGCAAATGTCATCAGCTAAGGCCTGAAAGGAGCCTGATGCATAGAAGGAAAGTGCCGCAGTTACCTTGACCTCAATGGTTTACAGACTCCTCCTCCTCCTCAGCAGTTAATGCTCTTCAATAAACCTTCTCCCATCTCTAGTCTGCAGCATGTGAGTAATCATCAATACTGGCTGAGAAATTACAGGCCCCATTACTATTACTAAATGCCCTGTTTATATGTATTCAAAATTATTAAATTGTCCTCTAAAAACAATTAAAAATCAAAATTCACCACAATATGATTAGATGGTTGTCAAGAGATTTTAAAACCACCTTAAACGCACTCACAAATTACTTCAAAGCTCCCATGAACTTGAAGCAGCCTTTTATGAAAGGTCCTCCTAATTACAAAATGGCATCCATACAGCTGGGTTAAGGTCAGGTGAGTGCAGCTTTTTTTGAGCGTTTTTTTGGGCGAGCAATCATTTGGGTGGGATATGGCGAGATGCCGAAAGTAACCCTCGGCGATAATCTGCGCGGTATCTGGGCGTTAGTTTCCGTTATAAACAGTCTTCTGGGCGGTGCACGAGTGACGACATCAGAATTTTAAAAATATATATGGGCAGGCGGTTCAGCTAATTCTCGGCTTTAACTGTATGCTGAAAGTTACGCCGGCGATAAATAGGTGATAATTGGGCGTTAATTTGGATATTTAATCAAATATGGGCATTAAACTCAATCTCAGTGGTTAAATGGGCAGTAACTGGACGGTAGCTGAGCGAACTCGATGAAAAGTCTTGCCCTATAGACCAAGAACACCAAAAGGCATAGCCTCAATCTTTGGCAGAGGAAGAAGAGAAATGATAAGAAATGGTTGAAGGTAACTTGCAAATCATACACCAATCATTGATTGCAAAGTTTTCACCCAGGTATGCCATCCAGGCACAAACTATCCTGTCCATTGTGCTCAATGCAATGGCACAATGAACAACATACCCTCCATTTCAATAAACTGTACCACAAAACATTATACATGCGCATTAAGCTACTGGCTGTTACTTTAAAATCTCCCTTCTTGAAAAAAATCTATTACAGTGTTGAAATAAAGTGCAACATTTTATCTCCCTACTAATATTCAATGTATATGTTATGACTGTTTCTTTTCCCAATTCATCCCCTTGGTGGCAGTATATGCTGTAGATCTTTCTCCTACTTAAACTAGTGCTCTCTCTAAATGCTACCTCTGTGAGCAGTCAGTGCACAATAGTAGTGGGCTATTCCAATGCTCTCCGGGCTGACCTCCCATTTTCCACCTTCCCTAAACTTGAACTCATCCAAAACTCTGCTGACCGTATGTTAACTTGCACCAAGTCCCGTTCACCCATCGCACCTGTACTTGATGACCTACATTGGCTCTCAGTTCCGCAATGCCTCAATTTAAAAATTCTCATCCTTGTTTTCAAATTCCTCCATGGCCTCGCCCCTCCCTATCTCTGTAACCTCCTCCAGCCCAACAACCCTCCCAGATCTCTGTGCCCCTTCAATTCTGGCCTCTTGCACATCTCTGATTTTAATCGCAAAACCAGGAATTCCCTTCCGACACCTCTCCGCTCACTCATCCGTTAAGACGCTCCTTACCACCTATTTATTGGACTAACTTTTTGGTCATCTGTCCTAATACCTCCTTATGTGGCTCATTGTCAAATCTTGTTTGGTTACGCTCCTGTGAAGCGCCTTGGGCCAGTTTACTTGTTAAACATAGAAACATAGAAATTGAGAAAATAGGTGCAGGAGTAGGCCATTCGGCCCTTCGAGCCTGCACCACCATTCAATAAGATCATGGCTGCTCATTCCCTCAGTACCCCTTTCCTGCTTTCTCTTCATACCCCTTGATCCCCTTAGCCATAAGGGCCATATCTAACTCCCTCTTGAATATATCCAATGAACTGGCATCAACAACTCTCTGCGGCAGGGAATTCCGCAGGTTAACAACTCTCTGAGTGAAGAAGTTTCTCCTCATCTCAGTCCTAAATGACCTACCGCTTATCCTAAGACTGTGTCCCCTGGTTCTGGACTTCCCCAACATCAGGAACATTCTACCCGCATCTAACCTGTCCCATCCCGTCAGAATCTTATATGTTTCTATGAGATCCCCTCTCATCCTTCTAAACTCCGATGTATAATGGCCCAGTTGATCCAGTCTCTCCTCATATGTCAGTCCAGCCATCCCGGGAATCAGTCTGGTGAACCTTCGCTGCACTCTCTCAATAGCAAGAACGTCCTTCCTCAGATTAGGAGACCAAAACTGAACACAAATTCCAGGTGCGGCCTCACCAAGGCCCTGTACAACTGCAGTAAGACCTCCCTGCTCCTATACTCAAATCCCCTAGCTATGAAGGCCAACATATTATTTGCCTTCTTCACCGCCTGCTGTGCCTGCATGCCAACTTTCAATGGCTGATGAACCATGGCACCCAAGTCTCGTTGCACCTCCCCTTTTCCTAATCTGCCGCCATTCAGATAATATTCTATCTTCGCGTTTTTGCCCCCAAAGTGGATAACCTCACATTTATCCACATTATACTGCATCTGCTATGCATTTGCCCAGTCACCTAACCTGTCCAAGTCACCCTGCAGCCTCTTAGCGTCCCTCTCACAGCTCACACCGCCACCCAGTTTAGTGTCATCTGCAAAGTTGGAGATATTACACACAATTCCTTCATCTAAATCATTGATGTATATTGTAAAGAGCTGGGGTCTCAGCACTGAGCCCTGCGGCACTCCACTAGTCACTGCCTGCCATTCTGAAAAGGACACGTTTATCCCAACTCTCTGCTTCCTGTCTGCCAACCAGTTCTCTATCCACATCAGTATATTACCCCCAATACTATGTGCTTTGCTTTTGCACATCAATCTCTTGTGTGGGACTTTGTCAAAAGCCTTTTGAAAGTCCAAATACACCACATCCTTTGGTGGTAAAAACAGAGAGACAGACTATTATCTGAATGGTGACAGATTAGGAAAAGGGGAGGTGCAAAGAGACCTGGGTGTCATGGTACATCAGTCATTGAAGGTTGGCATGCAGGTGCAGCAGGCGGTTAAGAAAGCAAATGGCATGTTGGCCTTCATAGCAAGGGGATTTGAGTACAGGGGCAGGGAGGTGTTGCTACAGTTGTACAGGGCATTGGTGAGGCCACACCTGGAGTATTGTGTACAGTTTTGGTCTCCTAACCTGAGGAAGGACATTCTTGCTATTGAGGGAGTGCAGCGAAGGTTCACCAGACTGATTCCCGGGATGGCGGGACTGACCTATCAAGAAAGACTGGATCAACTGGGCTTGTATTCACTGGAGTTCAGAAGAATGAGAGGGGATCTCATAGAAACATTTAAAATTCTGACGGGGTTAGACAGGTTAGATGCAGGAAGAATGTTCCCAATGTTGGGGAAGTCCAGAACCAGAGGTCACAGTCTAAGGATAAGGGGTAAGCCATTTAGGACCGAGATGCGGAGGAACTTCTTCACCCAGAGAGTGGTGAACCTGTGGAATTCTCTACCACAGAAAGTTGTTGAGGCCAATTCACTAAATATATTCAAAAAGGAGTTAGATGAAGTCCTTACTACTAGGGGGATCAACGGCTATGGCGAGAAAGCAAGAATGGGGTATTGAAGTTGCATGTTCAGCCATGAACTCATTGAATGGCGGTGCAGGCTAGAAGGGCCGAATGGCCTACTCCTGCACCTATTTTCTATGTTTCTATGTTTCTATGTTTCTCCTTTGTCCACTCTACTAGTTACATCCTCAAAAAATTCCAGAAGATTTGTCAAGCCTGATTTCCCTTTCATAAATCCATGCTGCTTGGACCATGCTGTCACTGCTTTCCAAATGCGCTGCTATTTCATCCTTAATAATTAATTCCAACATTTTCCCCACCACTGATGTCAGGCTAACCGGGCTATAATTACCCGCTTTCTCTCTCCCTCCCTTTTTAAAAAGTGGTGTTACATTAGCTACCCTCCAGTCCATAGGAACTGATCCAGAGTCGGTAGACAATGATCACCAATGCATCCACTATTTCTAGGGCCACTTCCTTAAGTACTCTGGGATGCATTGTATCTGGCCCCGGGCATTTATCGGCCTTCAATCCCATCAATTTCCCTAACACAATTTCCCGCCTAATAAGGATATCCTTCAGTTCCTCCTTCTCCCTAGACCCTCGGTCCCCTAGTACTTCCGGAAGGTTATTTGTGTCTTCCTTCGTGAAGACAGACCAAAGTATTTGTTCAATTGGTCTGCCATTTCTTTGTTCCCCATTATAAATTCACCTGAATCCGACTGCAAGGAGCCTATGTTTGTCTTCACTAATCTTTTTCTCTTCACATATCTATAGAAGCTTTTGCAGTCAGTTTTTATGTTTCCGGCAAGCTTCTTCTCGTACTCTATTTTCCCCCTCTTAATTAAACCCTTTGTCCTCCTCTACTGAATTCTAAATTTCTCCCAGTCCTCAGGTTTGCTGCTTTTTCTGGCCAATTTATATGCCTCTTCCTTGGATTTAACACGATCCTTAATTTTCCTTGTTAGCCACGGTTGAGCCATCTTCCCCATTTTATTTTTACTCCAGACAGGGATGTACAATTGCTGAAGTTCATCCATGTGATCTTTAAATGTTTGCCATTGCCTATCCACTGTCAACCCTTTAAGTATAATTTTCCAGTCTATTCTAGCCAATTCACGCCTCAAACCATCGAAATTATCTTTCCTTAAGTTCAGGACCCTAGTTTCTGAATTAACTGTGTCACTCTCCATCTTTAATAAAGAATTCTACCATGTTATGTTCACTCTTCCCCAAGGGGCTTCGCACAACATGATTGCTAATTAGTCCTTTCTCAATACACATCAACCAGTCTAGGATGGCCAGCTCCCTAGTTGGTTCCTCGACATATTGGTCTAGAAAACCATCCCTAATACACTCCAAGGAATTCTCCTCCACTGCATCGCTACCAGTTTGGTTAGCTCAATCAATATGTAGATTAAAGTCACCCATGCTGTACTTTTATTGCATGCATCCCTAAAGGTGCTATAGAAATGTAAGTTGTTGTTGTTTTTGTTGAGAAGGAGCAACTGGGAAAAGAGGGAGGAGGAGGACACTGCATAGGAGGCCATATCCACAGCGGGTCCTTTGGAAGCACTTCTCTTACCATAACTTCTTTGTGGAGCAATGTGTCAGGTGCCTTCATTTCACCAAGGAGTCTGTAACTAAGCGATGTCAGCTATTGCAGACACAACTCGAGGCAGGGTATGGACAGCACTGCTTGTGACTGTCAAGGTCACTCTGGCCCTTACCTTTGAAACAACGGCTCCTTCAAGGCTGCAGCAGATAATATTAGTGACATCCCCCGGTTTGCTTTTCACTGTTCGCTGAGGCTTTCTATTCCAGTGGGAATACCTACATTACTTTTCTGATGGACAGAGCGAAGCAGAATAAGAGAGCACTAGGTTTTGCCCACACTGCAATCTTTCCCAGGGTGCAGTGATGTGTGCTCCCCATCAGCAGCCTGCATCTTTATGAATAGAAAGGGATTCCACACCCTCAATGTCCAGCTTGTTTGTAACCACAGGCAGTACATCAAGCAGGTCTGTGCCCAGTTTCCTGGCAGCAGTCATGATTCATTCAGCCTGTGCCAGTCCTCTGTGACACCTTTATTGCAATCAGGCCATCCGGTCGCAGGCTGGTTACTGTGTGACAAGGACTATTCCTTACAGACACGACTCCTGACTCCTGTCAGGAAGCTGGGCACAGCTAGTGTATGATGAGCACCATGGCTCCATCAGAAATGCCACCGAACAGACTGCCAAGGTGCTCAAGCAATGCTGGACCATTCAGCACTGGCCACATGTCCAGATTTGCATAATTTTTAAAAGTTCATTGATACTTTGCTTATCCTTTGAACATTTTGCTCCCTCTACTTCAGATGTAGCAGAGTGCGCAGTGTGCAAATGAGGCTATGAGTGAAGTAAACCACTTGTTTCGATTGGTGCTTCGCCAACACCGAAGACGGAATATGGCACTGAACTGGTGTCACATTATGGGAACTGACAGGGAGATTGGGGGTCGCACTTATAGACAGAATGGAGGTGTTCAGGAAAGCAGCACCCAATCCATGAGGCCTACACTACTCTGATATGTTATATAGTAGCAGATGGTGTATCTCCTACGTATTGAATTTTCTGGGCTGTCTTTCCTTGTGCCTCCTTTTCCAAAGTGAACAGTAAATGGGCACTTCACTGAGACTAAATATAAAACCAAATGTTTACTTTCTGTAAAATTCACTCATCCTTTGAACACTTTGCTCCCTCTGCTTCAAATGTAAGCAGTTTGGGCTGTGTAGAAATGAGACTGTGGGGAAGTAAAGCTCACAGTTGTTTCAGTTTGGTGTTTAAGATGGTATATGATACTAAACTGACCTCACATTATAAGACAAGGCCAACTCATTCAGCACAGGCGGATGGAGTCCCTAGGACTGTAGTTATGCATTATTAACTCCATGTTGTTGTACTATGACATTATTAGCAGATCAGTGGCCATTTGGGCAAAATATCCAGCACTAATGGCACTGGCAGAAATGGCCTTGCATGATGGTGCTCATGCAGACTCTCCCGCCTCCGTAAGTGCCTGCACAGGTGGCTGAAAGGATGCACGGCTACACTGGCCATGCAGCTGCTTCTCTTGCCCACTGCAGCAGGTCCATCTCCAGACACAAGAACCTCCTGAGTCCCGAAAGGCTTCTAAAGCATTCATCCATCTCATACACTTTTGGCACACAGGTAGTACCTTAGATAAGCACAAAGCTAGGTTTTAAGAGCTCACATATTGTACGTTGGCACTAAAACAAAGCACAGTGTTAAGAAGCATTAGGTATATACCCACACTATGCATTTTCATTAGATTACGGTTGTACAAAAGGTTTTGTGTGTACAGACATTGCTCTTGGCAAGGTTTAGAAGTGACTTCCATCAAGGAGCATGATTAAAGCACAGAGAGAAGGGTCTGAAGATGATGGCGTGTTATTGGTGTGAAGGAGAAAGATATGCACCAGACTGTTCATGCAGTATTTGGATGCTGTAGTCAAGGGAAGGTTACAGTACTGTGGGTGTTTTTTGCAGCCAGCCAATGGGTGTTCTTTGCATTTGTTTCAGGTTTCTCTGCGGCCCTTCTTTCTCGCACACATGATCCCCATACGAACCTTCCTCCGCCAGGGCCGCCATGAGATGTTTTTTGTAAGGCTAAATGTTGCTGCATTCAGCACATCCTTGAGAATCAAACTATACCGTAGGATACCCCCAGATCAATCCAGTCACCAGAAATGCACCTTCAACATGGTCCCAGTCGCTAAGGATCTACTATTTGCTTTTCTGTTATAAAGAGTGGAGGGACAATGGTGTTCGTTCAGATAAAAGGCATTATGGAGGCTCTGGGGAAGTGAGCCTCACTTGCACGATGGTGTACGGCTTGGTGCAAATAAGCTGCTCTTTGAGAGAATGGTATCTGTCATGTAATCAACTATCATTGTAACCCATGTATAAACTGACCTAAGTTGTACACCTTGAGAACATTGACCACAGGAGGCAAACTTGTGGGAGACACTCCTAACCTGCACTTTTCCAGTATAAAAGGGGAAGCTCCACCCACCTTCATCTCTTGAGTCCTTGGTAATAAGGTGACTGGTCACAGAGTGACCTTCTCTCAAGTATGGGCCTCGTGTGCATTTATACTGTATAGGAAGGACCAATCATTGACGACGAGAAACTGGGATTTAAAACACGCAAGCATGGCCACTAGCAGCACAGAAGAGAGGTACTGTGTTGGTGATGATTGGGACGACTTTATTGAGAGACTACAGCAAAGTTTTGTCACGAAGGAATGGTTGGGACAGGATTCGGCCGACAAATGCAGGGCTCATCTCCTGACAGTTTGTGGATTCAGAACATACTCCCTGATGAAGGACCTTCTAGTGCCAGAGAAGCTGGCGGAGAAGACGTTCGAAGAGCTCAGTAACTTGATCGAGGGACACCTTAAACCGGTGAGCAGCATGCACGTGGCGAGTCACCGGTTTTACACGCACCGACGGCGAGAAGGGCAAAGCGTTCCAGACTTCGTGGCAGATCTCCGGCGATTGACGAGCCTATGTAAGTTCCCAGATGCATGCAGAGCGGAGATGCTGCGAGACTTTTTTATTGAGGGCATCGGGCACACTGGTTGAGACCAAAGACCTGACCTTGGAAGTGGCGGCTCTGATAGCCCAGACAATTATCTCAGGGGAGGAAGAGACCAGAGTGATTTATGGCAAAAATCTTGGCTCAAATGCGGCAAACGACCAGGGAGTCAACGTTGTTAACGCGGCACACAGTTCTCTAGGCAGACAAGGGCAATCGGACATGCCCCAGCATGCAGTCGAACCCAAAGGGAGAATTCAACAGAGACAATGGCTAGCTGAACGGTGATTCGTGCCATCGCAATGGACAATGCGGCCAGTAATGGGGCCATCAACACCTGTTAAGGACAGTTACAGAGACAGTCAGAGATGGTCGACTGGTAACGGACCTTTTGTTTCCAACAATGAGCCCTCCAGCTCATGCTGGAGGTGTGGAGGCAAACACCCAGCCAGAGCTTGCAGGTATCAGCAATATACCTGCAGAAACTGCAACATCAGCGGTCACTTGGCGCATATGTGCAGGAAACCTGCAGCCAGGTTGATGTACGAGGAGGATGGGCCTGATGTAAGCCCTATGGGGCCAAATGAATACTGGGGGAAATCACTGGAAGCTGAAGTTCAGTGAGTTCATGTGGAGCACATGTACAGTTCATATACCAGGACGCCACCAATAATGATGAAAGTGCTCCTCAATGGCATCCCAGTATTAATGGAGCTAGACACGGAGCCAGCCAGTCCCTGATGAGTATCAAACAGTTCGAAAGGTTGTGGGTGTCCAAGGCCAGGAGGCCAAAATTATTGCCGATTGACGCATTGCTACGAACATATAAAAAGGAGATCATTCCGGTGCTAGGTAGCACCACGGTAGTCGTGACCCCCAAAGATTCAGAGAACAGATTGCCACTCTGGATTGTCCCGGGGGACGGTCCCGCACTACTGGGGAGGAGTTGGCTTGCTGTCATGAACTGGAAATGGGGCGATGTCAATGCAATTTCTTCTGTGGAGCAAGTATCATGCTCACAGGTCCTGGACAAATTTGACTCATTATTTCAACCCGGCATCGGCACTTTCATGGGGACCAAGGTAGTGATTCACATAAACCCGGCTGCCAGGCCAGTACACCACAAGGCCAGAGTGGTGCCGTACGTGAAGCGGGAAAAGATAGAAGGCGAATTGGACCACCTGCTGAGGGAAGGCATCATCTCGCCAGTCAAATTCAGTGACTGGGCGAGCCCGATCATGCCGGTGCTCAAAGCGGATGGGTCGGTCAGGATATGTGGCGATTACAAGGCCACCATCAATCGGGTGTCACTCCAAGACCAGTACCCGCTACCGAGAGCGGAGGACCTCTTTGCGACACTATCCGGTGGCAAACCTTTTTCAAAATTTGATGTGACCTCAGCTTACAGGACCCAAGAGCTGGTGCGTGAGTCGAAGAAGCTGACCACCATAACGACACACAAGGGGTTGTTTGAATATAATAGATGTCCGTGCGGCATTCATTCGGCCGCCGCGATCTTTCAGCGAAATATGGAAAGCCTCCTCAAGTCGATTCCAAGGACGGTAGTTTTTCAAGACGACATCCTCATCACGGATTACGATACTGAAGAACATCTCCACAATCTGGAGGGGGTGCTACGCAGACTGGACCGAGTAGGGCTGCGACTGAAAAAGGCGAAGTGCATCTTCTTAGCTCCAGAGGTAGAATTCCTGGGGAGGAGGGTAGCAGCAGACGGGATCAGACCTACTGTGTCCAAAACGGAAGAGCTCCAGAGAGCACCCAAACCCCGTAACACGATGGAGCTGCGTTCATTCCTGGGGCTCCTGAACTATTTTGGCAACTTTCTTCCCAAATTGAGCACGCGGTTAGAGCCGCTACACGTGCTCCTTCGCAAAGGTCGCTCTTGCGTCTGGGAGGACAGCCAGGAAAGGGCTTTTGATAGAGCACGCAATTTGTTATGCTCCCACAAATTGTTAACGTTATATGACCCGTGTAAGAAACTAGTTTTAACGTGCGATGCGTCGTCCTATGTGGTCAGGTGTGTGTTGCAGCATATGAATGTCAATGGTCAATTACAGCCGGTAGCTTATGCCTCCAGAAGTCTGTCCCAGGCAGAAAGGGGCTACAAGATGGTAGAAAAGGAAGCGCTAGCATATGTATATGCAGTAAAAAAAATGCACCAGTACCTATTTGGCAGGAAATTTGAGCTGGAGACAAATCACAAACCCCTAACGTCCCTTTTGGCCGACAACAAGGCCATAAATGCGAATGCATCGGCCCGCATACAGAGGTGGGCACTTACGTTAGCCGCCTATGACTACACAATTCGGCACAGACCGGGCACTGAAAACTGTGCCGATGCACTCAGCAGGCTACCACTAGCCACCACTGAGGGGGCAGCTGAGCATGATGCTGAGATGGTCATGGCTGTTGAAGCTTTCGAAAGCGAAGGCTCACCTGTGACAGCCCGTCAGATTAAAGTCTGGACAAATAAAGACCCGCTACTGTCTTTAGTTAAGAAATGTGTCCTGAATGGGGACTGGACAGCCATGTACGGGACATGCCCTGAGGAGTTTAAACCGTTTCATATGCGCAAGAATGAACTCTCGATTCAGGCCGATTGCCTACTGTGAGGAAACCACGTAGTCATGATCCAGAAGGGCAGAGAGGTGTTTATCAGAGAACTTCACAATGAGCACCCGGGCATTGTCATGATGAAGGCAATTGCCAGTTCACACGTTTGGTGGGCAGGGATAGATGCAGACCTGGAACTTTGTGTTCGCAGGTGCAACACGTGTGCTCAGCTGGGCAACGCATCCAGGGAAGCCCCCCTTAGCCCCTGGTCCTGGGTCACCAAGCTATGGTCACGCATCCATGTGGACAACGCAGGTCCTTTCATGGGAAAAATGCTTTTGGTTGTAGTAGACGCCTACTCCAAATGGATTGAGTGTGCCATTTTAAATTCAAGCACATCCTCTGCCACGGTAGAAAGTCTAGGGGCAATGTTCGCCGCCCATGGTCTAATGGACGTATTGGTCAGCGACAGTGGCCCGTGCTTCACAAGCACTGAATTCCAGGACTTCATGGCAGGCAATAGAATCAACCATGTCAGAACAGCACCGTTCAAGCCGGCCTCAAATGGCCAGGCGGAACGAGCAGTGCAGATAATCAAACAGGGGATGCTCAGAATCCAAGGGGGTTCCCTTTTTGTCCATAATTAAGGACAATCCAAGGGTTGTCCTTAATTATGCTGCAGGGCCCAAATGGCTTGCAGGCACTGTGATTGCCAAAGAGGGGAATAGGGTTTTGGTAGTTAAACTTACCAATCGACAAATCTGCTGCAAACACGTGGATCAAACAAAAAGGAGGTTCAGCAACCCCATAGAAGAAGCAGAGGGAGCACACGATGTAGAGTTTACTCCTCCTCAAGTGACCGAACACCGGAACCAAGTGGAGAAGAGCCCAGTCACTGTGGGCAGTCCAGACAGGCCTGAGGCACCGTAAACAGCAAACACTCAGGCCAGCGCCCAATAACCGGAGCCCCAACCCAGGCGCTCTACAAGGGAGTGTAAACCACCAGAGAGACTTAACCTGTGATCCCAATAAGACTTTGGGGGGGAGGTGATGGGTGATGTCATGTATTCAACTATCATTGTAACCCATGTATCCGCTGACCTAAGTTGTACAGCTTGAGAACATTGACCACAGGGGGCGAACTTGTGGGAGACACTCCTAACCTGGACTTTCAGGTATAAAAGGAGAAGCTCCATCCACTATCTTTCTCCTGAGGTTTTGGTAATAAAGATGACTGGTCACAGAGTGACCTTCTCTCAAGTATGGGCCTCGTGTGCATTTATACTGTATAATAAGGACCTATCAGTATCTTTTGCTGTTAATGTGCAAAGCATGTCGATGAAGGGAGCCTGTTGGCCATGTTGCTGTAGTCTATGGCTCCTTGGAACTTGGGAAATTCTGCCACACAGTAAAATTGCAATGCCCTGTCATGTTGGTGCTGACTATCTATGAGGAAGCTGCTGAAATTGCAAGTTCAAGAGAACAGTACACTCGTGACTTGCTAATGCACCTATTCACAGCTGTTTGGGTTAAGTTATAGATGTCTTCAGTGGAAACATAGAGTGACACTGCGGCAGGAACGTTTTCTAGGCAGGCAGTCAGTTTGCAGAACCCCGCCGGGAAATGATTTGGCAGTTTTGCTGGGGCGCTGAGAGGCATCGCCCGGGAGCATTGAGCCGGTGTAGAGCGCAACTGGTTTTGACTGTGCTTCGATTTTGAATTGAGGCTGAGCCTCTAGCGCCCCGTAGCGCCCTAGTGCGAAACCAAGCAGTCAGAACTGTCCTGGAGGCGGTGAGTGAAATAAGTAATGAATGAGGTAGGTGTAATTGTTTTGCTAATTTTTATTTTTGCGATTTATCCTAATGTGGGGTAGTCAAGGTATTGGGAATGAATTTTGTGTGTTTTGTGCCAATTATATTTTCTTCAAGCAAGCCTCTCTTAGGGTGCTCCGAGACTGGCTCTTTAGCTCGGGATTTTCAGTTGGTCAGCCGGCCTAGTGTCCTAAAAGAGATGTGCAATGCCCCCCTTAGCGCTCCGCTCCATACTCAGAGCCCAGCTCGTGAATTTTGTGGCTGAAGATGCAAACCATTTCTCGGTGCACTTTTCCGCCCCGCCACCATTACCGCCCCAAAATGACCAGAACCGAAAATTCAGCCCTCTTAAATGAGTCATAGATTATTTGCAAGGAATCATACCTGTTCCCTTCATCAATGACTATCTAAATATAAACAGCAGAGGACACCATTATCTCCATGTGCAGCTTGTCTATGACCAGCAGTACGCCATCAAGCAAGTGAAATTCTTTTAGAGTCTACCTGCAAAACATAAAACATGTATCCGTGCCACCCGACCTGGATGACACACCAGACATTTACAAGGCCCTTTTTTTTTTTTTTTGGTTTTTTTTTGGGCACTAAAATCAAATTTTTTCCTTTTTCCAGTGCCCCCTATAAAAGGAGAGGGGGACACTAAAAGCACCGGCAATTAAAACAAATTAAACTTTAAAACGTAAAATCAAATTAAAATTTGGTTGCCGGGCGTGATGATGCACTCCAGTCCCTCCGGTGCCCACCTCTCGCGGAAGGCCGCGAGCGTAGCGGTGGACACCGCGTGCTCCATCTCCAAGGACACCCTGGACTGGATGTAAGAGCGGAAGAGAGGCAGGCAGTCAGGTTGAACGACCCCCTCGACCGCCCGCTGCCTGGACCGGCTGATGGCACCCTTGGCCGTGCCCAGGAGCAGTCCTACGAGGAGGCCCTCGGACCTACCCGCTCCCCTCCGCACAGGGTGCCCAAAGATCAGGAGAGTGGGACTGAAGTGCAGCCAGAATTTCAGGAGCAGCCCCTTCAAATAATGGAACAGGGGCTGCAACCTTGTGCACTCAATAAAAACATGGAACACGGACTCCTCCAGACCGCAGAAATTGCAGGCGGCCTGGGAGTCCGTGAACCGGCTTAAAAATTTGTTGCACGGCACTGCTCTGTGCACCACCCTCCAGGCCAAGTCCCCGATGAATAGTGGGAGGACCCCTGCGTAGAGTGCCCTCCATCGGGGACCCCCGCCTCCTCCGGACGGCAAGATGGTACGCCACGGCGTGTCCGGACGGCCGGCGAGGATGGCAAAGTTGAGAGTGTGCAGGAGCAGCCCGTACAGGAAACCCCTCCGCGCGGAACTGAAAGGCACGGAGGGGATTTCCCCGAGGCGGCTCAAGTTGTGAGGCGCCGGCCCCCGAGGGAGGCAAGTGAATGCTCGTTCCATAGAATGCTGATGTTTTAATCTTAAACAACTCCTCCGTCTTGCACTACAGCTCGCCCTTAAACCTGTCAAACATGAGGAAAATTGGCTCAGTATCTTTATCACTGAATCATAGGAGGAGGCTATTTGTCCTGTGTCAGCTCTCTGAAAAAGCTATTTACTTAGTGCTCTTCCCAAGCTCTTTTAGATCTTGTTTTTACAAATATTTATACACAATTACATTCTGAAAGCTATTATGGAATCTGTTTCCACCATTGGTTGGCTATTTCATTACCTAGCAACCTAATGTGTAAAATAAATTCTCCTAGCCCCTCACTTCCTTGTTCTGGTGATGTTGTTAAATGTATGCCCTCTGGTGACTGACTCTGACTAGTAGGAATAGTTTTTCCTGAATTTTGAACACCTGTACCAGATCTCCGCATTAGTTTCTCTTTCTTTAAGCATTTTGCTGAAAGTTATTTTGTGAAGCCTAATTTAGCAGAAATGGAAGAAATGGCAGAGTGCAGTTGGCAAATTGATTCTTAAATTGTTGTTGTTGCCATAACTGTTGTTGTGATTGGAGGCATGGACTAATAATCTAGAGTTCAAATGCCACCGTGGAAATTGGAGAATTTGAATTCAGTTTAAAAAGTCTGAAAATAAAAAGCTGTTATCAGTAACAGTGACCATGAAGCTGTTAGATTATCGTAAAAATCCAGCTGGTTCACTAAATGTCCAACTGTGTCAGCTGTGGCTCTGTTGGTACCACCCTCGCCTCTGAGTCAGAAGGTTGTGGGGCTCTCGTCCCAATCCAGAGACTTGAGCACAGATGTCTAGGCTGACACTCCAGTGCAGTGCTGAGTGTGTGCTGCACTGTCGGAGGTGCCGTCTTTTGGATGAGACATTAAACCAAGGCCCCATCTGTTCTCTCAGGTGGCCGTAAAAGATCCCATGGCACTGTTTTGAAGAAGAGCAGGAGAGTTATCCCCGGTGTCCTGGCCAATATTTGTCCCTCAATCAACATCACAAAAAAAACCCAGATTATCTGGTCATTATCACACTGCTGTTTGTGGGACCTTGCTGTGCGCATATTGGCTGCTGCATTACAATAGTGACTACACTTCAAAAAGTACTTAATTGGCTGTAAAGCACTTTGACATGTCTGGTGGTCATGAAAGGCGCTATATAAATCTAAGTCTTTTTTTCTTTTAATGTCTTTTAAGGATGGGAACTGTTGTCCTTAGCCAGTCTGGCATATATGTGACTCCAATCCCACACCAACGTGGTTGACTCTTAAATGCCCTTCGAAGTGCCTAGCTAGCTGCTCAATTGTATCAAAACTACCTTCTCAAGGGCAACTAGGGATGGGCAATAAAGGCTGGCTTTTCCAGTGATGCCCACATCCTGAGAATGAATTAAAAAAATTAAGCCTAAGAGAATTACAGTGACATTGATCTTTTACAGCACTGAGTATAACAATTTGTTTCACCAATACTTGCTCCTTCCCATCAACTCATTTAACTCCTGTAGGTGGAAGCAGCCTATCCCATTCAAGGCACAGATCCCACATTGACCCTCTCTACGTATGCTGGGAGTGGGGGATTAAAGTGTTGGCGAATGGAACACTATCTCTGTCTTGACACACAAGAGGTACTTCTCCAACTTTGCGCATCGGTGGAGAAAAACACATGCTAAATGGTCAGAAAATCATGTGCAGTGCCCGCCCGAATTTCCAATATGTGCTCTTGGCAGGAGAGAACCACGCCTCCCCCCCCCCCGCACCGGGAGCATGAAGTTGAAAAATTACCCTTCTGATGACAGTGTTAAATATAGCTAGGTCACGTGTACTGTAACTGGATGTGTATTAAAATCCTTCTAATTTTACCAATAAATGTCGCTGAATGTCAGCGTACAAGATTTACATTTTATTTTTAATTCATTCATGAGATGTGGGCATTGGTGGTAAAGCCAGCGTTTATTACCCACCTTTTTGAACCGCTGTAGTCCATGTGGTATTAGGGAGGGAGTTCCAGGATTTTGACCCAGCAACGAAGATGGAAGGTGATATATTTCCAAGTCAGGATGGTGTGTGGCTTGGAGGGGAACTTGGAGGTGATGGTGCGCCTGCTGCCCTTGTCCTTCTAGGTGGCAGAGGTTGGGAGGTGCTGCCGAAAAAGCCTTGGTGAGTTGCTGCACTGCATCTTGTAGCTCAGGGCTTCTCAATGGCGGTCTGCGGCCCCCCAGGGATCAGTGAGAAGATTTCAAGGGGTCCAGCAGTGAAAGGCCGGTTTCTTGGAGTGGGGTCTATCTGGGGGAGGCCGGTGGCTGGGGGCAGGCCCAAGTTGGGGGACCAATCGTAGGGGAGGTTACAGTCGGACGGGGATGGAGCAGCTCAGTGTCCCATGGGACAGCATTAAATAGATGTAGGCTGGGTCCGGGTGGGAGGGAAACTGTGAGTGTTTAGCTTGGCTACGAGGGTACCCGGCTTCCCCGGAACGGCTGACTAACTTCATTGGGCTGGGCGCTGATTTCCAAGTCCGAGTCCTAGGCCCCGGCTTGGGAATTGCCTGAAAACGCTACTGGAAAGCTCCGAGCATCAATGCAGACGCTCCTTGACCTGTCTGAAGGTGCTGGGCTTCCAAAACCTTCCCTTGTCATTAAAGCCTAGTAACTGAATGTGTGTCCGGAACTTGTAACTGACCCCCCTCACAGACTGTGGGACAAACTGTCCACACCCCCATCTCCCACAGAATGTGGGACAAACTGTCCCACATCCGCCCCCACAATTCTTTAAACAAAAAAAAATATTTGTGCTGTGTTACAGGAGGTCCACAGACATTTTATAAGATGGAAGGGGGTGCCTCAGAAGCAAATAGGTTGAGAACCCCTGTTGTAGATGGTACACACTGCAAGCCACGGTACGCCAGTGATAGAGGGAGTGAATGTCTAAGGTGCTGGATGGGGTGCCGATCAAGTGGGCTGCTTTGTTCTGAATGGTGTCGAGCTTCTCGAGTGTCGTTGGCACTATACCCATCCAGACAAGTGGTGATTATTCCAGTACACTCCTGACTTATGCCTTGTAGATGGTGGAAAGGCTTTGGGGAGTCAGGAGGTGAGAATACCCAGCCTCTGACCTGCTCTTGTAGGCACAAGATTTATGTGGCTGGTCCAGTTAAGCTTCTGGTTAATGGTGATCCCCAGGATGTTGATAGTGAGGGATTCAATGCCATTAAATGTCAAAGGGAGGTGGTTAGACCTTTGCTTGTAGGAGATGGTCCTTGCCTGGCACTTGTGTGGCACGATTGTTACTTGCCACTATCAGCCCAAGCCTGAATGTTGTCCAGGTCTTGCTGCATGCGGACATGGACTGCTTCATTATCTGAGGAATTGCGAATGGGACCAAACACTGTACAGTCATCAGCGAACATCCCCACTTCTGACCTTATGATGGAGGGAAGATCATTGATGAAGTAGCTGATGATGGTAGAGCCGAGGACACTGACTTGATAAACTCCTGCGGCATATACAGTGGTATCACACACCATCTAATTGTTTGGTTTCTCAGCGTGAAATTATCAATTTATCTCAAACTATGTCAAACATTACTGGTTGAGCCGAGTGGCCTGTTTCTAAGTCGTAATATCTATGTATTTCTATGCAGGCAGCTTTATCATTAGCCTCGGACTTGCTCCCGTTTCGCCGCCATAACTTTAATGGAAGTGCAGCAGTGACCTTGTTGGTGCATGTAAACAAGAGTTTCTGCCGCAGTTCCAGAAAAGTGATGGTGGCGGGCGGGACAGCTCAAAGGAAATTATTGGCATAGGACACGGCTCTAATCCTGCATCAATTCAATTATATAGGCCCTGGTGAGACCACACCTGGAATATTGTGTGCAGCTTTGATCTCCTTACCTAAGAAACGATAGATATACTTGCCATAGAGGGAGTGCCAGATTCACCAGATTGATTCCTGGGATGGAGAGATTGTCCTTAGAGGAGAGATTGAGTAGACTAGGCCTATATTCTCTAGAATTTAGAATAATGGGAGATGATCTCATTTAAACATACACAATTCTTGCAGGGCTTGACAGGGTAGATGCAGGGAGGATGTTTCCCCTCGCTGGGGAGTCTAGAACCAGGGGTCAGTCTCAGAATAAGGGGTTGGCCATTTAGGACTGAGATGAGGAGTAACATCTTCACTCAGAGGATGGTGAATCTTTGGAGTTCTCTACCCCAGAGGGCTGTGGAGGCTTAGTCTTTGAGTATATTTAAGACAGAGATTGATAGATTTTTGGTTATTAAGGGAATCAAGGGATATGGGGATAGTGCAGGAAAGTGGAGTTGAGATGGAAGAGCAGCCATGATCTTATTGAATGGCAGAGGAGGCTTCAGGAGCTATTGGAACTTGATCACTATTCTATTTGTTTCTTTTACTCTACAAGGACAGGGAAACATAGAAACATAGAAAATAGGTGCAGGAGTAGGCCATTCGGCCCTTCTAGCCTGCACCGCCATTCAATGAGTTCATGGCTGAACATTCAACTTCAGTACCCCATTCCTGCTTTATCGCCATACCCCTTGATCCCCCTAGTAGTAAGGACTCGATCTAACTCCTTTTTGAATATATTTAGTGAATTGGCCTCAACAACTTTCTGTGGTAGAGAATTCCACAGGTTCACCACTCTCTGGGTGAAGAAGTTCCTCCGCATCTCGGTCCTAAATGGCTTACCCCTTATCCTTAGACTGTGACCTCTGGTTCTGGACTTCCCCAACATTGGGAACATTCTTCCTGCATCTAACCTGTCCAACCCCGTCAGAATTTTAAATGTTTCTATGAGGTCCCCTCTCATTCTTCTGAACTCCAGTGAATACAAGCCCAGTTGATCCAGTCTTTCTTGATAGGTCAGTCCCGCCATCCCGGGAATCAGTCTGGTGAACCTTCGCTGCACTCCCTCAATAGCAAGAATGTCCTTCCTCAGGTTAGGAGACCAAAACTGTACACAATACTCCAGGTGTGGCCTCACCAATGCCCTGTACAACTGTAGCAACACCTCCCTGCCCCTGTACTCAAATCCCCTTGCTATGAAGGCCAACATGCCATTTGCTTTCTTAACCACCTGCTGCACCTGCATGCCAACCTTCAATGACTGATGTACCATGACACCCAGGTCTCTTTGCACCTCCCCTTTTCCTAATCTGTCACCATTCAGATAATAGTCTGTCTCTCTGTTTTTACCATCAAAGTGGATAACCTCACATTTATCCACATTATACTTCATCTGCCATGCATTTGCCCACTCACCTAACCTATCCAAGTCGCTCTGCAGCCTCACAGCATCCTCCTCGCAGCTCACACTGCCACCCAACTTAGTGTCATCCGCAAATTTGGAGATACTACATTTAATCCCCTCATCTAAATCATTAATGTACAGTGTAAACAGCTGGGGCCCCAGCACAGAACCTTGCGGTACCCCACTAGTCACTGCCTGCCATTCTGAAAAGTACCCATTTACTCCTACTCTTTGCTTCCTGTCTGACAACCAGTTCTCAATCCATGTCAGTACACTACCCCCAATCCCATGTGCTCTAACTTTGCACATCAATCTCTTGTGTGGGACCTTGTCGAACGCCTTCTGAAAGTCCAAATATACCACATCAACTGGTTCTCCCTTGTCCACTCTATTGGAAACATCCTCAAAAAATTCCAGAAGATTTGTCAAGCATGATTTCCCTTTCACAAATCCATGCTGACTTGGACCTATCATGTCACCTCTTTCCAAATGCACTGCTATGACATCCTTAATAATTGATTCCATCATTTTACCCACTACCGATGTCAGGCTGACCGGTCTATAATTCCCTGTTTTCTCTCTCCCTCCTTTTTTAAAAAGTGGGGTTACATTGGCTACCCTCCACTCCATAGGAACTGATCCAGAGTCAATGGAATGTTGGAAAATGACTGTCAACGCATCCACTATTTCCAAGGCCACCTCCTTAAGTACTCTGGGATGCAGTCCATCAGGCCCTGGGGATTTATCGGCCTTCAATCCCATCAATTTCCCCAACACAATTTCCCGGCTAATAAGGATTTCCCTCAGTTCCTCCTCCTTACTAGACCCCCCGACCCCTTTTATAACCGGAAGGTTGTTCGTGTCCTCCTTCGTGAATACCGAACCAAAGTACTTGTTCAATTGGTCCGCCATTTCTTTGTTCCCCGTTATGACTTCCCCTGATTCTGACTGCAGGGGACCTACATTTGTCTTTACTAACCTTTTTCTCTTTACATACCTATAGAAACTTTTGCAATCCGTCTTAATGTTCCCTGCAAGCTTCTTCTCATACTCCATTTTCCCTGCCCTAATCAAACCCTTTGTCCTCCTCTGCTGAGTTCTAAATTTCTCCCAGTCCCCAGGTTCGCTGCTATTTCTGGCCAATTTATATGCCACTTCCTTGGCTTTAATACTATCCCTGATTTCCCTTGATAGCCACAGTTGAGCCACCTTCCCTTTTTTATTTTTATGCCAGACAGGAATGTACAATTGTTGTAGTTCATCCATGCGGTCTCTAAATGTCTGCCATTGCCCATCCACAGTCAACCCCTTAAGTATCATTCGCCAATCCATCCCAGCCAATTCACGCCTCATACCTTCAAAGTTAGCCTTCTTTAAGTTCTGGACCATGGTCTCTGAATTAACTGTTTCATTCTCCATCCCATTGCAGAATTCCACCATATTATGGTCACTCTTCCCCAAGGGGCCTCGCACAACGAGATTGCTAATTAATCCTCTCTCATTACATAACACCCAGTCTAAGATGGCCTCCCCCCTAGTTGGTTCCTCGACATATTGGTCTAAAAAACCATCCCTTATGCACTCCAGGAAATCCTCCTCCACCGTATTGCTTCCAGTTTGGTTAGCCCAATCTATGTGCATATTAAAGTCACCCATTATAACTGCTGCACCTTTATTGCACGCACCCCTAATTTCATGTTTGATGCCCTCCCCAACATCACTACTACTGTTTGGAGGTCTGTACACAACTCCCACTAACGTTTTTTGCCCTTTGGTGTTCTGCAGCTCTACCCATATAGATTCCATATCATCCAAGCTAATGTCCTTCCTAACTATTGCATTAATCTCCTCCTTAACCAGCAATGCTACCCCACCTCCTTTTCCTTTTATTCTATCCTTCCTGAATGTTGAATACCCCTGGATGTTGAGTTCCCAGCCCTGATCATCCTGGAGCCACATCTCCGTAATCCCAATCACATCATATTTGTTAACATCTATTTGCACAGTTAATTCATCCACCTTATTGCGGATACTCCTTGCATTAAGACACAAAGCCTTTAGGCTTGTTTTTTTTAACACCCTCTGTCCTTTTAGAATTTTGCTGTACAATGGCCCTTTTTGTTCTTTGCCTTGGGTTTCTCTGCCCTCCACTTTTCCTCATCTCCTTTCTGTCTTTTGTTTTTGCCTCCTTTTTGTTTCCCTCTATCTCCCTGCATTGGTTCCCATCCCCCTGCCATATTAGTTTAACTCTTCCCCAACAGCACTAGCAAACACTCCCCCGAGGACATTGGTTCTGATTCTGCCCAGGTGCAGACCGTCCGGATTGTACTGGTCCCACCTCCCCCATGAACCGGTTCCAATGCCCCAGGAATTTGAATCCCTCCCTGCTGCACCATTGCTCAAGCCACGTATTCATCTGAGCTATCCTGCAATTCCTACTCTGACTAGCACGTGGCACTGGTAGCAATCCCGAGATTACTACTTTTGAGGTCCTACTTGTGGGTTTGGGAATTGGAGGACAATTTGACTGGAAGAATTCTGCTGTGTCGATTGTGGGCTGGAGCTATTGTGTGGAAATGTGGGAGGAAGATTCTTGCTAGTGAATCAGTTGATGGTGGCTCTGGAGAGGGCCAGGTACATATCATCATCAGTTGTCAAAGAGGCTTATGGTTGCTGCACTTCATCCATTAAAAACAAGGGGGGAACCACTATACCAAGTATGTCATCCATCAATGGCTGGAGAGAGTAACAGTATTCTTCAACTATTCATGAAACTAAAATACATTTTCTTATTGATGATAAGTTCAAAATAAAGATCTTTATTGACACTGGCACTCTGTTGGCTTAAGACCGACAGCAATTAAACTAATAGTTTTGGAAACCATAGTGCCTGGGGTTTCTGCTCCTGAACTGTACCTGCTGCTGGTTTGAGACATTCACTTGCAGGGAAGTTCTTCAGGTGCAGTCAGACAGAACAAGCCATATAGGTAATTCCATGACAGTGCTATTTGGGTCAAAATGGAGACAATGGATTATCTTTCATTTTTCTTGCGCATTGCACCCATGTTTTAGGCTGTATTTGAGCACTAAACACAGGAAAACCTCCCCTCAGGAATAAAGGGAATCCTTTGAAGCTTTTCTGTGAGATATGCTCTGTCCGTTCCACTAACTGCAGAAATGTTTCATTTCCCAATTCAAAGATCTTTCATGAATTAGTACTTATTCCAGGTGGGTAATACAAGAGACACTTTAACTGAAGTTATAGTGCCCCTTCACACTGAGGTATGCATCAAATAAAAGGGCTCCTTCGTGCCTGATTTTATTTTGTGACTTGGATCACGGTTAGTTAGCATTATAACTTCCATCAGCCACTTGTGCCTTACACTTAACAGCATCCAGTCCAAGATCAGTTGCTGCAATATATAATACAGCCTCAAACCCCTTTTCATTCATATGTGTGTCATATTTTAGGTTCTTTGCACCATTTTTCCAAAAAAATGATTTGGAGTTATTATCCTTATGTCAGGACACGTCATAACATAACACGTGATAATGGCGCAGCACTGGACAATGTGGAGCATTTCCCATACCTCGGGAGCCTCTTATCAACAAAAGCCGACATTCATGACGAGATTCAACACCGCCTCCAGTGCACCAGTGCAGCCTTCGGCTGCCTGAGGAAAAGAGTATTCGAAGACCAGGCCCTCAAATCTACCACCAAGCTCATGGTCTACAGGGCTGTAGTAATACCTGCCCTCCTGTATGGCTCAGAGACATGGACCATGTACAGTAGACACCTCAAGTCGCTGGAGAAATACCTCCAACGATGTCTCCGCAAGATACTACAAATCCCCTGGGAGGACAGACGCACCAACATTTGTGTCCTTGACCAGGCCAGCGTCCCCAGAATTGAAGCACTGACCACACTTGATCAGCTTCGCTGGGCAGGCCACATTGTTCGCATGCCAGACATGAGACTCCCAAAGCAAGCGCTCTACTCGGAACTCCTTCACGGCAAATGAGCCAAAGGTGGGCAGAGGAAACGTTACAAGGACACCCTCAAAGCCTTCCTGATAAAGTGCAACATCCCCACCAACACCTGGGAGTCCCTGGCCAAAGACCGCCCTAAGTGGAGGAAGTACATCCGGGAGGGCGCTGAGCACCTCGAGTCTCATTGCCGAGAGCATGCAGAAATCAAGCACAGGCAGCGGAAAGAGCGTGTGGAAAATCTGTCCCACCCACCCTTTCCCTCAACGACTATCTGCCCCACCTGTGACAGGGATTGAGGCTCTCGTATTGGACTGTTCAGCCACCTAAGAACTCATTTTAAGAGTGGAAGTAAGCCTTCCTCGATTCCGAGGGACTGCCTATGATGATGATGGTAGTATACGCCCTGTTTATATTATTACATGAAGACAACTTGCACTAATTGTGCCAAGTGAATCTAATTTTATAGTTTCATATTAAGTGTAAGAGGATAATTAAAAAAAAGGGTAGGGCCTTTTAGAGATCTTAAGGGTAATCTGTGTGTGGAGGCAGGAGATGTGGGTAAGGTTCTTAATGAATACTTTGCATCTGTTTTCACAATGGAGAGGGGCAAAGCAGAAATTGCTATCTGGGAGGAGTGTGGAAATATTCGATGAAATAAATAGAGTAAGAGAGGAAATATTAAGGGGTTTTGCAGCTTTGAAAGTGGATAAATCCCCAGGCCTGGATGAAATGTATCCCAGGCTGTTAAGCAAAGCAAAAGAGGAAATAGCAGAGGCCCTGACCATCATTTTCCAATCCTTTTTGGCTTCAGGTGTGGTGCTGGAGGACAGCTAATGTGATACCTTTGTTTAAAAAGGGAGAAAGGGATAGACCAAGTAATTACAAGCCAGTTAGCCTAACCTCGGTGGTGGGAAAATTATTGGAAAGAATTCTGAGGGACAGGATAAATCTTCATTTAGAAAGACACGGATTAATTAAGGACAGTCAGCACAGGTTTGCTAAGGGAAGGTCGTGTCTAACAAACTTGATTGAATTTTTTGAGGCGGTAACAAGGAGGGTAGATGAGAGTAGTGCATTTGATGTATTGTATATGAATTTTAGCAAAGCTTTTGATAAGGTCCCACGTGGCAGACTGGTCACGAAAGTAAAAGTCCATGGGATCCAGGGCAAAGTGGCAAGTTGGATCCAAAATTGGCCCAGAGGCAAGAAGCTGAGGGTAATGGTTGATGGGTGTTTTTGCGACTGGAAGGATGTTTCCAGAGGGGTTCCGCAGGGCTCCGTACTAAGTCCCTTGCTTTTTGTGGTGTACAGACTTGAATATAGGGGGAATGATTAAGAAGTTTGCAGATGATACTACAATTGGCTGTATGGTTGATAATGAAGAAGAAAGCTGTAGACTGCAGGACGATATCAATCAACTGGTCAGGAGGGCAGAACAGTGGCAAATGGAATTCAATCCAGAGAAGTGCGAGGTAATGCATTTGGGGAGGGCAAACAAGGAAAGGGAATACACATTAAATGGTAGGACACTGGGAAGTGTAGAGAACAAAGGGACCTTGGAGTGAAGATCCCTGAAGGTAGCAGGCCAGGTAGATAAGGTGGTTAAGAAGGCATACGGAATGCTTGCCTTTATTAACTGAGGCACAGAATACAAGAGCAGGGGGAGGTTATGCTTGAACTGTATAACACACTAGTTAGGCCAATTCTCGTCACCACATTACAGGAAATATGCGATTGCACTAGAGAGGGTGTAAGTGGTTTCTCTTGGGTATTTTCGAAGCACTCCTACTTTACAATAGTCCTAACGCTGGGAATTATTACTGTACAACGAGTCATGAACAAATACCTCGGTCTCAACCGGTAATGCTTTATTAAAGTTAAAACACACACCTGCACCCAGTAACCACACACACACTGGTGTGTAAAACAAACAAATGCAGTACAATACACAGTGTGGTCTGTCTAAACAGGCCCCTAATGCGAAGTACCCACATCTAAAACACCTCCCCGTAAACCCCTAAAGCTTGATTGGGACACACATCCTTTCACACTATGCGGTGGTCTTAAAGATCCGTGGGCTGGGATAAATGCTCACCAATTACCCCTCTGGCTTACTTGCTGCTTCTCCCGATGAGGCTTATCTTCTGGGTCTGTACCAAACTGTGGTATTCAAGTCCATTCTCAAGATCAGCCTCCCAGTCGAAGTAGCAAGGCTCTCTTGGCTCGTAGATGGTGGTTTGTTCTCTCTGTTCCAGATGGAGTGCTCGGTCCTTGTGCATTGCAAGCAGGCGTAGAAGAGGGGAGAGAGAGAGATGGCTTCCAACTGCGGTTCTCTTATACCTGCAAGTCTGCTTAAAGTCCAACTGACCATCCCGCCTGAGGCTATCTACCTGAAAAGCAAAAATCAAGTCTTTGCCTGCCCCTTTGTCAACTCGGCTGTCCCTTGATGGGTGGCTCTGATGTGTCTGTGGTCAAATTAGCTTTCCTTTGTATTTCGATGGCCTGACACCTCGGTCACTTTACTTAATGTCTCACTGATGGGTTCCAATTCCATGACAAAAGGTGCTCATCAACCATGATGTTACTGCATTCAACCATTCTCATTCCCGCCCAGTTGATGTGTTTACAACTTAAACATGTTTGGACCTGCTCCAGGTCAGCTTTTCTGCTGTACAGTGAATATGTCCCAGCAAAGTTCAAAACTTATAAGTCCAAACATTTACGCCGATATTTTTGCCAAATCTTACAGTCGCCCCTATGATATTTCAAGAATACTTCTGGAATATCAAATGTCCACTGGTGAAAACACATCATGGTCCAACCAACCCTATATACTTTACTTTTAACACCCCGAATAGACATCCCTGAAATACAACCGTGCATCGCACTGTTACCATACAGATACAGAAAGTTACATTCAAGGTTCATTAACTACGGCCTCCCATCGACTCCGGAGCACCTGACTTCTCATTTACAAGAAATACACAACAGGTACATCACAATCAAAAACTGTACAATGACGAGAGCATGTGAGCATATCCAGAGCCACTGAGGAACCTCTACACTTATACCAAGGTCCCACCAGGGCGGGGAATTTATCCCTTTGATCTATCCGCTGTGTCCTGGTTTGTCTGTTCCAGTGTGAAATAACGTTTCTGCGAGAGCTCAACGGCTTTTATGTATCCGTGCTAAACGCCGTTGCGACATCGTTGAGCACCACTCGCCTCTGCCTCCCCGGACCAACATTATCCCTCACTCCCAGGTCGTACAATCTTTCCCGACTCACATCCCCGTAACTGAGTTCAAAGAACTGACGGAACATTTCTTTAATGAGCGCCTCATACAGCTACTTGGTTTCTTTTGGACACCACTCGGACAGATGCACCCCGGTTAGGTTTAAAATGACTGACGCGACGCATAATGCACCCCCTGGAATAAAACCTTTCCAGTTGGGACTAAAACGAAACCATTCCCTGGGCCTGGTGTGGTGGCTGGACATCTAACTTCTGTCGACTGTACCGGTGGGGCTGTGGGCAGGGGCTTCCTCTTGTGTGCTACAACTTCAGTGGCAGTTATTGTGTTGGGAGGATCTGGGATCACGCAGGATTCCATACTCCGATCCCATCTGATCCCAGCCCCGGCGTCCTGCCATTACCTCAAAAAGACAATCAACACACCTGCTGGGCAGATCTGCTCTGACCCCCACATACACACATTCCCTGTTCCTTCTTCCATCACTTGTCCCAGCACACTTCCACTCCCCCCTTTGACCCCGTGATCTGTCGCTACGTATTGTTCCCCAGTCGTTCCCAGTCTGCTGTCTGGTTCCCCATGTCCTGACTCAATTTCCTGAGCCACCACCACCCTCCCAGGGGAATGTGTCCCTTGCATTTCAAGCATATGCATTTGCCCTCGGTCACCCTAACCCGTGTGGCTGTATCCTTCAGTCTGGGACACAGTATGTGTTGTGTATCTGTAAAGCATGCACTCCCATGTTCCGCCACCAGGGAGCTCATCCCGTGAAGTCCCAAGGGATCCCTGCATCCCTTGGGAGCACTGTATATATGCCGGCCCCTAAGGCCTGTTCCTCACTCTGGAGTGTCTTATTAAAGACTGAGGTCACTGTTACTTTAACCTCCCTGAGTGTAGCCTCATCTGTGTTAGGAATGCAATAACTGGCGACGAGAATCCGAATTCAACGCAAAGATGCAGCAAACTGTGGGCATCCTGGAGAAGTTCTCGGAGGGTGAGGACTGGGAAGCCTATGTCGAACAGCTAGACCAGTACTTTGTAGCCAACGAGCTGGATGGAGAAGGAAGCGCTGCAAAAAGGAGAGCGGTCCTCCTCACAGTCTGCTGGGCACCGACCGACAGCCTCATGAAGAATCTTCTGGCTCCGGTGAAACCCACAGATAAGTCGTATGAGGAGCCGTGTACACTGGTTCGTGAGCATCTTAACCTGAGGGAGAGCGTGCTGATGGCGAGGTATCGGTTCTACACGTGCCAGCGATCTGAAGGTCAGGAAGTGGCGAGCTATGTTGCCGAGCTAAGGCGACTTGCAGGACAATGTGAGTTTGATGGCTACCTGGAGCAAATGCTCAGAGACTTTTTTGTACTGGGCATTGGCCACGAGACCATCCTACGAAAACTTTTGACTGTAGAGACACCGACACTCAGTAAGGCCATTGCGATAGCACAGGCATTTATGTCCACCAGTGATAACACCAAACAAATCTCTCAGCACACAAGTGCTAGCAATGTTCATAAATTAACTGGAACTGTGTCTGCGAGCAGAAATGTACAAGGCAGAACCCACGAGTCTGCAACTGCCAGCAGGCCTCCGGTGACCCAGATGACTCAGAGACCCCATCAAAGGATGAATGCAAGGCAATTCACACCTTGTTGGCGTTGTGGAGGCTTCCATTCAGCCTATTCATGCCGCTTCAAAGGGTATGTTTGCAAGAGCTGTGGAACAATGGGGCACCTCCAACAAGCTTGCAAATGAGCTGCAAGCTTTGCAAAACTTGCTAACCACCATGTGGCAGAGGAAGATCAGTCCATGGTGGATCAAAGCAATTTCGAGCCTCAGAGTGAGGAGGAAGTACACGGGGTGCACACATTTTCGATGAAATGTCGACCTATAATGCTAAACATAAAATTGAATGGCTTACCCGTAGCCATGGAACTAGACACTGACGCTAGCTAATCCATCATGAGTAAAAAGATGTTTGCGAGACTGTGGTGCAACAAGGCATTCAGACCAGCCTTGAGCCCCATCCACACGAAACTGAGAACGTACACCAAAGAGCTTATCACTGTCCTGGGCAGCGCCACAGTCAAGATCACCTACGAGGGCATGGTGCATGAACTGCCACTCTGGATTATCCCGGGCGATGGCCCCACACTGCTTGGAAGGAGCTGGCTGGGCAAAATCCGCTGGAACTGGGATGACATCCGAGCACTATCACATGTCGATGAGGCCTCAGGTACCCAGGTTCTTAACAAATTTCCTTCCCCTTTTGAGCCAGGCATTGGAAACTTTTCCGGGGCGAAGTGCGGATCCACTTGGTCCCAGAGGCACGACCCATTCACCACAAGGCGCGAGCAGTACTTCACATGATGAGGGAGAGAGTGGAAATCAAGCTGGACAGGCTGCAACGCGAGGGCATCATCTCCCCAGTGGAATTCAGCGAGTGGGCCAGCCCGATTGTTCCAGTACTCAAAAGTGATGGTATGGTCAGGATTTGCGGCGATTATAAAGTAACTATTAATTGTTTCTCGCCACAGGACCAATACCCGTTACCTAAGGCAGATGACCTATTTGCGATGCTGGCAGGAGGCAAGACGTTCACCAAGCTCGACCTGACTTCGGCCTACATGACGCAGGAGCTGGAGGAGTTTTCGATGGGCCTCACCTGCATCAACACGCAGAAGGGACTGTTCATCTACAACAGATGCCCGTTTGGAATTCGGTCGGCTGCAGCGATCTTCCAGAGAAACATGGAGAGCCTATTCAAGTCGGTACCACACACGGTGGTCTTTCAGGACGACATATTTGTCACTGGTCGGGACACCGTCGAGCACCTACAAAACCTGGAGGAGGTCCTCCAGTGATTGGATCGTGTAGGGCTGCGGCTGAAGAGGTCGAAATGCGTCTTCGTGGCAACAGAACTGGAATTTTTGGGGAGAAAGATCGTGGCGGACGGCATTCGGCCCACAGTCACCAAGACATAGGCTATCAGGAACGCACCCAGTCCACAGAACATCATCGAACTGCGGTTATTCCTGGGACTCCTCAATTATTTTGGTAACTTCCTACCGGAGCCCCTACATGTGTTATTGCACAAAGGTGAGAACTGAGTATGGGGAAAAAACCAAGTAATTGCTTTTGAGAAAGCCAGAAACATTTTATGCTCCAACAAGCTGCTTGTATAACCCGTGTAAAAGACTTGTGCTAGCGTGTGACGCGTTGTCGTACGTAGTCGGGTGTGTATTACAACAAGCTAACGTTGCGGGGATGTTGCAACCTGTCGCCTATGCTTCCAGGAGCTTGTCTAAGGCCGAGAGGGCCTGCAGCATGATTGAGAAAGAGGCATTAGCGTGTGTGTGTTCGGGGTAAAGGAAATGCATCAGTACCTGTTTGGCCTCAAATTTGAGCTGGAAACCGATCACAAGCCCCTCACATCCCTGTTCGCTGAAAACAAGGGGATAAATACTAATGCCTCAACCCGCATACAAAGGTGGGTACTCGCGCTATCAGCGTATAACTATACCATCCGCCACAGGCCAGGCACCGAGAACTGTGCGGATGCTCTCAGTCGGCTACCATTGCCCATCACGGGGGTGGAAATGGCGCAGCCTGCAAACTTATTGATGGTGGCGCAGCCCGCGGACTTGTTGATGGTCATGGAAGCGTTTGAAAATGATAGGTGATTTATCACTGCCCGCCAGATTAGGACTTAGACCAGCCAAGATCCTCTGCTGTCCCTAGTAAAAAAAGCTGTGTACTGCATGGGAGCTGGGCCAGCATCCCCGTTGAAATGCAAGAGCCAATCAAGTCGTTCCAGCAGCGAGAGGACGAGCTGTCCATTCAGGCAGACTGCCTGTTGTGGGGTAACCGTGTAGTGCTACCAAAAAAGGGCAGGGAGACGTTCATCTTGGATCTCCACAGCACACACCCGGGTATAGTAATGATGAAAGCGATATGAAATGATGATCCCACATGTGGTGGCCCGGTATCGACTCTGACTTAGAGTCCTGTGTACAGCAATGCAGCGTAATTGCTCAGTTGAACAACGCGCCCAGAGAGGCACCACTAAGTTTGTGGTCCTGGCCCTCCAGACCATGATCGAGGATCCATGTCGACTATGCGGGCCCGTTTCTCGGTAAAATGTTCCTGATGGTCGTGGATGCTTTTTCAAAATGGATTGAATGTGAAATAATTTCGGGAAGCACTGCCACCGCCACCATTGAAAGCCTGAGGGCCATGTTTGCCACCCACAGCCTGCCTGACATACTGGTCAGTGACAACGGGCCATGTTTTACCAGTGCCAAATTTAAAGAATTCATCACCCGCAATGGGATCAAACATGTCACCTCGGCCCCGTTTAAACCAGCCTCCAATGGGCAGGCAGAGCGGGCAGTACAAACCATCAAACAGAGCCTTAAACGAGTCACAGAAGGCTCACTCCAAACCCGCCTGTCCCGAGTACTGCTCAGCTACCGCACGAGACCCCACTCGCTCACAGGGGTGCCCCCGGCTGAGCTACTCATGAAAAGGACACTTAAAATCAGACTCTCGCTGGTTCACCCCAACCTGCATGATCAGGTAGAGAGCAGGCGACAGCAACAAAATGTAAACGATGGTCGTGTCACTGTGCCACAAGAAATTGACCTGAATGACCCTGTGTATGTGCTAAACTATGGACATGGTCCCAAGTGGATCGCGGGCACGGTTATCTCTAAAGAAGGGAATAGGGTGTTTGTAGTCAAACTGGACAATGGACAAATTTGCAGAAAGCACCTGGACCAAACAAGGCTGCGGTTCACAGACTGCCCTGAACAATTCACAGCAGACACCACCTTTTTCGAGCCCACAACACACACCCAAAGGATCAACGACACCACGTTGGACCAGGAAATCGAACCCATCACGCCCAACAGCCCAGCAAGGCCAGGCTCACCTAGCAGCCCTGCAGGGCCAACAACATGTCAGCCCAGCGAGGGCACAGCCAACACACCAGAACAGACATTCGTACCGAGGCGGTCCACCAGGGAAAGAAAGGCTCCCGACCGCCTTACCTTGTAAATAGTTTTCACTTTGACTTTGGGGGGGAGTGATGTTGTGTATCTGTAGAGCATGCACTCCCATGTTCCGCCACCTGGAAGCTCATCCCCTGAAGTCCCAAGGGATCCTAGCATCCCTTGGGAGCACTGTGTATAAGCCGGCCCCTAAGGCCTGTTCCTCACTCTGGAGTGTCTTATTAAAGACTGAGGTCACTGTTACTTTAAACTCCCTGTGTGCAGCCTCATATGTGTTAGGAACACAATAGTATGGAAGCCTCCCCGTATGTGAATCCGGCATGGCTGGAGTATTTTGTCAAATTCAACCCCAGCCACCCTGACCACCTTCCCTCGTCGAAGTATGCTGCCATCCCGTCCGTGTCCCCTGTCCTACCCCCCGTGTCATGATGGGTCCGTTCCCCCCCCCCCAGTACATCCATAGAGGAAGGATGACTCGGTGTCCCCCCTCCTGCTGTACCCTGTTCCGGCCAAGCTCCAGAGAACCATTACCAGGGTTATCTCCATCTTTTCTTGGCTTCCTGTGAAGACACAAAGAAACAACAACCTTTCTGTGAGAGGGTATACCTCCACAGGTCTAGCTTCATCAAAAAACACACTCTGTAAAACATGAAACTGAGAAGGAAAGTATATACACCGCCACCCGTATCTGGGTGACCATGCTAGGTCTCTACGACCCTTGGTTTTTTACGACTCCTCAGCGGTGTGTAAGGAGGCGACCACAGCGCTCTCGGCCGTGGGATCCTGCTACTCCTCCTAACCACCACCACCACGGGCTCCTCACTGTCCCAAATTATGGAGAAAGACCTGCATCCACCATGCTGTTTACAGCGCCTTGGTGCATCTTTCTGTTTCTCGCTCTTTCACCCGGGGTAAACAACTTGCACTGGTTCACATGGAACCACTTTGTGCGCTTCAGAAGCTTAATCGCGTACACCATGGGACTGGCCTTATCTACGA
The DNA here is from genome assembly GCF_044704955.1 of Pristiophorus japonicus. NCBI lineage: Eukaryota > Metazoa > Chordata > Chondrichthyes > Pristiophoridae > Pristiophorus > Pristiophorus japonicus. Next base: position 39,745,160 of record NC_091992.1, read on the forward strand.
TGCTGTAGGGTCCCATGTACAACGTGCTCACCCGAGCGTAATTGCGGACCATGAGCTGATCCCCTACCTTCCCCTCGTGGGTTCTCCGGGGCTCGAGCAGCAACCGATTGCTCCGGTGCTGCTTCCCCATGTTGCTGGCAGCTTTTCAAAGAATCTGTTTCAAGTGCTCGAACAGATTCTTGACAAACTTGTCCCGGTTTACCCCTCTCCTACCCTGCTGTGAGAACTGGCGCCAGAACATGGGTGGGTGTGTGCATGACCCTACCAGTCCTGAGCTCATGTGGGAAATACCCTATGCTTCTGGAGAAGCTGGCTCGGACCCCCATCAGGACAAACAGCAGGACCTCAACCCACTTTTTCGGGGACTGTCCTGTTTCCTTCCACAGCCTTTCTTTGATGGTCCGATTAAGCCGCTCCATAACCCCCGATGACTGTGGGTTGTGAGCCACATGCCATTTCCCTTCTATCGCTAGCACTTTCAAGATAACCTGCATGACCTGCCCTGGCTCCCCTGATCGGACTCCACGATCTGTGGCAGTCCCCACCTAGACAACACTTCCCTCACCAAGATCCTTGCCGTCGCCAATGCTGTGGCTGATCGGCAAGGGAAGGCTTCAACCCACTTCGAGAAAACATCCACTAGGACCAAACAGTACTTGTAACCCCCCTTTGCGGCGGGCCTGATGTAATCGACCTGTACCGACTGCCATGCTCCCTCTACCCTTCTTGTGTGTCCCATGGGAACCTTTCTTTTCTGGGGATCGGGGTTGTTCGCTGTGCACACCAGACAATTTGCGCAAAAATCGCGGACATCCTCCTTCAGTTGCAGCCACCACCCTGCCTGTTCTACGCTCTGCCAGGTAGTCTCTGGCCCTGGGTGTTCCATTCCTGAGGCCCCGTGGGCTATCTGGAGGAACTCCCTCTGGTGCTGTTCTGGAACTACCCATTTATCTCCCCTGAAAAGCATTCCCTCCTTTAAAGTAATGCCTGCTACTCCCAACGGGCATTCTACCATTTCTCCCCTAGCCAGCTGCTCCAGGACAACCTTGAGGATGGGATCCTGTGCCTGGACTTTCCTCAAGTCCAGGGCCAATGCTACACTTACACTCCCTTGTGTCCCCCCTGTTATGTATGTAACTCTTGGCAACCTGTATCATGCCACCACCGGAGGGCCTACCTGTTGGAGTCCCAGCATCCCTTGGGAGCACTGTATATAAGCAGGCCTCCCACGTTGTACCAACACTCTGGAGTTTAATTAAAGGAGCTAAAGTTACTCATTGCGTACAGTATTCAGTTTCATCCTTTATTATGAGCGTAACAATTGGCGACGAGGTAACAAACAACCACGCGAAAATGCAAAGAACTGTTGGTATCCCGGAGAAATTCTCAGAAGGGGTCGATTGGGAGGCCTTCGTGGAGTGACTTGACCAATACTTCGTGGCCAACGAGCTGGAAGGGAACGAGAACGCTGCCAAACGAAGGGCGATCCTTCTCACCGTCTGTGGAGCAACAACCTATGGCCTCATGAAGAATCTTTTAGCTCTGGTGAAACCAACAACCAAATCCTATGAAGAATTGTGTACGCTGGTCCGGGAGCACCTAAATCCGAAGGAAAGCGTTTTGATGGTGGGGTATCGGTTCTACACGTGTCAGCTGTCGGAAGGCCAGGAAGTGGTGAGCTATGTCGCCGAACTAAGGCACCTTGCAGGACATTGCGAATTCGATGGATTCCTTGAACAAATGCTAAGAGACTTTTTTGTGCTTGGCATTGGCCATGAGGTTATCCTTCGCAAACTATTGAATGTTGAAACACCGAATCTGAGCAAAGCCATAACGATAGCCCAGGCATTTATGTCCACCAGCGATAACACCAAACAAATTTTGCAGCATAAAGAGGTTTTGGCTAGTACTGTGCACAAAGTAGCGTCGTTTTCAAGCAGGAATGCATATGGCAGAATGTAGCCAGCTGCTGCATGACCTCAGATGACCCAGAGTCCGCCATCAATCGTTAATGCGAGGCAGTTAACACCTTGTTGGCGCTGTGGAGGTGATCATCGGGCCCATCAATGCCGCTTCAAGCACTATACGTGCAAAGGCTGCAGAACAATGGGACATCTCCAGCGAATGTACAGACGAGCTGCAAACCCTGCAAACCACCACGTTGCAGAGGAAGATCAATCCATGGTGGATCAGGCTGAACTAGAGACTCGAACCGAGGAGGTAGAAGTCTACGGGGTACACACCTTCACCACGAGATGTCCACCGATCATGTTAAAAGTTGAACTGAACAGAATTGCAGTATTCATGGAATTGGACATGGGTGCGAGTCAGTCTATAATGAGCAAAAAGGCCTTCGACAGGCTGTGGAGCAACAAGGCACATAGGCCCAAGCATAGCCCCATTCACACCAAGCTAAGAACTTACACCAAAGAGCTGATCCCTGTAATTGGCAGCGCAGAAGTAAAAGTCTCCTATGAAGGAGCAGTGCATGAACTCCCACTATGGATTGTGCCAGGGGATGGCCCCACACTGTGCGGCAGAAGCTGGCTGGGAAAAATCTGCTGGAACTGGGACGACATCCGAGTGCTCTCGTCCATCGACGACGCCTCATGTGCCCAGGTTCTGAGCAGATTCCCATTGTTTTTCGAGCCAGGCATTGGAAGTTTCTCGGGGGCGAAGGTACAGATCCACCTGGTTTCCGGTACATGACCCATCCACCATAAGGCAAGGCGGTACCGTATATGATGTGAGAGAAAATGGAAATTGAGCTGGATAAGCTGTAGCGAGAAGGCATCATCGTGCCGGTGAAGTTCAGTGAGTGGGCCAGTCCGATTGTCCAGGTACTCAAAGTCAACTGCACGGTCAGAATTTGTGGGGACTATAAAGTAATGATTAACCGTTTTCCGATATAGGACCAGTACCCGCTACCCAAGGCAGACGACCTATTTGCGACGCTGGCAGTAGGGAAAACGTTCACCAAGTTGGACATGACCTCGGCCTACATGACGCAGGAGCTGGAGGAATCTTTGAAAGGTCTCACCTGCATCAATGCGCACAAACATAGAAACATAGAAATATAGAAAATAGATGCAGGAGTAGGCCATTCGGCCCTTCTAGCCTGCACCGCCATTCAATGAGTTCATGGCTGAACATTCAACTTCAGTACCCCATTCCTGCTTTCTCGCCATACCCCTTGATTCCCTCTAGTAGTAAGGACTTCATCTAACTCCTTTTTGAATATATTTAGTGAATTGGCCTCAACAACTTTCTGTGGTAGAGAATTCCACAGGTTCACCACTCTTTGGGTGAAGAAGTTTCTCCTCATCTCGGTCCTAAATGGCTTACCCCTTATCCTTAGACTGTGTCCCCTGGTTCTGGACTTCCCCAACATTGGGAACATTCTTCCTGCATCTAACCTGTCTAACCCTGTCAGAATTTTAAACGTTTCTATGAGGTCCCCTCTCATTCTTCTGAACTGTTCAAAGGTCTGTTCATCTGTAACAGATGCCCGTTTGGGATTCGTTCGGCTGCAGAAATTTTCCAACGGAACATGGAGAGCCTGCTAAAGTCGGTTCCACGCACCATGGTTTTCCAGGACGACATACTGGTCACAGGTCAGGACACCATCGAACACTTGAAGAATCTGGAAGAGGTTCTAAGTCGGCTAGATCGCATGAGACTCAGGTTGAAACGCTTGAAGTGTGTTTTCCTGGCGCCAGAGGTTGAATTCTTTGGAAGAAGAATCGTGGCAGATGGCATCAGACCCACTGACACCAAGATGGAGGCCATCAAGAATGCGCTGAGACCACAGAACGTGACGGAGCTGTGGTCATTCCTGGGAATCCTCAATCATTTCGGTAATTTCCTACCCGGGTTAAACACCTGGCTAGAACCCCTACATGTGCTACTGCGCAAGGGAGACGACTGGGTATGGGGGATTTCACAAGAGGCTGCCTTTGAGAAAGCCAGAAATCTGTTATGTTCAAACAAACTGCTTGTTCTGTATAACCCATGTAAATGATTAGTGCTAGCTTGCGATGCGTCATCATACGGGGTTGGGTGCATGTAACAACAGGCTAACGATTCGGGAACCTTGCAACCGGTCGCCTATGCGTCCAGGAGTCTGTTCAAGGCCGAAAGGGCTTACAGCATGATTGAAAAAGAAGCTCTAGCATGCATTTACGGGGTGAAAAAAATACACTAGTATCTGTTAGGTTTCAAGTTTGGGCTAGAAACTGACCATAAGCCGCTCATATCGCTATTCTCAGAGAGCAAACGGATCAACACCAATGCCTCTGCCCGCATCCTGAGATGGGCGCTCACGCTGTCGGCATACAACTATGTAATCTGCCACAGACCAGGCACAGAGAACTGCGCTGATGCTCTCAGTCGGCTACCATTGCCCACCACTGGGATGGAAATGGCACAGCCTGCAGACTTGCTCTTTGATGGATGCATTTGAAAACGAAAATTCACCCGTTACAGCCCACCAGATCAGGACCTGGACCAGCCAGGATCCTTCTACTGTTCCTGGTAAAAAACTATGTCCTCCATGGGAGCTGGTCCAGCATCCCAGCGGAGATGCAGGAAGAGATCAAGCCGTACCAGAGGCGCAAAGACGAAATGTCCCTACAGGCGGCCTGTCTTTTGTGGGGTAATCGCGTTGTTTTGCCCAAGAATGACAGGGAAATGTTCATACGCGAACTACACAGTACCCACCCAGGCATAGTAATGATGAAAGCCATAGCCAGATCCCATGTGTGGTGGCCCTGCATCGACTCAGATTTAGAGTCATGGGTGCGCCAGTGCAACACTTGCTCTCAACTGAGCAATGCACCCAGAGAGGCACCGCTAAGTTTGTGGTCGTGGCCCTCCAAACCGTGGTCTAGGATCCATGTTGACTTTGCAGGCCCATTTCTAATCAAAATGTTCTTGGTTATTGTGAATGCTTATTCAAAATGGATTGAATGTGCAATAATGTCTGTAAGCACGTCCACCGCTACCATCGAAAGCCTATGAGCAATGTTTGCCACGCACGGCCTGCCTGACATCCTTGTCAGCAACAATGGGCCGTGTTTCACCAGTACTGAATTTAAGGAATTCATGACCCGCAATGGGATCAAGCACGTCACATCTGCCCCGTTCAAGCCCGCATCCAACGGCCAGGCAGAACAGGCAGTCCAAACCATCAAGCAAAGCTTGAAATGTGTGTCGGAAGGCTCCCTGCAGACCTGACTGTCCCGAGTCCTGCTTAGCTACCGCACCAGACCCCACTCACTCACCGGGGTTCCCCCAACCGAGCTGCTCATGAAAAGGGCACTCAAAACAAGGCTCTCTCTTGTCCACCCTGATCTCCATGATCACGTCGAGGGCAGGTGACATCAACAAAGCATGTACCATAATCATGCAAACTTGTCACGCGATATTGAAGTCAATGACCCTATATTTGTACTCAATTATGGACATGGTCCCAAATGGCTCACTGGCATGGTCATAGCCAAAGAAGGGAATAGGGTGTTTCAGGTCAAATTGGCCAATGGACTAACGTGTAGAAAGCATTTTTGACCAAATCAAATTGCGGTTCACAAACAGCTACGAGCAACCCGAAGAGGACACCACCAACTTCGACCCTGCAACACACAGACACAAGTGGCAACCAACATCACGGTTGACCACGAAGCCAAACTCACTATCCCCAGCAGCCCGGCAAGGCCAATTGCCCAGCCGCTCAGTGAAGAACCAACCAACTCACCCACACCTGCATTTGTACCGAGGTGATCGACAAGGGAGCGAAAAGCCGCAGATCGTCTCACCCTGTAAATAAGTGTACTATTGACTTTGGGAGGGAGTGATGTAACCCTTAGAAACCTGTATCACACCACCACCAGAGCGCCTACCTGTTGGAGTGTCAAGGGATCCCAGCATCCCTTGGGAGCACTGTATATAAGCAGCCCTCCAACATTGTACCAACACTCTGAAGTTGAATTAAAGGAGCTAAGGTCACACTTACTCATTGTATACAGTACTCAGTTTCATCCTTTATTACGAGCATAACACACCTTTTGTCCCGGATCGCTGCTACTGGGCTGGACGGTATGGGTCCCAAAACTCTCCTGTTTTGACTCCCTCCTTGGCTAACTTGTCAGCCTTTTGGTTGCATTCCCTTCTGGGGTCTGTCTTGGAATGGGCTTTTACTTTATTAATGTAATAGCTTCCCTGGGTTTCCGTGGCCGCTAAGATCATTTGCAACAGTGGTTTGGTTGCTAAGGGCTTCCCGTCTGCGGAAGTGAAACCGCAAAGAGACCAGATGGCCAAGTATTCGGTGCATGAATTGCGTGTGAACCTGGAATCCGAACAGATGATGTATGGGGTCGGGAACTCGTCGGCATGGGTAACGACATACACCACCGCCGACAGTTCGGCGTGCTGAGCGCTCAGGGTGCTCGGGAGTTTGATGGCCCTTGCAATGCCTGCTGTCGGGTCAAAAATCCCACATCCAGTGAAACGCTCACCTGCTACCACCGAACTGAATCTGTCAACATATATTTCGCGGCCCTTGGAGTGTAACCTGGCCCTAAATCCTATGTCTACGTCCCATACTCCCTCTACCGAACACTTATGGGCCATCCCTGCATAGATCCTGTTAGCTGCCAGCTTGGGCTCACACAGGTCTTGCATTCTCAGATTCATCTGTGAGAGCAATAAAGTCCAGCGAGCAATGCAAGCACTGCTCACTGTGCCGTCCTTTATCCTCCCATCTAATAACATCTGAGTGGGGGCATGGTGGGTTAGTAGAATGATCTGGGCTGCCCCCGTGAAGAGCTGGGACCGCTTCAAGGCTCAATGCATGGCAAGGAGATGCCTCTCGCAATTGGAGTACCCCCGTTCTACATCTGTGAGCACTCTTGAGGAGTAAGCCACGGGTCTCAGTTTGCTGTGTCGCTCCTGGAGCAGCACCGCGCTCAAACTGGCTGCTACTTCTAAAAAGAAGTCCTCCCCACCATTAATATCCCCTAGTGCAGGTACTGTCTGCAGGTCTCCCTTGAGACGATTGAACGCGACCGTGCCGTCCTCATCCCACTCCCATCGACTCCCTTGTGGAGGAGCCGAAGTAGAGGGGCTGCCGTGGCAGCGTAATTCTCGATAAAGTCCCTGCAGTACCCCGTGAGCCCCAGGAAGAATCTCACACCCGTCATGGTTGTGGGGGTCGGTAACTCCTGTACCGCCTTCCGTTTGGCCTCGTCTATAGCCCTTTCCCCAGCCCTCATGGTCAGCCTGAGGAATTTGACTTCCATCTGAGCTTTCTTGGGATTGACCTCGAACCCGGTGTCCTTCAACAGCTCCAGCAACTCGGCCAGCAGCGAATCATGCTCCTCTGCCTCGTTGGAGAACAAAAGCAAATCGTCCACATACTGCACTTGTCATGTATTCAACTGTCATTGTAACCCATCTATAAGCTGACCTAAGTTGTATACCTTGAGAACACTGGCAACAGGGGGCGAACTTGTGGGAGACACTCCTAACTGGGACTTTCCGGTAGAAAAGGGGAAGCTCCACTCACCGTCTGCCTCTTGAGGTCTTGATAATAAAGGTAACTGGTCACAGAGTGATCTTTTCTCAAGTATGGGCCTCGTGGGCATTTATACTGTATAGTAAGGACATATTATTGGCGACGCGAAACTGGGATTTAAACCACGCGAGCATGGCCACTAGCAGCACAGAAGAGAGGTACTGTGTTGGTGATGATTGGCATGACTTTATTGAGAGACTACAGCAAAGTTTTGTCACTAAGAAATGGTTGGGACAGGATTTAGCCGACAAATGCAGGGCTCATCTCCTGACGGTTCGTGGATCCAGAATGTACTCCCTGATGAAGGACTTTCTAGCACCAGAGAAGCGGGTGGCCAAGACGTTCGAAGGGCTCAGTAAGTTGATCGGGGAACACCTTAAATCGGCGAGCAGCATGCACATGGCGAGACATCGGTTTTACACGCACCGGCGGCAAGAAGGGCAAAGCGTTCCATACCTTGTGGCAGATCTCAGGCGACTGGCGAGCCTATGTAAGTTCCCAGATGCATGCAGAGTAGAGCTGCTGCGAGACTTTTTTATTGAGGGCATCGGGCATGCTGGGGTTTTCAGGAAACTGACTGAGACCAAAGACCTGACCTTGGAAGCGGCGGCTCTGATAGCCCAGACAATTATCTCAGGGGAGGAAGAGACCAGAATGATTTATGGCAAAAATCTTGGCAAATGACCAGGGAGTCAACATTGTTAACGCGGCACACAGTTCTCCAGGCAGACAAGGGCAATCGGACATGCCCCAGCATGCAGTCGAACTCAAAGGGGGAATTCAACAGCGACAATGGCTAGCTGAATGGCGATTCATGCCATCGCAATGGGCAATGCGGCCAGTAATGGGACATCAACACCTGTTAATGGTGCGCTTAAGGACAGTTACAGAGGCAGTCAGAGACGATCGACTGGTAATGGACCTTTTGTTTCCAACAATGGGGCCTCCAGCTCATGCTGGAGTTGTGGAGGCAAACACCCAGCCAGAGCTTGCAGGTATCAGCAATATACCTACAGAAACTGCAACGTCAGCGGTCACTTGGCGCTTATATGCAGGAAGCCTGCAGCCAGGTTGATGTACGAGGAGGACGTGCACGATGTAAGCCCTAAGGGGTCAAATGAATACTGGGGGAAATCGCTGGAAGCTGAAGTTCAGTGAGTTCATGTGGAGCACATATACAGTTCATATACCAGGACGCCACCGATAATGACGAAAGTGCTCCTCAATGGCATCCCAGTACTAATGGAGCTAGACACGGGGCCAGCCAGTCCCTAATGAGTATCAAACAGTTCGAAAGGTTGTGGGTGTCCAAGGCCAGGAGGCCAAAATTATTGACGATTGACGCACTGCTACGGACATATACAAAGGAGGTCATTCCGGTGCTAGGTAGCGCCAATGTAGTCGTGACCCACAAAGATTCGGAGAACAGGTTGCCACTCTGGATTGTCCCGGGGGACGGTCCCGCACTACTGGGAAGGAGTTGGCTTGCTGTCATGAACTGGAAATGGGGCGATGTCAATGCAATTTCTTCTGTGGAGCGAGTATCATGCTCACAGGTTCTGGACAAATTTGACTCATTATTTCAACCTGGCATCGGCACTTTCATGGGGATCAAGGTAGTGATTCACATAAACCCGGACGCCAGGCCAGTACACCACAAGGCCAGAGTGGTGCCGTACGTGATGCAGGAAAAGATAGAATGCGAATTGGACCGCATGCTGAGGGAAGGCATCATCTCGCCAGTTGAATTCAGTGACTGGGCGAGCCCGATCGTGCCGGTGCTCAAGGCGGATGGGTCGGTCAGGATATGTGGCGATTACAAGGCCACCATCAATCGGGTGTCACTCCAAGACCAGTACCCGCTACCGAGAGCGGAGGACCTCTTTGCGACGCTATCCGGCGGCAAACTTTTTTCAAAATTGGACCTGACCTCAGCTTACATGACCCAGGAGCTGGCGAGTGATTCGAAGAAGCTGACCACCATCACGACACACAAGGGGTTGTTTGAGTATAACAGATGTCCGTTCGGCATTCATTCGGCCGCCGCGATCTTTCAGCGAAATATGGAAAGCCTCCTCAAGTCGATTCCAAGGACGGTGGTTTTTCAAGACGACATCCTTATCACGGGTCGCAATACTGAAGAACACCTCCACAACCTGGAGGAGGTGCTACGCTGACTGGACCGGGTAGGGCTGCGACTGAAAAAGGCGAAGTGCGTCTTCTTAGCTCCAGAGGTAGAATTCCTAGGGATGAGGGTAGCAGCAGACGGGATCAGACCTACTGTGTCCAAAACGGAAGCGATCCAGAGAGCACCCAGACCCCGTAACACGACGGAGCTGTGTTCGTTCCTGGGGCTCCTGAACTATTTTGGCAACATTCTTCCCAAATTAAGCACGCTGTTAGAGCCGCTATACGTGCTACTCGGCAAAGGTCGCGATTGGATCTGGGGGGACAGCCAGGAAAGGGCTTTTGATAGAGCACGCAATTTGTTATGCTCCATCAAACTGGTAACGTTATATGACCCGTGTAAGAAACTAGTTTTAACGTGTGATGCGTCGTCCTATGGGGTCGGGTGTGTGTTGCAGCATGTGAATGTCAATGGTCAGTTACAGCCGGTAGCTTCTGCCTCCAGAAGCCTGTCCCGGGCAGAAAGGGGCTACGGGATGGTAGAAAAGGAAGCACTAGCATATGTATATGTAACATAAAAAATGCACCAATACCTATTTGGCAGAAAATTTGAGCTGGAGACAGATCATAAACCCCTAATGCCCCTTTTGGCCAACAACAAGGCCATAAATGCGAATGCATCGGCCCGCATACATAGGTGGGCACTGACGTTAGCCGCCTATGACCATACAATTCGGCACAGACCGGGCACTGAAAACTGTGCCGATGCACTCAGCAGGCTACCACTAGCCACCACTGAGGGGGCAGCTGAGCATGATGCTGAGATGGTCATGGCTGTTGAAGCTTTCGAAAGCGAAGGCTCACCTGTGACAGTCCGTCAGATTAAAGTCTGGACAAATAAAGACCCGCTACTGTCTTTAGTTAAGAAATGTGTCCTGAATGGGGACTGGGCAGCCACGTACGGGGCATGCCCTGAGGAATTTAAACCGTTTCATAGGCGCAAGGATGAACTCTCGATTCAGGCCAATTGCCTACTGTGGGGAAACCGAGTAGTCATGCCCCAGAAGGGCAGAGAGGTGTTTATCAGAGAACTTCACAATGAGCACCCGGGCATTGTCATGATGAAGGCAATTGCCAGGTCACACGTTTGGTGGGCAGGGATAGATGCAGACCTGGAACTTTGTGTTCGCAGATGCAACACGTGTGCTCAGCTGGGCAACGCACGCACGGAAGTCAGCCTTAGCCCCTGGTCCTGGCCCACCGAGCCATGGTTACGCATCCATGTGGACTACGCAGGTCCTTTCATGGGAAAAATGTTTTTGGTTGTAGTCGATGCCTACTCCAAATGGATTGAGTGTGCCATTTTAAATTCAAGCACATCCTCTGCCACGGTAGAAAGTCTACGGGCAATGTTCGCCGGCCATGGTCTACCGGATGCCTTGGTCAGCGACAATGGCCCGTGCTTCACAAGCACTGAATTCCAGGACTTCATGGCAGGCAATGGAATCAACCATGTCAGAACAGCACCGTTCAAGCCGGCCTCAAATGGCCAGGTGGAACGAGCAGTGCAGATAATCAAACAGGGGATGCTCAGAATCCAAGGGGGTTCCCTACAAAGCCGCTTATCACGCTTCCTGTTGGCCAATAGGTCCCGACACTTGCTCACAGGGGTTCCAACCGCAGAGCTGCTAATGAAAAGGACGCTCAAAACCAGGTTATCCCTTATACACCCTACTGTGAAAGAAATTTTTGAGAGCAGTAGTCAGTCACAATGTGACTACCCTGACAGGAATGCGAGGGCGCGATGTATTGATGTCAATGACCCTCTTTTTGTCCTTAATTACGCTGCAGGGCCCAAATGGCTTGCAGGCAGTGTGATTGCCAAAAAGGGGAATAGGGTTTTGGTCGTTAAACTTACCAATGGACAAATCTGCCGCAAACATGTGGATCAAACGAAAAGGAGGTTCAGCAACCCCATAGAAGAAGCAGAGGAAGAACACGACGTAGAGTTTACTCCACCACAGGTGACTGAACACCGGAACCAAGTGAAGGAGAGCCCAGTCACTGTGGGCAGTCCGGACAGGCCTGAGGCACTGCAAACAGCAGACACTTTCAGGCCAGCGCCCAACAATCGGAGCCCCAACCTTAGGCGCTCTACAAGGGAGCATAAACCACCGGAGAGACTTAACCTGTGATCCCAATAAGACTTTGGGGGGGGAGATGATGTCATGTATTCAATTGTCATTGTAACCCATGTATAAGCTGACCTAAGTTGTACACCTTGAGAACACTGACCACAGGGGGCGAACTTGTGGGAGACACTCCTAACCTGGACTTTCTGGTATAAAAGGCGAAGCTCCACCCACCGTCTGCCTCTTGAGGTCTTGGTAATAAAGGTAACTGGTCACAGAGTGATCTTTTCTCAAGTATGGGCCTCGTGTGCATTTATACTGTATCGTAAGGACATATTTGCACTAATTGCTGGGGTCTGCTGAAACCCATTAAACTGTTGGCCATATACTGGTGTAAGATGGAGGTGCTGTTGTGGAAACGCTGGTGAAGGCATGTGCAGGTATACTGTTGCCCTTTAAATGTGAATGCGAACTTGTACTGGTCTTCTCTTTTGAGGGGAATTGACCAGAACCCGTTTGATATATCCAGTACCGTGAATGTGGTCGCGGATGCTGGAACGCTCCCTATCAGGTCGGCTACGGCCACGACAGTGGGCGCACAAGCTGGGATGTTCTTGTTGAGCACCCGATAGTCCACGGTGGCCCTCCACGACTGGTCCGTTTTCCGAACTGGCCAAAGTGAAGAGTTCACGTGTGTGGCTATGGGCCTCAACACCTCCTGGGCTACCAGGGATCCCAGTGCCATCTCTAAGTTGGCCTCTACCTCCCTGGGGAAATTATATTGTTTCTGCGGCTGGGACATAAGGTCTCCTTGTACCTTGACTTCTACACCCGTCACCCTACCGTAGTCTTGTTTGTGTGTGGCGAACGATGCGAGATTGTCCCATACGTAAGCCTGGGTAGTATTATCCAATTGCTCTAGGTCGTAACTACCCTTCGGCTTCATCGTACACACTGTTCCTTTACCCTCCCCTTTCCTTGGGATCACTACAACTTCCTCCTCCTTATCGGAACCCACTGTTCCCCAAAAGCAGTGATTCCTCAAATCCACTATGATTCTGTGGGCTAATATAGGGGCCAAGTTTCGGCCTGAGTTGCTCCTGTTTTTTTGGAGCAACTGGTTTAGAATGGAGTATCTTAGAAATTGCAATTCTCCGGCATTTAGTTTGCTCCAGTTCTAGTCAGTTAGAACAATTTCAGTTTGGATCAGATTTTGTTTTCAAAAGGGGGTGTGTCCGGCCACTTACGCCCATTTTGAAAGTTTAGGCAGTGAAAACTTACTCCAAACTAACTTAGAATGGAGTAAGTGTAGATTTTTGTACGCTCAGAAAAACCTTGCCTACACTTAGAAAATCAGGCGTAGGTTACAAATCAGGCGTAGGGAATGCGGGGGGTGGGGCGGGGTTTAAAGGGATGTTTACAAACATTAAACACTTCAGTTTTACAAATAAAGAGCCATCATCAATAATAAATGATAAATACATCAATAAATCAACCAATAAATCAATCAAAAAAAATTAATAAATATTTAAAAAAATTTAAAAAATCAATAAATAAAACATTTTCTACTTACCGACTGCAGCACCGGGAGCCCTCCAACAGCGTGCTGGGACGCCCCTCCCCCACCCAGTGTGTCTCTATCTCTCTGTCTGTCTGTGTGTGTCTCTCTCACTCTCTGTCTGTCAGTGTCTGTGTTTCTGACAGCGAGTGGGGAGGGGGGGCGGAGGGGGGAGGAGGAGGAGGAGGAGGGGCGTGGAGAGAGGGGGGAGAGGGAGGGGGAGAAGGGGAGAGAGGGAGTGAGAGAAAGGAGGGGAGGGGGAGAAGGGAGAGAGGGGAGAGAGGAGAAGGGAGGCTGAACGGGCCAGGCCCAGCTGGGCCCAAGACTTGATTTAAAGGTAGGTGGCTGGGGGTCGGGTCGGGTCCGGGGGGAGGGGGGGGGGGCGGTGGGGGAGCAGGAGTCGAGTCGGGTCGGTCCGGGGGTGGGGGGGAACTGGGGTCGGGTCCAGGCGGGTGGGGGGTGGGGGAGTCGAGCCGGGTCGGGAGGAAGCAGGAGCTGGGCGTGGGAGGTGCAACCTGAGCCACGCAGCCCCAGTGAGGCCATTCTGCCAGGGCTTGGGGCTGCGTGCTTCGGGCCCCTCCCACACAGTTTTGGGCGCCTGGAGCTACTGCACATGCGCGCCCACTGTAGCGTGCCTGTGCAGAAGTCCCGGCACTGTTTTTAGCGCAGGGACCTGGCTCCGCCCCCCACAGCTTGTGCTGCGCCGCGCCCAGCTCCAGAGGACCTGCAGGGAGCCGGAGAATAGGTAAGTATTTTTTAGGCGCACTTTGTGGCGCGATAAACGGGTGTCCAGGTCGGGGCTGCGCCGTTCTAGACATGGCCCGAAACGTGGGCCCATAAAGTCAGCCCCTAGGACTTCTGACCCCGCCTGCTCCCATTTCAGCAGGACGCACTTCCATTTTGCGTGGTGTAATCCTAAATCGATGGCTAATGGCCTAGAAATTGACCACATCTGCTCGTTCCCTGTGAACCCCACCAGACTGGAACCTTGCTAGGCAAAGGTGAGGTAGTCGGATCATTTGTGTGAATCACCATGCTGGAAGCCCCGGTGTCCAACAAATACTTCTCCACTCCCTTCTCCACCTCCATCTTCTCCACCTCCATCTTCATGCATGGTCTATTCCACTCATCGTACGTGAGTGAACACAAGTACTCGGGCTGGGTGCGCGCTAGTCAGGCTAGTGGGATTACCGGAGCGGTCGGGATTTCCCTGCTCACGACAGCGTCTACCCTTCCCTGCTCTGGCACAAAAGCTGTCCGAAGGGCGACCACCAGATTGTTCCGGGGTCGGTCCCTTCACCTCAACAGGTTTTGTCTTAGGCACTGTGAGATCCCCTTTGCCTTGCCCCCTCCTCAGGGCCAGGCCATCTCTCCTCCAGTGTCCTGTCTTCCCACACCCACAGCCCTCTCTGAGCTACCCCTTTCCTGGCGCAATTCCCTTTTACTACCCTCACCGGCCTTTAACTCGTGAACCTTCCCTTTAACTGGTTTGACCTCCTCCTTCACGCTGGCCTTAAATGCCAGACTCATGTGACGGAGCACATTGGCCTCCGTGTTCTGGAGATTCTCAGGGTCAAACCAGTTCTCGGACTTTACCCTAATCCAGGGTAAACTCTTTGACACTAGGCTCCTGAGCCAATGGTTCCTTGGCTCCCCCTGTAACTGTGCTCGGTCCCACACTCCATGACAGGTTTTATTATAGACTAGTCAGAGCCGGTCCGCAAAAGCCTGAGGTGCTTCCCCAGCTGGTTGCAGTGTCTTTTCCACCCTGGAGAATGGACTACCTTGGGTGTGACCCATGGCTCTTAGGATTTCCTTCTTTAAACTCTCTATGGTTCCCTGCCCCCTCTTGCTTTCTGCAGATAGGGCCTGATATATCTTCCCCTCCAGGGAAAATAATAGCACCTTGTGAACCTCTGCTTCGTTACACCCATTAATCCCTCCCACCTGTTCCACCTCCATGAAGTGGATCGATGTGTCTCCTTCATTGGTAAGCTTGGGCACCCCTGAAATCATATTTTGCAGCTGTGGGGTTGTGAATGGGACCACAAAATCGCTTTGCAACACCCCTGACCTTGGCTGTCTACGGCCGCACCGTACTTCTGCTGCCACATCGGTCCCTTTGGCGCTTCAAGCGATGGTCAGACGTCCCTACCTGCTCCCAATCCTCGCTATCTTCTCCTTCTTCTTCCCAGTCCACCCGAGCTTCCCCGGGGCCATCAAGCAAACCATGTCTTTGGCTTTGGCAAGAGCTTGAGTCAAGCCTTGGATTTTTTCTTGGCCGGGCCCATGATTCCCACTCTCAATCCCCCTACTGCCAGCTACCCTGTAAGCTGTCTTAATATCCTTCAGTTGCTCCTCCAGCCCATTTACTTTGCTCGCTAAACGAGCGGTCTCCTCCCGTGCGACCTTCTCATTGAGCTTGGCCTCTGTTACCTGACACTGCAGGTACTCCCTTTTGTTATGGGAGGTTTCCTCCTGAGTGTGCCTCTCCTGCTTTTCTTCGCTCAACTCATCTAAAAGCCTCGCTCCTACAACGGCCCTTGCGGCTGACCGCTCCTTGGACTCTTTGAGCTCTGCCTTAAGCCTACCAATCTGCTCTGTAAGCAGTTGGACTTGCTTCTGCAGCCACAGGAGCCAGATGGCCTTTTCTTTTGCCTTTCTATGCTCCTTACTACCCGTCCACTCAGCAGCTTTGTCCTCCGGACTCTCAGCCCGCAAAAGATCTAGTACCCACTGTTGCGTTACATTAACTTTCCCAAAGATATATGAGGAAATCCTAGCCCCCATGGCCGATCTCTTGGCCTTAATATCCTCCATAACTCTCTGTTCAGTACGCCCAGCATCCAGCCTGCGGTCACCAGATTCAGTAAGTGGTTTCTCTTCGATGTTTTCGAAGCACCCTCACGTTACAATAGTTCTAACGCTGGGAATTATTACTGTACGGAAGAAAGGAACGAGTCACGGACATTTCCCTCGGTCTCAACCTGCAATACTTTATTAAAGTTAAAACACACACCTGCACCCAGTAACCACACGCACCCTGGTGTGTAAAACAAACAAATGCAGTACAATACACAGTGTGGCCTGTCTAAACAGGCCCCTAATGCGAAGTACCCACGTCTAAAACACCTCCCCTGTCAACCCCTAAAGCTTGGTTAGGACACACATCCTTTCACACTATGCGGTGGTCTTAAAGGTCCGTGGGCTGGGATAAATGCTCACCAATTACCCCTCTGGCTTACTCGCTGCTTCTCCCGATGAGGCTTACCTTCTGGGTCCGTACCAAACTGGTATTCAAGTCCATTCTCAAGATCAGCCTCCCAGTCGAAGTAGCAATGCTCTCTTGGCTCGTAGATGGTGGTTTGTTCTCTCTGTTCCAGATGGAGTGCTCGGTCCTTGTGCATTGCAAGCAGGGGAGAGAGAGAGATGGCTTCCAACTGCCATTCTCTGATACCTGCAAGACTGCTTAAAGTCCAACTGTCCTTCCCGCCTGAGGCTGTCCAACAGAAAAGCAAAAATCAATTTTTTGCCTGCCCCTTTGTCAACTAGGCTGTCCCTTGATGGGTGGCTCCGATGAGTCTGTGGTCAAAATAGTTTTCCTTTGTTTTTTGATGGCCTGAAACCTCGGTCACTTTACTTAATGTCTCACTGATGGGTTCCAATTCCATGACAAAAGGCGCTCATCAACCATGATGTTACTGCATTCAGCCATTCTCATTCCCGCCCAGTTGATGTGTTTATAACTTAAACATGTTTGGACCTGCTCCAGGTCAGCTTTTCTGCTGTACAGTGACTATGTCCCAGCAAAGTTCAAAACTTATAAGTCCAAACGTTTATGCTGATGTTTTCGCTGAATCTTACAAGGGTACAAAGGAGATTTACGAGGATATTGCTGGGAGTAGAGAATCTTAGCTATGAGGAAAGATTGGATAAGCTGATTTTGTTTTCCTTACACGGGGGAGTTTGAGGGGAGACCTTACTGAGGTGTATAAAATTATGAGGGGCCTAGATAAAGTGGATAGAATGAATCTATTTCCCTCAGCAGAGGGGGAAAAGCTAGGGGCCATAGATTTAACGTAATTGGTAGAAGGTTTAGAGGGGAGTTGAGGGGAAATTTCTTCACCCAGAGGGTGGTGGGTGTCTGGAACTCATGGCCTGAATGGGTGGTAGAGGCAGAAACCCTCCCACGTTTAAAAAGTACTTGGATGTGCATTTGAAGTGCCATAACCTATAACGCTATGGACCAAAAGCTGGAAAGTGGGGTTAGGCTGGATAGCTCTTTGTTGGCCGGCATGGACACGATGGGCCGAAATGGCCTCCTTCCATGCTGTAACTTTCTATGGCCCCGATATTGGTGGCCCCTGCTGCCGCCGACTGCCACCGAGTTTTTGCTCCGGTCTCACCTCTGTCGCAGTTTCCACTTGGGCTGGAGCGGCTGCTGGCAGGCAAGTTGCGCAAGTGGCCTCCCGCCAGATTGGTGCTGGCGGGAGTCGCTGGGAGTCGGCACCAGAAGGGGGAAGGACCGTTGCATGGAGGCTGGTCTAACCCCGATGGTAAGTATAAAGACCTGCAAAAGAAGGTTAGTGAACATCTTTAAAATATTTTTTTTACGGCGACTTACCTGGATGGGGTCCCCTGGAGGTGTTCTGGTGATTTTATTTTTTTGTAATGATTTTTACTTTTCAGGTCTTCCACCCCCCCTGGGCCCAATTCCATCCTCGGCGGCACTTAGGCGGGAAGCGAATTTGCCGCCGAGATTGAGAGCTTCCGCCCGCTGCCGCCCTGATTGATGGCATAAGCTGTTATTTTGCCGCCGGACAATACTGCCATCAATTTCAGTGGAATCTTTCTGGCAAAGTACCGCCCGGTCTCTCGGCGGCCATTGGCGGTCCTTTGGGCGGCATTTGGGCAGGCCTTGGGTTTCACCGTTCGGACTCTAAAATTCTATGATTTTAACCATAACTGTTGCCCTGTATGTTCACTTGCTGTGAAATAAAATCGTTCAATGATCTATATCAGGCTTCATCTCAAACTGTTTTGATCCACCATTGAAATGATGACATGCGCAAAATACTCATGTGTCCAGTTCCGATCGCAAGAGGAGAGTATTGTTACACCTCTGGGTTGTGCTATCGTAATAGTTAGTTGTTGGGCAATAGGGGTATACCATAAATGTAAGACAGCTAATGAGAGTGACTCACACTGTTGTATTCAAGAGAATATATAAGGCAAGATCTTAAACTTGCAACAGTACCAAATGTGTAAATTCCATTTGAAGGCACCATGTGTGTGAAAGCAGGATTTATTTTATTGTGTATCTTTGAAGATGTCAATACAATCAAGATTTCACAGAAGAGAACATTCAGAAAGAACACTGAAAGAAATCTGATTTCAGCCCGATTAATCTTCTGGGCTTTTATTATGCTGCTGATCCAGACACTGTGTTACAACAAGTTATTCATAACATTCAGAGAGTGAATTACAGACACATTTTGTAATTTAACAATTACTGATCAGTCCCTTTAGACCCACATTAAAATGGGCCCCAATCAAAATTGTGAGCGACAAGACAAGTGAGATGTTCTAAATCAGACAAATCCAGCGATGAATATAAAGAGGAGAGACTTGCTTTAATATTTTACCTTTTCTACAATTTACCAGTTACACTGAGCAGTAACCTGCAGGCAGTGTGCTCCCAAACTGTGAAAGGCCGGACCCATAGCAGCCTGAAGCTGTTGATTTAGATTGTAAATTCTGTCAACATGTTGATGGGGTATTTGTCATGATGCAGCTATAGATTTTACATTCATTAACAAAGGGCTTTGGATTATGGGTGGACACAAAGGAGAGTTCTCGTTGGCTGAGAAGTGTCACTTATTTTAAGGCAATCTCTGGCAGAGCTGCTGCTGTGGTACGATGACAGGTCACAGCAGGAAGGACATTAAAATGGACAGATCCATAGTTCAATGGGAGTAATGTTAAACAGATGCTGGTGAGTTAAACTCCTCAGATTCATTGTCTGCTCACACTGTTCAGTTACTGACAACATGTCATTGAGACTGGCTGCCTTTTGGATGCAGAGAGTCTGCTTATAGCGGATACAATGATCGACCATCATGTCATTATCAACATTAAAATTTCAGTTCATCTCAAGTGATCTGCTGCTGATATACTTCACAATCACATTTCATGATGGGACTCATCTACATTACTACAATCAATCACAGAGTTGTCTAAACTGCTCAAAGGTACATTAAATCTTATTTATTGCTTTTCCAATTGCATTTATTAAAATTAGTATCTCCTGAATAAAATTAAATTATGAAGATTTTAAAACAGCCAAACGTGATCTTGTTTTATTAAGGGGTTACTTTGATGTCTGGCCTGTCTGAATGCACAGCATAACTTTATTTATGGTGGGTAGATCAAATTGCTGGTCTGAACCCAGGGTTTGAGGGGTGATCTTTCACACATGAATAGTCTGGGCCTGATTTATCAGTGGAGCCAATGTAAGATAAAGAGAAACATGAGGATTTAATCTCTCAGCTCTGCAACTGACAGTCATGAAGCAAACTTAGGCTTTCCTTACATTCAGGCAAGAACAATATGATCACCCAGTCCACAAATAAAACAAGATTATAGCAGACTTTTACATATATAAAACTGAATTAAGCACATTTGATATTTTTGAGGAGATGATTTAATGGGCGTACTGTGAAAACACGACAGATATGGGGCAGTGGAATGATGAATAGAGGTGGTAGCTAAAATTAATATTAGAATTAGATACATGTGAAATATGAACTTATGTCTGCAAATAGTGCATTTCTATTTACACTCATAAATCAAGTATCCCATGAAGTAACTGTTACGACAAATACCATTTTCTGAATCTTCAGCTTGTACCCAAACTTTATCACCTTTGTTCAACTTCACAATTGTACCAACTGTTGACAATTCAGGATATGAAGAATATGATTGGTAATTACGATAAACAGTTTGACCATTTACTATTATTGCCATAAGTGCATTTCTTGTATTCACTTCAAAATAAGCATGAAAGGCATACACACCCGTTATACGGCAAACAAACATGCCTGTGATAATATTAAAATCACCATCTTCATTATACAATATTTCTTGGAAGCCCACTGGTTGCCCAGAGATTACACTGCCAGTGCCTAGTTTGACACAAAAAGCAGACCTCCTCCACATAATTAAGGTTCCTGCAGGGCCCTGTGGTCCTGGGTCACCTGCTTCTCCTCTGAATCCTTGTTCTCCTCGTCTACCTCGAAAACCAGGAGCTCCAGGTGATCCAGCGACACCATCAGCACCTTTTGCACCATTGAGTCCATTTAATCCAATTGCACCTGTTGCTCCTTGCGCTCCAGTTGGACCTTGTGGTCCTCTTGCTCCCATACTCCCAGAACGACCTTTGGGACCCGCCGAGCCCCTTCTTCCAGGTCTACCTGCGAGTCCCATTTGTCCCATAGCTCCAGCATTACCTGTTTCACCTTTTGCTCCCATAGGTCCAACATCACCTGATTCACCTTTTGGTCCGACATAGAATATCGGTTTCGCTAAAAAAAAATATTTTTGGTGTTTAGTTACAAACCCCAACAGTTCTCATTTGATAAAGCAACAAGTTTTTCTTCGATATAATTTGAGTATAACATTCAGATTCTTAGAAGGGAAAACAAATAACTACTGTCATGTAATTGTGCGATGATATATTAGTGTACGAGTATGTCAATATGAGAACATAATAACATAAGAAATAAGAGAAGGAGTAGGCCATTCAGCCCATCAAACCTGCTCTGCCATTCAATAAGATCATGGCTGATCTTCTACCTCAGCTCCACCTTCCTGCAATATTCCCATATCCCCTGATTCCCTTAGTATTGAAAAATCTATTGATCTCTGTCTTGAATATACTCAGCGTTAGTTCTTGGGGGTAGAGATTTCCAAAAATTCACTACCCTTTGAGGGGAAAACTCTCTCCGCATCTCAGTTTTAAATGGCTGATGCCTTATTCTGCAACTTTGCTCCTCAGCCAGGGGAAACATCCTCCCAGCATCTAGTATGTCAAGTCCCTTACGAATTGTATATGTTTCATTGAGATAACGTGTTGTATGAAATATCTCAAGGTGAGATTTTAACAGAGGTGCAATACAACAAAAAAAATTTACATTTTTAGTGCTAGTGCGGTTTTGAGTCAAGTTATGAGCTATTTATTGGGAATACTTACATATCTCTGACAGGCGAGTCGGGGTAGATTTCTTTGCCATTCTAGTCTGAGCAGAAGAAAATCTAACCTGGAGTGGTACGATGAAGACGTCTTAGGAATATAATAATGTGACTAAGAGTCCAATTTTATTAACGGAACAGGTACAAATTCAGGCTTCTGTTCACTTTAGAGATGCCTTCTCATCCTAAATGTATGTCCTGGGATACCTTAAACACGGGCTGCACTCTTCACCCCATCGGCTCTCTGCACCAGACTAGAGCAGATACTTATCCTGGGACCTGCCACAACAGGAGAAAGAGGTGGCCACTATGATGCCCGATGAAAAAAATTGAGCCTGAAAATTGTTAACTTTCCTGATTACTCCTGTGCAGGCCTCATTCCAGCTGTTCTTCTGATAGCCCGAGTTCTCTTCCGATGAGCTTAGAATGCTTAACACTAATTAATGACTAATAGGTGGCCCCGGCATCCAGTATAAAAACTTGGGTCAATTCGACGGGCCGAATGGCCTTCTTCCGTGCTGTAACCATTCTATGATTCTATAATGTGGGAAACATGGTGGAGGTTTTGTTTCACTCATCAGTGTCAAAATATACACCCTCCATAATAGGGCTGGGTATTATCAGCCCCAATGGGATCTGCCTCTGGAAAATGCCAGGAAGGTGGGGGCATGCCAGAGCCTGTTTCATGTAGCAGTTTTATGTGATCAAGATCTGGAGTGGAAATAGAACTCAGAGCACTGCAAATTGCTGTGGCCCAACTCTGGTGGCGCAGAATGTCGCCTACCTTTGCCCATGTCCGGAGATTCTGCTCTAAATCCTGCTGTCAGTGCCTGCAAGGGAACAAATCAATCAACCCTTCCAAAGCAGAACAGGGTGCTCTACAGAGACAAATGGACTGAAGAAACAATTGTTCTTTTTTAACTTGGGTAGCTACAGAAGTAAAATGGATGCAGCTGCCTCTCCAAAGCACTCAGAAAGGAAAGTCAGCTCCGATATTGATCAGCAAAGTTGCCTCTGTGTTTGGGCACTCTGTTGTCTGGGGCTTTCCCTCGAGTTTCCAGCTTCTCCATGATACTTTGCAAGTTCCCATGGGCCCAAAATTCCACATTGCCGATTTTTGGTTTAATCGAAGAATAATGGCCATTTCTTTAGTGAGCAATAGCGCCAAAAAAAAGTTTTAAGTTTCACCATAATTACCTTTCAATTTGACGCAGCGCAGAAAGACCTCTGGCTTTGAGCGAAGAGTTTAACTTCTGCGCCGATAAAGCGAGGCCCAGTTCTGCACGTGTCCAAGCATTTAGGTTTCCAGGGTAACGTGTAATTGTAGAGCTAACCCGTGCTGATTTTTACCATGCCGATCCGCTGAGATTTACAGCATTTTCTGTTTTTATTCCAAATTCCAGCATCCAGCATTTTGCTTTTATATCTGTGCTGTACCTGCCCTTGGAGTGTTTTGATGCTGAAACTCCACGTCCCAGCCGATGGATCATAAATGGTCTGCCAAGGCCGCCCCTATCCCTGGCCGAAGGCCCCCCCCCCCCCCCCCCTGTCTCCCCTATCCCTGGCCAAATGGTCCCCCACTGCCACCCCTCTCACCGGCTTGGCTTCCACACCACCCCTCTGGGCTTCTGTGTCCGGCCGAGGGAGCGAACCTGCCAGCCGCAGCGGTTTGGTGGTGGAACTTCAACTCGCAATTTACTGCAATAAATAAAGTTTCTCTAGTCCCTCCACATAAACAAACATTTTTAATTAGTTTGGATATAATATAAGTCTTGTTCCCTCCCTCCAAAACCTATAACTCAGCTCCGATAAACAAGATAGCGTCTGTAATGCCGATTTCTATCTGATTCTGACTTGGTGAGGTAAGGTTTTACAAAGCACCGTCCTTAAAATAATAGTTATTGGCAAAACTTGCAAAAATGGCATTATGGGTGGGTTTGACCCCAAGTGATGTCATAAAAACGTTAACTAAAAAAACGGCCGTTTTCTGTTAAGAACGGCGTTATAACATTGGCGAAACTTGCAAAATTAAGTTAGCTCCAAAAAACACTGTTAGCTCAAAAAAAATTGAGCTAAATGGTGGCAAATTTTGGGCCCTATATGCATATATTCTCTGCCATTTTGCGCAGGGAAATCTGCAGATTCTCAAAGGACTGTATGAAGATCTTCTAAAAGTAAGTTCAGCTCGGTATGCAGCCTTCTGAAATGTACAATTCATATGAATTGGCAGAAGCTGCACATTTGTCCCTAACTCTGCCTTGCACTTGCTGCTTTCCATTTGCTGCCACCTCCACCTGCTCCTCCTCACTAGTGCTGGGTGCTTCACCAATTTTCCATCTCTTTCTGCCCACTGATTCCCCTGAAGCGAATGTTTTTGTGAATGCTATTATATGACCAGTGAAGAGTGTTTTGTGGGTGTTTCTGCAATAGGTCAGTTTCCTGCTCATCCCTGCTGCCAGGTACATCATCTTGCAGTGCCCTATACAAAGAGAAAGGGAACATGTGTTAGCATGTGGTAGGCAGCAAGTGGCAGCTGATGGGCAGATGTGCCTGGGTATTACTGAATGAGTTTTAAGAGCTAGGAAGAGGAAGAATTTCAGGAAAAGACTTACTTTGTTGGACTATTAGACAGTCCTTCTAAGGCCTCCACTGGAATAATTTAGGTGGTGAGCTCCTCATGGTGGGTGAGATGCCACAGGCGGGCCGGTCTGCCACAAACCCAACAATCTCTTTTGATGGTGTGGCAGACATTTTCTTTAAAGGACGAGCAAATCAGATCAGCCATGATCTTATTAAATGGTGGAGCAGACTCAAGGAGCCAAATGGTCTACTCCTGCTCCTATTTCTTATGTTCTTATGCTTTCAGCATTCGGAAGTAACACAAGGAGGATGCCAATTACCAGCTTACATTCCAACTGGTTTGAAGGGATGATGATAGAAGATGTGAATACCTTGAGCCGTGATGACTTTGTGACAAATAAATGTGATAGTTTTGTGAGGCGAGGGAAGTCTTTTCCTCTTTTCTCTTTGGCTGTCACCAAGTTGCGGCTGTCGCTTTCCAGCCATAGTAGTTGGGAGATAGAAGTCGTGACGGACAAGTTATAAAGAAAAACTGAGGGAAAACTTGACAGAAGTTAGGAAGGGTTATGACAAGATAACCAGCATAGATTGTTCCCATTGATTGGAAGAGAGGCTACAAATTGAAATAAATTACAAAATGAATTACAGGGAGATGAGGAAAAAATGTGTTACGCAGAGCATGGCTGGCATGTGGAATTCTCAAACTGTATTGAAGCAGAGTCCAATAATTATTTCTGAAGGGATTTATTAAAGGGTATGAAGGAGCAGCATTCTCTGGTAGACATAAGAATACTTGCAACAGCGCCGCCCCAACCCCCACCCCCACTGCCAATCAGCTTTTCAAAATGCGTTCTCGCTGGGGTGGAAAGCTGGTGGTTCTGGATTCCACCCCAAATTATTGGCCTTCCAGGTGCATTTTACCCCAACGTCATCCTCTCCCACCCTAGGAATTTATGTCCTCATGATTCATGAGGAGAAAAACACTGACAGACTTGATGGGATGAAAGGCCTGTTTGGTACTGGAACATTTTATGATTCCTGCTGTTGATGTTCTGAAGGCACAAGTAACAGTACAGTCTATTCAATGGGAATGTTAAACACCAGCTTTTGTGAAGCTGGAACATTAGTGTACTTACGTAGACACAGTGGTGCACGGCTCCAATGACCGTTTTCGTTACAGTAGATCATACTTTTTCCCAGAATTTCATATCCTTCCTTACAAGAGTATATGGCTTTTCTCTGGAGTACATTGCAGGCTGCGTATGCAACAAAAGGTACACTTCCGCACTTGTGAACTGAGTAAAGTAAAATTAGCAAAACAGAGGATTAAACATGTATACTATGAATATTATTAAACTCTCTGTATCTCCTGTTAGCGCGATTATTAAATTCTGGATCTCCTGTACCTATGTATATTAAACTCTCTGTGTCACCTGTTCCTGTGTATATTAAACTCTTGTATCTCCTGTTCCTGTGTATATTAAACTCTCTGTGTCTCCTGTTCCTGTATATATTAAACACTTGTATCTCCTGTTCCTGTGTATATTAAACTCTCTGGGGTGGAAATTAAGTTGGAGGCTTCTTAGGGCACTAATTGCGACGGGACAGTAAATTTTGCGCTGGAAAATGGTTTGTGACGGCAGCCAAAAAATTCGGTTGCTGTGCCCTGAGAGTGGAGCGGAGCGCTAAGGTGGGTGTTCCACATCTCACTTAGGGTGCTAGGCCAGGTGAGCAACTGAAAATCCCAAGCTAAAGCACCGACCTTGTCGCGCCCTAAGAGAGACCTCCCTGGGGAAAAAAGATCAGGGACGAAAAACATAAAACACATTCCCGATAAATGACTCCCTCCAAATACAGGTGAATCGCAAAAATAAATCTTACCTTTTCCAATCATTGCTTCCCCTAGTGCCCCAGGACAGCTCTGCAGGCCAGCTTTCCCTTGTGCCCCAGGACAGCTCTGCAGGCCAGCTTTCCCTAGTGCCCCAGGACAGCTCTGCAGGCCAGCTTTCCCTTGTGCCCCAGGACTGCTCTGCAGGCCAGCTTCCCCTAGTGCCCGGACAGCTCTGCAGGCCAGCTTTCAAAGGCGCTGTCACCACGGGGCACTACGGGTGCTGCTACAACCTAATATTGAAACGCTGTCGAAACCGGGGGTGTTGCACAGACGCTCCCAGCCGATACTGGTAAGTGCCACCGGCACCGGCACACTGAATTTGCCCAGCAATGCGATTGCCGGTGCTCGCGGCTCCGACCCCTTTAGCGCCCCTGTTCCGACCCTTTCCAGGGGCGCTAAGCGACCGAATTTCTACCCCCTAGTATCTCCTGTTCCTGTGTATATTAAGCTCTCTGGATCTCCTGTTATGGTGAATATTAAACAAACCTCTTAATATTGTTTCCTTTTTGTTTTCTTTCTCTTCTCTCTGAGACTTCATCAATCTTTGTACAAAGAAATCTTGCTTCTTGTAGCTGAGCTGGACCCAGCAAAATTTCATGAAAAATAGCTTAAGGCTAATAAACAAATAAATGTTCTAGGATTTGTAAAGCTGTTACACGTTTCGTAGTTAATGGTACTGAGTTTATATTGTGTGCTTTGGGACTTGTTAAATAGTTAACTAAGAGTGATGTTTGTATTCAAAACTCTGGAGGCATTATGTTTGATTACAATGGAATTGGTCAATTTCTGGTACGTAAAACATGATCCCACCAGTTCCAAGCCTGCTTTGGGTAGAGTTAGCAACATGCGCCATTGGAGATGATGTCAGTTATTCAAATTACAGGGCTGTAAGTACTGTATTGATGCTGTTGCCATTACAGAGCAGTTTTATGCCGAATAGGCTTGGGCCTTCCCTTCTATTTTGTACCCTCTTTCCCCTCACGATTTCTTTGATTGTGGCTAAAGTTGTTTTTCAACTCACTTTTATGTTTTTGGAGACTGTCAACAAGGGCCTCAGAAAGTTGGATTTCAGAACTGGTAAAATAAAGAAGGAACGAGATGAAGTGACCCAACAAATGGAATGTCATTGTACAAAATCTCTTGACATGCAAGATTATGTTATACTGAGCTTTTGATAACTTGGCAACAAACATTTTCGATAATGAAGCAAAATTGTCAGGTCAACAACATAAAACCAAAATCAGACAATAAAAGACCAAAAGACTATCGAAGCCCATCTCTCCAGTAGCCTAACTCTCCCACTGAAGCCCA
Source organism: Pristiophorus japonicus (assembly GCF_044704955.1). NCBI lineage: Eukaryota > Metazoa > Chordata > Chondrichthyes > Pristiophoridae > Pristiophorus > Pristiophorus japonicus. Next base: position 39,772,579 of record NC_091992.1, read on the forward strand.
TCCCTCTTGTTCTTTAACTTTTCCATTGAAGCCAGCTTTCTAGTACATTCACTCTTTCATCATAGTCTATTATCTGGTATCTAACTCCCATGAAAGTCTCTTAGTACTTTAAATCTTCCAACAAAGTCCTTCTCTCTAGTACATTAACTTTCCCATTTAAGTCCATCTCTCCAATATTCTAACCCTCCCAACTGTAACATCCACTGCACTTTAGGTATTCCCAATATTTTTGCCTCTTCTCCCTGCCTGGCAGATTATTCCCAACATTTATCACTGTTTGAGTAAAGATGCTCTTTCTGTTAATATTTTAAGTTGCTGCAGGACAATACAGTGAGGTCTGTGTAGAAAATGGTATTACTGTGGAACCATCAGTTGAGAGTCACACTGCTGGTTAATTATCCATATCTATTATAAATATATATGCACATGTAAAAAAAATGGTAGGTAGTCACAAAACACTATGCAACACCTGATACCTCTGTAGGTGTTGTGATAAATATTTTTAATGTAAATTATTTATAAAGTTACATCTGAAACACATCAATTGTACTGTGTTTTGTGAATTTGCATATAGTTCCATCCGCAAGGCACTAGGGGCAGTGCAGCAAGATGTTTGCTTTAATCTCAGGTTCTCAGCATAAGGTAACTGTTTTATGAAGAAGAATAATGTTCTATATTAAATAATTCCTGCCCAATAGTTCCTTTCCCTATTGGTATCCCATTATTGGTGGCTATCCTGAGTATTGTCAGGGTTTGGCATTCAGCAATTACACCTAGGTCAATTTGTTCTTCTTTGAGGTAACCCTTAACCCTTGCTGTAATCTCAAATGATTTCTGCATTTGGATAGGCAAAGACAGAAACTTCCACACCCCATCTACAAGAGATGACGTTTTCTCATTGCAACTCCCCCTCCACTTAGCTAAAAAGAATGATCCTTGTGGAGGGAACTGAACTTCCTCCCCACTGAGATCTTATACTTGCTCCTGAAGGAGGAGGGCTTGCCTATCTTACCCCACCTCAATTGAGGCAGTTTCCCTGCCTTTGCTCCACTGTCCCCATTCCCTCTGTGGTGTCCCTTTCTCCTCTATCCTCTCCTTCTGCCCCTTCTCTTTCCACCCCATCCCCTTTTAAACATTCCCCCTTCTATCCTCACCTCTCCTCTCCTCCCCTTTCCCTCTTCCCTCACCCATCCTCCTTCCTCCTCCCTATCTTCCCTCTAGACAACTCCTCTCCCTTCCTCTTTTCTCTCCATCTGCACTCTCTCCCCTTTCCTCACCTCGTCTGGGTCCAATCATATCCCTTACTCTTTAGCCTTAGTTGCACTCAATACTGAGTTTGGACTTTACTCCCTATGTGCAACACCACGAATGATCAATCAATTATATATGAAAAATAGTAGGTGTGTCACAGAATTCAATGCAGTACGGGTTACTCTTGTTGGTGGTGCTGTTTATAGGTAATTCCAACAATATATCAGAAGCCATTGCATAGAAACATAGAAAATAGGTGCAGGAGTAGGCCATTCGGCCCTTCGAGCCTGCACCGCCATTCAACAAGATCATAGCTGATCACCCACCCCAGCACCTCCTCCCCCACGCCCCCTCCACACCCCCCGACCTCCCCAGCTGCAAGGACCACATCCAACTCCCTCCCGAACACATCCAATGAACTGGCATCAACAATTCTCCGCGGCAGGGAACCCCACAGGCCAACAACTCCCCGAGTCTCCCAATCCCAGCCCCAAACAGCCCACCCCCCATCCTAAGAGGGTGCCACCCACCGGCTCCGGACCCACCCAACACCGGACCCAACCCGCCTGTCCCATCAGAATCCTTCCCAAATGCCGAACACCCTCGGGTGTCGAGCCCCCAGCCCCGGCCCCCGCGATGCCAACCACACCACATCCACCAACCGCCATCTGCGCAGTCAACCCGTCCACCCCACTCTGAACACTCCCCGCACCGAGGCACAGAGCCCCCAGGCCCGCCCCTCCAACACACTTCGCCCCCCCAGACCTTCGCTGCAATGTGGCCCCTCCTGTCCCCCGCCCTGGGTTTCTCCGCCCCCCACCTCCACCACTCTCCCCTCCATCCCCCGCTCCCGTCTCCCCTCATCTTCCCTCTGCCTCCCCACACAGGCTCCCATCTTGGGGGCGGTAACCTTCTGGGGCAGAGAATTTTAGCCCCCAGCGTGGAAGTCCTTCTCCTGCCGCAGAATTGGCCTTACCACCCCTCAGTTGAAGCGGAGTGCAATTTACAACACTCCACTTCCCTTGGGGGCAGTTACCGGGGCTCGACTGGATGCTCCTGTGACAGTTTGAACTAGTGCTCTCCAATCTATAACATGCCAATGTTATACTGCCTCATCTCTCTCATCTGGAGAGAGGAGAGCATGCCTGGGGATCTCAGAGATGCAGTAATTGTGACATCTTTAAAAAAGGGGACAAGTCCGACTGTGGTAACTTCAGTGGAATCTCCCTCTCACAGTGGAGTCCTCCTCAACCGTCTTCTTCCAGTGGCCAAGGCCCTCCTCCCGGAGTCACAGTGCGGATTTCATCCCCTACGGGGCACAACGGACATGATTTTTGCAGCGCGACAGCTGCAGGAAAAATGCAGGGAACAGCGCCAGCCCTTATACATGGCCTTCGTCGACCTTACAAAGGCCTTTGACACTCTCAACCGCGAGGGTCTATGGAGTGTCCTCCTCTGTTTCGGATGCCGCCAAAAGTTCGTCATCATCCTCCGCCTGCTGCACGACGACATGCAGGCCGTGATCCCTACCAACGGATCCATCACAGACCCAATTCACGTCCGGACCGGAGTCAAACAGGGCTGCGTCATCGCCCCAACCCTCTTCTCAATCTTTCTCGCCGCCATGCTCCATCTCACAGTCAACAAGCTCCGGCTAGAGTGGAACTAAACTACAGAACCAGTGGGAACCTGTTCAACCTACGCCATCTCCAGGCCAGATCCAAGGCCACCCCAACCTCTGTCGTCGAGTACATACAGAGGCCGCACTCCAGGACATAGTCGATGTATTTACTGAGGCGTACGAAAGCATGGGCCTTACCCTAAACATCTGTAAGACAAAGGTCCTCCACCAGCCTGTCCTCGCTGCACAGCATTGCACCCCCAGTCATCAAGATCCACGGCGCGGCCCTGGACTCTGTGGACCAATTCTCATATCTCGGGAGCCTCCTATCAACAAGAGCAAGGTATCGATGACAAGATCCAAAACCGCCTCCAGTTCACCAGTGCAACCTTCGGTCGCCTGAGGACAAGAGTGTTTGAAGACCAGGCCCTCCAAACTGCCATCAAGCTCATGGTCTACAGGGCTGTAGTAATACCTGCCCTCCTGAATGGCTCAGAGACATGGACATGTACAGTAGACACCTCAAGTTGCTGGAGAAATATCACCAACGATGTCTCCTCAAGATCCTACAAATCCCCTGGGAGGACAGGCGCACCAACATCAGCGTCCTCACTCAGGCTAACATTCCCAGCATTGAAGCACTGACCACACTCGATCAGCTCCGCTGGGCAGGCCACATAGTCCGCATGCCAAACACGAGACTCCCAAAGCAAGTGCTCTATTCGGAGCTCCTTCATGACAAACGAGCCAAAGGTGGGCAGCGGAAACGCTACAAGGACACCCTCAAAGCCTCCCTGATAAAGTGCAAAATCCCCACTGACACCTGGGAGTCCCTGGCCCAAGACCGCCCTAAGTGGAGGAAGTGCATCCGAGAGGGCGCTGAGCACCTCCAATTTCATGCCGAGAGAATGCAGAAATCAAGTGCAGACAGTGGAAAGAGTGTGCGGCAAACCAGTCCCACCCACCCCTTCCATCAACGACTATCTGTCCCTCCTGTGACAGAGTCTGTGGCTCTCATATTGGACTGTTCAGCCACCAACGAACTCACTTCAAGAGTGGAAGCAAGTCTTCCTCGATTCCAAGGGACTGCCTATGATGACTGGTCAAGTATCACTGTAATTCTACCTCTTGACCACTGTGTGGCTCTGCAGCAAGATATTTCATTTAACCTAACTGGAAGAACGACCCTCTTTCAGAATTATTATTTGTTGATTTAATCTATTTGTACAGTTACCAAAAATCCATCAGTTGCAGTTCGCCTCCTACACTATTCCAGTGACCTACATCAATAGAACTGGAAGGAATCCTAAAGAGGCGTCCTGTATGGTTGCAGCCTCCAGAACTGCGCCTTAGTAGACATCCAAGGTTAAAATAGCCAATCATGTAACTGCAATCCTTAACCCTGACAATGGAAGAATGATCTCCCTTGACCAATAATCAATATTGCCACTTGCTACCCGCTTTCCTGATCTGATTATTGTACAATTCACCCCCATCCTACATAGGAGATTAAACTGATTGTACCATCGCACCCCGCTGTCCCCTTGCCCACTGAGGAAATGTTTCCATCTTAACCAATATCTCCCCTGTTCAGCGTACTAGGCTCTTACTAACTCTGCTCCTGGGTGTAATTGCTGAACTGTTGAATTCCCACATGTGGCAGCGCCTAGGAGATATTTCACAACTCTCAAGAAAAATATATTCTAGTGAGGAGGAAAGGGTGTAAGAGAAAAGATTGCCATCCATGGCTAACTAAAGAAACAAAGGACGGTATCCAATTAAAAACAAGGACATACAAAGTGGCCAAAACTAGTGGGTGGACAGAAGACTGGGAAGCTTTTAAAAGTCAGCAAAGAATGACTAAAAAAATTAAGAAAGAGAAGATAGACTATGAAAGTAAACTGGCACAAAATATAAAAACAGATAGCAAGAGTTTCTAAAGGTATATAAAAAGGAAAAGAGTGGCTAAAGTAAATGTTGGTCCCTTAGAGGACAAGACCGGGAAACTAATAATTCGGAACATGTAGATGGCAGAAACTCAGAACAAATATTTTGTATCAGTCTTTACGGTAGAGGACACTAACAATATTCCAACAGTGGAAAGTCAAGGGGATATAGTGGGGGAGGAACTTAACAGAATCACAATAACTAAGGAGGTGGTACTCAGTAAGATAATGGGACTAAAGGCAGATAAATCCCCTGGACCTGATGGCTTGCATCCTAGGGTCTTAAGAGAAGTAGCGGCAAGGATTGTGGATGCTAACTAAAGAAATAAAGGACGGTATCCAATTAAAAACAAGGGCATATAAAGTGGCCAAAACTAGTGGGAGGACAGAAGACTGGGAAGCTTTTAAAAGCCAGCAAAGAACGACTAAAAAAATGATTAAGAAAGGGAAGATAGACTATGAAAGTAAACTAGCACAAAACATAAAAACAGATAGCAAGAGTTTCTAAAGGTATATAAAAAGGAAAAGAGTGGCTGCAGTTGCGTGCAGTTTTGGTTTCCATATTTACAAAAGGATATACTTGCTTTGGAGGCAGTTCAGAGAAGGTTCACTAGGTTGATTCCGGGGATGAGGGGGTTGACTTATGAGGAAAGGTTAAGTAGGTTGGGCCTCTACTCATTGGGATTCAGAAGAATGAGAGGCGATCGTATCGAAACATATAAGATTATGAGGGGGCTTGACAAGATGAATACAGAGAGGATGTTTCCACTGATGGGGGAGACTAGAACTAGAGAGCATGATCTTAGAATAAGGGGCCAACTATTTAAAACAGATGAAGAGGAATTTCTTCTCTCAGAGGGTTGTAAATTTGTGGAATTCGCTGCCTCAGAGAGCAGTGGAAGCTGGGACATTGAATAAATTTAAGACAGAAATAGACAGTTTCTTAAATGATAAGGGGATAAGGGGTTACGGGGAGCAGGCGGGGAAGTGGAGCTGAGTCAATGATCAGATCTGCTATGATCTTATTGAATGGCGGAGCAGGCTCAAGGGGCCATATGCCCTACTCCTGTTCCTATTTCTTATGTTCTTATGTTTTTATGTTCTTATGTAGGTTGGCCCACTCATCCCTCTTGCTCTATCCTTCACCTCCTCTCCCCTTTATCTCCATTTTTCCTTCTCCCCCATCCCCTGGGAGTACTTATCTCCCTGCCCTTTAACCCTACTTGACCTCAGTACTGCACTTGACTTGATTATCCATGTACAATTGGACAGGAAATTACATAAAATTACATAGAATATACGGCACAGAAACAGGTCAGTATTATGAATAACAGCACTGATCCTTGTGGAACACCACTTTCTACCTTTTACCCCTACTTTCTGCTTTCTATATTTCAGCCAAATTGCTATCCATTCAGCTATTTGTCCCTTGACTCCACAAGCCCTAATCTTTGTCATGAGCCTACTGTGTGGTACCTTATCAAAAATTGACTAGTAATGAGAGAATTTCTTGCTTAATCCTCATGTATCTATCATCTTTGGGATTACAGGTTGAACCTCCCTTATTCAGGACTCCCTCGTCTGGCACCACCCCTCGTCCGGCACCAAATTGAACAAATTGAGTCCTTCCTCGCTGCCGACACCTGCAATCGCTGTCCTGACCCCGCGATTCCCCACCCCCACGATCTCTCTGCCGCACTCCCAGCCCCAAGCCAGCCAGCCCCGATATCCCCTTGCTCAGTACCTGTACCATCCAATTTAACGTGACCTCCCCTCGTCCGGCAAAATCCCTTATCCGACACAGGCCAGGTCCCGAGAGTGCCGGATAAGAGAGGTTCAACCTGTATAAAGTATCAGAATAGAAATTTGCAATATTTATTTACAACTACAATCACAGGGCCATCACAGGTCTCAGATGTCTCAAACATTTATCTTCATAGAAATAATAATACAGATCAATTCCTGCAGACGAAACTCAATATCATTGGACCAAGTGTTGAATTAATTTAATCATCGTGTAACTGAGACAAACCCGGAAATTTTTTAAAAAACTGGTTAATGCCTCTCAGATACTTTCATACATGGCACAGCAAAACTCCCTTCACTGTATTATATTAATTTTGTGCACAAAAGTGTCACGGTGCATTGAGCATAAGATGTCATAGAGGCCACAGGTCAAAAGGACCTTATATGTGGTGGGTTTAGATCCGTGACCTACTCTGTGGTGTCACTCAGGCCACATCTCAGTGTGAGGTGGCTGTGGAGTGTCTAACGTTGCACCACATTTAGAGTTATCACAAACCGGGATACAGAAGTGCAAGAGATTCTCAGCTACAATTAATTAAATCTACTTCACAAAATTACGTAGACCATCTACCAAACACACCCACAACACAATCAGTTTTTTTTCAAACTCTGTTCAGGAATCTGAGATTTTGTTTGATCCCAAAGAACAGCAGCCCATAGCACAAAATTGATCATAACTCAGCACAGATTGGTCAGTCTGAGAGCTGTGACAGTCGCTGGTGTGGGCAGTGGAAATATCACACTGGTACAGTAGGACTAGGCTTCCAGCCCCAGTTTGACTCACTATTGACCTTGCTGACCCCAGGGGACTAGTTTTACATGCTCCTGGTTAGCCTACTAGAGGGAGATCCACATGGGAGGAGGGTCTCCATCCCTGGGGAGGGCGGGGGGGAGAAAGCCCTCAGCAACTCAGCAGCAGAGTTTCCTCTGTTTTGATTGGTTCCATTGAATGTGCGTCAGTACAGTCCCAGCCGGAATCTAACATTGTTAGTGTGAGTGTCACCATTTACAGAGAGCCCAGTGTGAGAGCAGGGTTACAGAGCAAAATACCTACTTGTTGCTGTAGAGGAAGTCTCTTTCCATTAGACCAATATCTGCCAGGGCTCCCGCAGAATCTACCAATGCAACAGAGATACAACTTTTATTAGTGACACAGGTTTATTATCCTGATCAACAATTTACGGGTAGATCAATCATTTTATACTTGGAAGTAAAATGGTTTAGATGGAGCACTAAACAGAGGCATCTGAAAGAACATTACAAGTGAACAAAAGTAAGGCTATACCATAATGTGGTTCCACTCTTCCAATGGTAATACATTATGTTTCAACCCACTGAAATATATATCTTCTTCAACGAAAGGCAAATGCTGTGCTCTGTACTTAAGAACAGTGTTCCTAGATGAAGAGACAAACCAAGTGAGAAAACTATTCCCAGTGCAGCACTGAGCTCTGACCCGGACGCCTGAGTGTCTCAGTCCTGCTCTACGCTATGGCTGTAATTTGCAGTCTCTCAGTGTGGCTCTAAGCTCTGATTATCACCTTGTTGTGTCTCAATGCTGCTCCCAGCTCTACCTGTCACCCCATGGCCTCTCAGTGCTGTCTAAGCTCTACCATCTCGTAGATGAATTTGAAAATTCTTTTAGAGTTGAATTGCTGAAGTGTGATATTAATAATAAATAAATATCGCACATGGCAATTCCAACCTCTTTGGTATCTTATTTTATAATACAGCACCTTCTTTATGTCGATTTCATTCTGAAATCAGTAAATAGTGTACTATTATATAAATAAGGAACGTGGCACAATCAGAGATCCAGGTTAATGGTAACATGGAGATGATTACTCCAAACTCTGCTTTTGTTATCTTGTTACACTGGATGTAATGAGTGGGTCATCTTTAGCTTCATGACATTTATGTAATTAACTTAACAGTTGCTGAATTCAATGTTTAAATCTCTGTTTACTGTGGGCACAGACCTTGATGGTGATGTCTACTTCACACAGGCAGAGACTCTGCCCTCAGTGATTGTGCCACCAGCTTAATAGAGACAGAGGATGTTCCCTCAGTGTCAGTGATGCTTGCTTAAGACAGGCAGAGGCTTACATTACATAGGATATACGGCACACAAACAGGCCATTCGGCCCAACCAGTCCATGTCGGCCTTTATGCTCCACTTGAGCCTCCTCCCGTCTTTCCTCAACTATCTCCATCATGTATAACCCTCTATTCCCTTCTTCCTCATATGCATTAACTCTGATGCCTGACTCTTTGTTTGTGTGCATGTTACTGATAAAGCAGTCATAGAATAGAATGCAATCATAGAATGGTTACAGCACAAAAGAAGACCCATTGAGCCCATGCCAGCTCTCAGCTAGTCCTACTCTCCTGCCCTTTCTCCATAGCCCTGCAATATTTTTTTCTTTCAGATACTTATCCAACTCCCTTTTGAGTCGGCCTCCATCACCCTTTCAGGCAGTGCATTCCAGATCATAACCACTCGCTATGTAAAAAGGCTTTTTCTTACATTACCTTTGGTTCTTTTGCCAATCACCTATAATCTGTGTCCTCCGGTTCTCGACCCTTCTGTCAATGGGAACAGTTTCTCTCTATCTACTCTGTCCAAACCCCTCATGATTTTGAACACCTCGATCAAATCTCAGCTCCAAGGAGAACAATCCCACTTCTCGAGTCTATCAATGTAACTGAAGTCCCTCATTTCTGGAATCATTCTTATAAATCTTTTCTGCACTCTCTGAGGCCTTCACATCCTTCCTAAAGTGGGGTGTCCAGAATTGGACACAATACTCCAGTTGGGGCTGAACCAGTGTTTTATACAAGTTCATCATAATTTCCACACTTTTGTACTCTATACCTCTATTTATGAAGCCCAGGTTCCCATAAGCCCTTTTAACTGCTTTCTTAACCTGCCCTGCCACCTTCAACAATTTGTGCACACATACACCCAGATCTCTCTGTTCATGCACCCCCTTTATGATTGTACCATTTAGTTTGTATGTCCTCTCCTCATTCTTTCTACCAAAATGTATCACTTCACACTTTTCTGCATTAAATTTTATCTGCCACGTGTCCGTCCATTTCACCAGCCTGTCTATGTCTTCCTGAAGTCTATCACTCTCCTCCTCACTGTTCACAATACGTCTTAGTTTTGTGTCATCTGAAAATTTTGAAATTGTGCCCTGTACACCCATGTCCAAGCCATCTATATATATCAAGAAAAGCAGTGGTGCTAGTACCGACTCCTGGGGAACACCACTGTGAACCTTCCTCCAGTCGGAAAAACTATCATTCACCACTACTCTGTTTCCCATCACTTAGCCAATTCTGTATCCATGCTGCCACTGTCCCTTTTACTCAATAGGCTTCAAGACTATTTTGTGGCACTTTGTCGAATGCCTTTTGGAAATCCATGTACACTACGTCAACCGCATTACCCTCATCCACTCTAATTGTTACATCATCAAAAATCTCGATCAAGTTGGCAAACAAATATGTGCTGGCTTTCCTTACTTAATGCACATCTATACAAGTGACTGTTAATTGTGCCCCTGATTACTGTTTCTAAAAGTTTCCCCTCTACCGAGGTTAAACTGACTGGCCTGTAGTTGCTGCGTTTATCTTTACACTCTTTTTGTACAGGGGCGTAACATTTGCAATTCTCCAGTCTTCTGGCACCAACCCGTATCTAAGGAGGATTGGAAGATTATGGCCAGTGCCTCCGCCATTTCCACCCTCAATTCCCTTAGCATCCTTCGATGCATCCCATCCAGTCCTGGTGAATAAAATAAAATTACACCTGAAACACATAATCACTGGTGAGACAACCTGTTGAGTCTAAGGTACACACTTCCTGCTAGCATCATAAACACGGTTCCAAATGAATTCTGGTATCATGATATTGCTACTGTTATTTAGCTTCATTGCAGACGTCCATCCCAAGTAATAGCGAATTGTGAGCAGTACAGCTCAGAAGAAGAAATTGCTAGGATGCTAGAAATACTCCCTTCATCTTCATCAAAGCGAACATGAAAATTGCTCAACTACCATTACACAGAAGCAGATTAGCAAAGAAATGTTGCTTCTACAAACTGTTCTGAAAAGAATGTGCCTCCTTTAACTTTCTCCAGGATATTCGATTTGACAAATTTGGATATAGATTATTTCTATTAGATATTTTCAATTTCTGTAGCAGAGGAAAATTAAAAAGCAATACGTGGGATTTCCACTGATTGTTACTTATTTGTGTTTTGAAAAACATGTTTAGGCCATCGCTAGGTAAAAGGACAGAAATTATGATTGAGTTCATCGCGTATGAACACGGGTTCCTTAACTCTCTGGACTATGTTAACTCTCTGGGCTATGTTAACTCTCTGGGCTATGTTAACTCACCATTGTATGAAAACATCGCCTATCTTGATTAATACTGGATGTGGTCCAGGCGTTCTGACCTTTGTTTGGAATAACCATATTTCTACTACCACTGATTTCAAAGAAAAGAGCACAAATGTAGCTCTTGCTCTGAATACATTCAGATTTTGATTGATATATATTTTGAAACATTTGATAATTGCATGTGATTCAGAGGCAAATCTCACTCAGTCTCTGCTATTCCAAGCAATTGCAGATCTGGGAAGTCAACTATTCTCTCCTACTCTGTGAGATTAGATGAGACAGATCTGGGGAATTGGGTTCAGTCTCTTACCTGCATAAGGAACTCCATAAGTCTGAGGGAGGAAAAGCCCAGCGAGGCACACACCCAGTAACCAAACAGGCACCATTCTGGAAGAAACACATTCAGAAAATGAATCAGACCTGACAGTTCAAAGATAGGCTCATACATAACAAAAACTCAACTGTGCTTTTAGAATAGAAAATAATACATGATTTAAGGAGCAGGGCCAAACTCTAAACACTCCCCGAGACCTGCAGCTTTATATTAAAGCGATCCTTATTCTGAAACATTAAACTAATCTCCACCCTGAAAGTGAAGCTTGTTATTTTCATATTCCCATCAAAGTTCTCCTTCCCCGATCCCAATCCTGATATTACAGCTAGCTTTTCAGAATTCTTGTTTCAAATGTCATTATCCCAGCTGTCACCCTGAATGCTAATGTCGATATAACAAGGGCCTGTGGATTGTCAGCGAGTGACCTGCACAGTCCCCAGACTGGGAGGCAGTCACTCACCTCAGGCTTTCAGAATCTCTCTGAACATGTTTCAGAATCCCAGCCTTTTAAATAGCTTAGCTCCTCCCACAATTTGCATAATGTGATCCCTTTCTGGCTTGTCACTTTACACGGTGAGTTATATGGGTTTATATAATGCCACGCACCGAGCGGAATCAATCACTCAGTGTCACCAGCTTTAAAGGGACCATTCACTTAAAAAATACCATATTATCTAACTAAAGGCAACTCTGAATAATTCTAATTAAAAATAATAGCAGCATACCATTACATTAATAGCCAATGAAACATATAGTAATCCTATTCAAAGTGTGTTGCAAGCTTTAATGCCTCAAAATTGCTACCAGAAAGATATCTGTGTCAGCCGAACTCTTCACACTTTATAAGAACGAATGCGATGAGTCTGATGATGCAGTTAACCTAACCAATGCAATTGTTCTAAACACCTCGCTATATGTTATTACTTAGTCAGTTGATCTTTGATGGAGTATTCTACTCTTGCACCCTTTAAACTTGATTGTACATGAAATAGAAATGTCCTGCTTTTCTGGATTGCTTAAAGGCCTGCATGAAACTTTCAAATATAAATAACTCAGATATTTATGACAGAAATTTGGGTGTTTGGTGCTGCATGGAGTAGTGTCCAAGATGTTGCTAAAATTCCAGCTCACTCCATCTGCCTTTTCCTTATGGCCAACACAAAAGTCTGCTTCAACGTAAATGGTGCAATTTCCTATGACCAAAACATGAGTTTATGTGTGAATTAATCTGGGACAGTGGGCTACAGGGTGAACAAAAACAAACAACAACTTATGTAAACAACAATTTATTTAGCACCTTTAACATAGTAAAACATCCCAAGGCGCATCATAGCAGTGTTATCAGACAAACTTCACATTGAGCCACATAAAGAATAAGAGGGCAGTTGGCCAAAAGCTTGGTCAAAGAGATAGATTTTAAGAAGCATCTTAAAAGGGGAAAGAGAGATAGAGAGGAGGAGAGGAGAAAGAATTCCAGAGCTTAGGGCCTTGGCACCAATGGTGGTATGATTAAAATCGGGGATGGTCAACAGGCCAGAATTGGAAGAGCGCAGATATCGCGGAGGGTTGTAGAACTGGAGGAGATTACGGAGATAAGGAGGGGCAAGGCCATGGAGGGATTTGAAATCAAGAATGAGAATTTTAAAATTGTGGTGTTGCTTAACCAGGAGACAACAAAGGGTCCGAAATTGGCTAATGCCTCGTTTGGGGGCGTTAACTGAGCCGAGGCGAGGTGCGGAAGTCCCGACTGACCATGAAATTGGGGTTACTGCCCCCTTGAGGAAGTGAAGTGTGATGTCGGGTGCTCCACCTATTCTCGGGGGCGGAACCAAGGCGGTAAGCGCGGAAATTTTCCCGCATCATGTGGAGCGTCGGCAGGAGAACAGGGCCCTCCCCTATCATTAAAGGAGAGGGCATACTGCAAGCTCTGCAGTGGGGCAAGGGGCCACCACTTCTACATCGGGGAGCGTGGTGCCATGGCAGAAGCCCGCCACAGACGTGGAGTGAGGGGTTGCAACATGGCGGCAGACACCTTGCGAAATCTTCAACGAAAGGCCGGACTGGTAAGTCGGCGACTTAAATAAAATGGTGCCACGCACCTCCCCTTTAATTTTCACCCCACGAGCGGAGTGCGGCCCGGTTTGCGACCCGCGAGGCTGGTGCGAACATTGCCCGTGGTAGCTTCACAGGACGCTACCCGATTCACGTTCCGGGTCACCGTGCATGGCTCGGGGCACTACCAGCGGGAGTGGGGTGCTGCTGGTTTGCGCCGCCGATATTTCCCGCGCAATATCGCAGGAGGTGGTGGCGGCCTCTCACCCTGGGCAAGAAATCGTTTGTGCCCCGTTAGCGCCCCCCAGTGGTATTAACGGGAGGCACAAACAATTTCTCTTTTTACTCTTAAGGCAAGCACTCCTGATCTCCCAACCAATGGACAACTAACGATAACAAAATTGATTGCTCAGGAAAAAAAATGCAAATTGAGTTTATTAAGAAATAAGATTAACAGATGCGCGATTCAAACTAACAGAATATTTTAGCTAGGTTACAAACACTTACATAACTAACAGTGTCTCTTTTAAAGCAATAATATTCAAAAAGCCTTGCTGAGAAATAGCATGTGTCCGTGTTCTGTTATGGTCTCCACCCATATAGCAGTACAGAGAAAAGAGACCTGAAAAACAAAAGCCACTATCCTGAGTTATCTTACTCTTTCCCTTTGAAGTTACACTGATACAAAGGAAGATCAAAAGTTGTCTTTCACAAGTAATCAAAACCGTCAATCAAAGTAAGTTCAAATGTATCAGAGTACTTTCCTACACATCAGATAAGCAATTCCCACTTTTTAGCCTGTATCCCAAGATTGTTGATGGGGAAATTATAAATGTCATGGACAGTTCCAAAGGCTGAAGGTTGATAACCAGAGGGCACAGATTTAAGGTGATTGGCAAAAGACTTGAAGGTGACATGAGGGAAAACCTTTTCATGCAATGAGTGGTTAGGATTTGGAATATACTACCTGGTAGGGTGATTGATACAGATTCAAAAGCAAATTGGCTTAATACTTGAAGAAGGAAAAATAGCAATAATATGGGGAAAGAGCAGGGCAGTGGGACTAACTGGATTGCTTTTCAAAAGAGCCGGCGCAGACTCGATGGGCCGAATGGCCTCTTTCTGTGTTGTACTATTCTATGGGCTCAATTTTCCCAAAGCCGTTTTTTGGCATACTTGAAGAGTTATACCCATTTTTTTGGGGCCCAACTTTACCGAAAAAAATCATCCAACTTTCCCGGTTTGAATTGTTGATTTTGGCGCCACCGAGCCTGTCCTTTGGCTTTGGGGGTGGAGCCTAAGATTAGCACCAGTTTGCCAGGGTAACGAGGGACACACTGCGGGCTGAGGCTGGAAAGTGAAACATACAACACATTCTGGCCAGCTCACAGCAACCTGCACAAGCACACTGCAGCAGCATTCCAACATTAAATTATTCAAGTGTTTATGCTAAAAGTCTATCCCCCCCTTCCCCGGTGCCTGGAGCCACTGCTAGCCCTGGCTGAAAGGCCTCCCCCTCCCAATGCCGGTTGCTGCTGCTAGCCCTGGCCAAAAGGCTTCCCTCCCCTTGCGGTGCCGGGTGCCGCTCCTAACCCTGGCCGAAAGGCCTCCCCCCACTTCTCCCCTTTTTTCTCTCTCCCCCCTCTCTCCTCTCCCCCCTTCTCCCCCTCTCTCTCCCTCTCTGCTCCTGCTGTCCGTGCCATGGAACTGCAGCTTCTGCGTGATTCTCTTACCTGCATCAATTTTGTTAACTGCCCAGAAGGTTTTTCCAGAGTGATTACATAGGTCGTCCTAAGAACAATTTGAATAAATCGGAGCTGGCCAAACTTGCTTAAATGGCCAGAATTGGCATGGGTGGCAGGTTATGCCCCCAATGAGGTAAAAAAAAATCGTAGGCTAAAAAAATCCTATCTAAATGAATTACGCTAGTGCAGAAACTTTGGGGAAATTTGGAGATTTTAATTTACTCCCAAAAAAACAGTGCAGGGCAAAAAAACAGTGCAGATAATTGGGAAAAATTGAGCCCCATGATTCTAAACACCATCTTCTGATGCAAGCTCCTATTTATGGACAATAACTGGGACAGCTATTAAAGGTTTCTCCACTTATACCTGAAGGATCAGCCCACAGTGTGCATGAGGTTACTGAAATGTTCGAGCTTATATGCATCATTTACCACAACACAGTCAAGAGAAAGCTTTGCATTCCTTCACAAAAGAACAGTGTGAATAGTCAATCGATCAAATTAATCTTGTAGCATTTGGAAGATCTGTGAAGCACATTTCAATGCACGGAATAATGGATCTGCTGAACTGACCTCTAATTGGGTGCTATTGATCTGCAGTTGTAGCAACACGATGGGGTACTGGACGGAAGCTGGCACCTCTGGTGCATACCCCAGCAAGTCTCAGTGGCCCCGGTTTTCCACGTTTGTGTTCACCAGCTGGTAGTTTTCCGCCCATTAAAGTGAACCGATGAAAAATCACGAAGTGGCAGACACAGAAGCAGAAACCTCAATAGCATCTTCAAGAGAGAAGAGGTAAGAGAGTTGGAGAATACAGGTGCTGATGACTTTGTTACTGACCTCGACTCAATATTTGCATTTTGCACATTATCTTGGGTCATCTGATTCCAAAGTCATAGGAGTTAAGCTGTGTTTGTTTTTAATCATGTGGACCAGTGACTCATAATCAAAGGAGATTTTCCATAGACATTGGTTCTGTTATATCATTGATGGTTTATCAATTACGGTGCTGGTGAGGAGACTGAACAAATGATATATTGGTCAATGATTTCATAATGCGCATGGATCAACTCTCTCCATGATTGTTATGAAATGAATTCCTCAGCCTATCACTAATTTCTAACAAGAATAATTACAGCACACAGATAATGAAAGTGTCAATGGAAGTGTTATACATATCAATGTACAATAAGAATGGAAGGATAAAATCTGGAAAAGTCAGCACCAGAGACCGCAGAAGACTGGCTGATCGACAATCTGCAGTCTAAGGCAAAGTCTCATGTTTGAGTACAAGGGACCAGTTATACTGGGGATCATTTTCAACTTCGCCGCTTGGGCATTAAGTTGGCATATTGGTAGGTTCTATGACAGGTGGGCACACCGCACTGCCAGTTAACCACCCAAGCGGCGAAGGTGAAAATTAACCCCATTGGCTTTAATCATATAAAGACAGCTGGAATTGATTACACATTTTGTATTAAGGATTGCAATGGGAACAAGTGCCCCAAACAGTTTATTAGGAAATAATCATGGAACTGACAGGATCCAGTGCTGTAATATACGTTACAGAAACATGGTTGCCAAGACTGGGAATTAAACATACAGGGGTATCTGACTATTCGGAAAGATAGACAAGAAGGAAAGGAGGTGGGGTAGCTCTGTTAATAAAGGATGATATCAGGGCAGTTGTGAGAGACGATATTGGCTCTAATGAACAAAATGTTGAATCATTGTGGGTAGAGATTAGAGATAGTAAGAGGAAAAAGTCACTGGTGGGCATAGTTTATAGGCCCCCAAATAATAACTTCACAGTGGGGCGGGCAATAATCAAGGGAATAATGGAGGCATGTGAAAAAGGAACGGCAGTAGTCATGGGGGATTTTAACCTACATATCGATTGGTCAACTCAAATCGCACGGGGCAGCCTGGAGGAGGAATTCATAGAATCCATACGGGATTGTTTCTTAGAACAGTATGTAACAGAACCTACAAGGGAGCAAGCTATCTTAGATCTGGTCCTGTGTAATGAGACAGGAAAAATAAATGATCTCCTAGTAAAAGATCCTCCCGGAATGAGTGATCACAGTATGGTTGAATTTGTAATACAGATTGAGGGTGAGGAAGTTGTGTCAGAAACGAGCGTACTCTGCTTAAACAAAGGGGACTACAGTGGGATGAGGGCAGAGTTGGCTAAAGTAGACTGGAAACAAGGACTAAACGGTGGCATAATTGAGGAACAGTGGAGGACTTTTAAGGAGCTCTTTCATCGTGCGCAACAAAAATATATTCCAGTGAAAAAGAAGGGCGGTAAGAGAAGGGATAAGCAGCCATGGATAACCAAGGAAATAAAGGAGAGTATCAAATCAAAGACCAATGCGTATAAGGTGGCCAAGGTTAGTGGGAAACTAGAGGACTGGGAAAATTTTAAACAACAGCAAAGAATGACTAAAAAAGCAATAAAGAAAGGAAAGATAGATTTCGAAGGTAAACTTGCGCAAAACATAAAAACAGATAGTAAAAGCTTTTACAGATATATAAAATGGAAAAGAGTGACTAAAGTAAATGTTGGTCCCTTAGAAGATGAGAAGAGGGATTTAATAATGGGAAATGTGGAAATGGCTGAGACCTTAAACAATTATTTTGCTTCGGTCTTCACAATGGAAGACACAAAAACCATGCCAAAAATTGCTGGTCACGGGAATGTGGGAAGGGAGGACCTTGAGACAATCACTATCACTAGGGGAGTAGTGCTGGACAGGCTAATGGGACTCAAGGTAGACAAATCCCCTGGTCCTGATGAAATGCATCCCAGGGTATTAAAAGAGATGGTGGAAGTTATAGCAGATGGAGTCGTTATAATCTACCAAAATTCTCTGGACTCTGGGGAGGTACCAGCGGATTGGAAAGCAGCTAATGTAATGCCTCTGTTTAAAAAAGGGGGCAGACAAAAGGCAGGTAACTATAGGCCGGTTAGTTTAACATCTGTAGTGGGGAAAATGCTTGAAACTATCATTAAGGAAGAAATAGCGGGACATCTAGATAGGAATAGTGCAATCAAGCAGATGCAGCATGGATTCATGAAGGGGAAATCATGTTTAACTAATTTACTGGAATTCTTTGAGGATATAATGAGCATGGTGGGTAGAGGTGTACCGATGAATGTGGTGTATTTAGATTTCCAAAAGGCATTCGATAAGGTGCCACACAAAAGGTTACTGCAGAAGATGGAGGTATGCGGAGTCAGAGGAAATGTACATGGATAGAGAATTGGCTGGCGAAAAGAAAGCAGAGAGTCGGGATAAATGGGTCCTTTTCGGGTTGGAAATCGGTGGTTAGTGGTGTGCCACAGGGATCGGTACTGGGACCACAACTGTTTACAATATACATTGATGACCTGGCAGAGGGGACAGAATGTAGTGTAACAAAATTTGCAGATGACACTAAGATTAGTGGGAAAGCGGGTTGTGTAGAGGACACAGAGAGGCTGCAAAGAGATTTGGATAGGTTAAGCGAATGGGCGAAGGTTTGGCTGATGGAATACAATGTCGGAAAGTGTGAGGTCATCCACTTTGGGAAAAAAAACAGTAAAAGGGAATATTATTTGAATGGGGAGAAATTACAATATGCTGAGATGCAGAGGGACCTGGGGGTCCTTGTGCATGAAACTCTTTTTGGGACTCGCTTGCCCAAGCGGGAAACCATCAACCGCAGGCCCGGTAAGGCGGCCGAATCTGACCTCATAGACTTCCAGACAACGGGACTTTTGACTTTCCCGGCCTCGGGTGGCCTCCACCCGGCCTCAGCCATCAGCCCTGCCTGCCTCCAGTCCCCTTCTGGTCAATGAGTTATCCAGCCTGGCACTTAGGTTGCACCAGCGAGACCAAGTCTCGGCTTTGGTTAATGATTTGAGCCGAACCGACCTGCCCCCGGGCTGAACTCGGGCAGGTCTGCCGATTTCCCGACTCCTTTCGGGGCTTAATCGGGTCGTGCGAGCCGCCTCTGCCAGGCCTCGGGCTGCCGTTTTTGAAGCCCGACCAAAAACCCGAAAAATGGACAAAAATGGATAAAATTCCCGCCCAAAAAGGGTGAATAGTCGGTTGGGCGGCAACCCTGGTCGGTCTCTGCAGACCTGGAGGCTCGAGACGTGACTTTGGAAAACTCACCAATTCTCGATCAGCCACCTCCTTGCAATGAATCCCAAAAAGTTAGTTTGCAGGTGCAGCATGTAATCATGAAGGCGAATGGAATGTTGGCCTTCATTGCGAGAGGGATGGAGTACAAAAGCAGGGAGGTCGTGCTGCAACTGTATAGGGTATTGGTAAGGCCGCACCTGGAGTACTGCGTGCAGTTTTGGTCACCTTACTTCAGGAAGGATATACTGGCTTTGGAGGGGGTACAGAGACGATTCACTAGGCTGATTCCGGAGATGAGGGGGTTAGCTTATGATGATAGATTGAGTAGACTGGGTCTTTACTCGTTGGAGTTCAGAAGGATGAGGGGTGATCTTATAGAAACATTTAAAATCATGAAAGGGATAGACAAAATAGAGGCAGAGAGGTTGTTTCCACTGGTAGGGGAGACTAGAACTAGGGGGCACAGCCTCAAAATGCGGGTGAGCCAATTTAAAACCGAGTTGAGAAGGAATTTCTTCTCCCAGAGGGTTGTGAATCTATGGAATTCTCTGCCCAAGGAAGCAGTTGAGGCTAGCTCATTGAATGTATTCAAGAACTGATAGATAGATTTTTAACCAACAAGGGAATTAAGGGTTACGTGGAGTGGGCGGATAAGTGGAGCTGAGTCCACGGCCAGATCAGTCATGATCTTATTGAATGGCGGAGCAGGCTTGAGGGGCTAGATGGTCTACTCCTGTTCCTAATTCTTATGTTCTTATGTTCTTATGTACGTGGAACTGACAGCATCCAGTGCTGTAATATACATGGAACTGACAGGATCCAGTTCTGTAATGTACTTGGAACTGACAGCATCCAGTGCTGTAATATACATGGAACTGATAGGATCCAGTGCTATAATATACATGGAACTGACAGCATTCAGTGCTGAAATATACATGGAACTGATCGGATCCAGTGCTATAATATACATGGAACTGACAGCATCCAGTGCTGAAATACACGTGGAACTGACAGCATCCAGTGCTGAAATATACATGGAAAATACTCAGGGCAACAACACTTTGTTCCTTTCTCATGAACTAGTTTGCAGAAGCTTAACTGATCATATTCACAATGGTGATAAGCAAAAACAAAATTTCACATGTTCATCAGTCCAGATATAATGAGCCAAGCAGTGACAAATGGCCTGACCCAGATATGGTCAGTCAATCATTCAATTAGACTATGCCTAGTTTACATGGACAGTTTCTGGCAGGGACGGCCTATGTTTTGTGCTCCACCAGTCACCGTGTTGCACATTATGGTGCCTTCCAGCTGGTTATCATGCCCTCAATCAGACAGAATGTAGATTATATTTTGCTTCTCCTGAGCTATTGTGCGGTGTCTCCCAACCGCGACTAGTTCACTGGGCTCTGTTGACGGTACAGTTTGTGACTTGGAGGGATATTTCTAGATCCCATAATCACTTTAGTGAACGGTGGAACAGGTGCCAATGAATTATCATATGCTCAATCAGCTACATTTGTGCCTATGAAATTAAACAGTAATTCATTTTTTTATTAAAATGCTCACATGAGTGAATGCAATAACCTCCACATTGCATGATATCCAATAATCCTGGCAGAACATTTTCTTCCCTGACATGCAACTATTGCTGTTTGGTCTTTGCCCTCTGTGAATGAGTACAATGTGTTTATGCCCTGCTGCTCCACTGCACTGTATTAGGCGAGAATGGGTTTAATTCATGTCTCGGAAGTACATACTAAGCAGATGCAAAAGGTAGGTGACTTCTGAGACTGTGAGGAATATAAGGTTGGATTTTCATGTTATCTAGTGAGTCTCATTTGTATACAGGTGCCTCACAGCTGAACCTGAGCCTATCCTTCTCACATGGAGACTCTGAAAAAAACACTAATTTGACTGTACAAAAGCAGAATACTGTGAAATCTGAAATAAAAAGGGAAAGTGCTGGAAATACTCAGCAGATCGGGCAGCATCGGTGGAGAGAGAAACAGAGTTAACGTTTCAGGTCAATGACCTTTTGTGAGAACGTCCAATGAACATGAATTACCACAGTAGACCTGGTGGGATGTGACTAGTTTTTCACTATATCTATCAATGAATTAGATGAAGGAATAGAGAGCTGTATATTCAAGTTTGCTGATGACACTAAGTTAGGTGGCACAGTAAATAGTGTAGATGGGATATTGATAGATTAAATGAGTGGGAAAAACTGTCACAGATGGAATTCAGTGTGGGGAAGTGTGAGGTCATCCACTTTAGATCTAAGTAAGATAGATCAGTGTATCTTCTAAATGGTGATAAGCTAGGAATTGTGGGGGAACAGAGAAATTTAGGTATCCAAAAACAGAAATCACTAAAACCTGGTGGATAGGTTCAAAAGTTGATTGAAAAGGCGAATGGAATGTTAGCCTTTATCTCAAGGGGGCTGGAATACAATGGAGTGCAAGCTGTATTACAGTTGTGTAAAGCTCTAGTTAGATCGCCTTGGAGGGGGCACCGCGCAGATTCATCAGAATGATTCCAGGGCTAAAAGGGTTAAATTATGAGGACATGTTGCATAGATTAGGCTTGTATTCCCTTGTGTAGTGAGTTGGTCTTACCGCAGGAGAAGGGTCCACAGCCAGATAGGGAATGGAAGACCAGCAGGAAGAGCAGTGCAAGAAAGATCCCCCTGCAAAACAGATATACTGCTTTGAGTATTGTTGGGGAGGATGACTCATCAGGGGAGGGCAGCAGCAGCCAAGTTCATGGCACCGTAGGTGGCTCTGCTGCAAAGGAGGGCAAGAAAAAGAGTGGGAGCGCGATAGTGATAGGGGATTCGATGGTGAGGGGAATAGATAGGCGTTTCTGCGGACGCAACCGAGACTCCAGGATGGTATGTTGCCTCCCTGGTGCAAGAGTCAAGGATGTCTCGGAGCGGGTGCAGGACATTCTGAAATGGGAGGGAGAACAGCCAGTTGTCGTGGTGCACATTGGTACCAACGACATAGGTAAAAAAAGGGATGAGGTCCTACGAAAAGAATTTAAGGAGCTAGGAGCTAAATTAAAAAGTAGGACCTCAAAAGTAGTAATCTCGGGATTGCTACCAGTGCCACGTGCTAGTCAGAGTAGGAATCGCAGGATAGCGCAGATGAATACATGGCTTGAGCAGTGGTGCAGCAGGGAGGGATTCAAATTCTTGGGGCATTGGAACCGGTTCTGGGGAGGTGGGACCAGTACAAACCGGACGGTCTGCACCTGGGCAGGTCCGGAACCAATGTCTTAGGGGGAGTGTTTGCTAGTGCTGTTGGGGAGGAGTTAAACTAATATTGCAAGGGGATGGGAACCTATACAGGGAGACAGAGGGAGACAAAAATGAGGCAAAAGCAAAAGACAGAAAGGAGATGAGGAAAAGTGGAGGGCAGAGAAACCCAAGGCAAAGAACAAAAAGGGCCACTGTACAGCAAAATTCTAGAAGGACAAAGGGTGTTAAAAAAGCAAGCCTGAAGGCTTTGTGTCTTAATGCAAGGAGTATCCGCAATAAGGTGGATGAATTAACTGTGCAAATAGATGTTAACAAATATGATGTGATTGGGATTACGGAGACGTGGCTCCAGGATGATCAGGGCTGGGAACTCAACATCCAGGGGTATTCAACATTCAGGAAGGATAGAATAAAAGGAAAAGTAGGTGGGGTAGCATTGCTGGTTAAAGAGGAGATTAATGCAATAGTTAGGAAAGACATTAGCTTGGATGATGTGGAATATATATGGGTAGAGCTGCAGAACACTAAAGGGCAAAAATCGTTAGTGGGAGTTGTGTACAGACCTCCAAACAGTAGTAGTGATGTTGGGGAGGGCATCAAACAGGAAATTAGGAGTGCATGCAGTTATAATGGGTGACTTTAATATGCACATAGATTGGGCTAGCCAAACTGGAAGCAATACGGTGGAGGAGGATTTCCTGGAATGCATAAGGGATGGTTTTCTAGACCAATATGTCGAGGAACCAACTAGGGGGGGAGGCCATCTTAGACTGGGTGTTGTGTAATGAGAGAGGATTAATTAGCAATCTCATTGTGCGAGGCCCCTTGGGGAAGAGTGACCATAATATGGTGGAATTCTGCATTAGGATGGAGAATGAAACAGTTAATTCAGAGACCATGGTCCAGAACTTAAAGAAGGGTAACTTTGAAGGTATGAGGCATGAATTGGCTAAGATAGATTGGCTAATGATACTTAAGGGGTTGACTGTGGATGGGCAATGGCAGACATTTAGAGACCGCATGGATGAATTACAACAATTGTACATTCCTGTCTGGCGTAAAAATAAAAAAGGGAAGGTGGCTCAACCGTGGCTATCTAGGGAAATCAGGGATAGTATTAAAGCCAAGGAAATGGCATACAAATTGGCCAGAAATAGCAGCGAACCTGGGGACTGGGAGAAATTTAGAACTCAGCAGAGGAGGACAAAGGGTTTGATTAGGGCAGGGAAAATGGAGTACGAGAAGAAGCTTGCAGGGAACATTAAGGCGGATTGCAAAAGTTTCTATAGGTATGTAAAGAGAAAAAGGTTAGTAAAGACAAACGTAGGTCCCCTGCAGTCAGAATCAGGGGCAGTCATAACGGGGAACAAAGAAATGGCAGACCAATTGAACAAGTACTTTGGTTCAGTATTCACTAAGGAGGACACAAACAACCTTCCGGATATAAAAGTGGTCAGAGGGTCTATTAAGGAGGAGGAACTGAGGGAAATCTTTATTAGTCGGGAAATTGTGTTGGGGAAATTGATGGGATTGAAGGCCGATAAATCCCCAGGGCCTGATGGACTGCATCCCAGAGTACTTAAGGAGGTGGCCTTGGAAATAGCGGATGCATTGACAGTCATTTTCCAACATTCCATTGACTCTGGATCAGTTCCTATGGAGTGGAGGGTAGCCAATGTAACCCCACTTTTTAAAAAAGGAGGGAGAGAGAAAGCAGGGAATTATAGACCGGTCAGCCTGACCTCAGTAGTGGGTAAAATGATGGAATCAATTATTACGGATGTCATAGCAGCGCATTTGGAAAATGGTGACTTGATAGGTCCAAGTCAGCATGGATTTGTGAAAGGGAGATCATGCTTGACAAATCTTCTGGAATTTTTTGAGGATGTTTCCAATAAAGTGGACAAAGGAGTACCAGTTGATGTGGTATATTTGGACTTTCAGAAGGCTTTCGACAAGGTCCCACACAGGAGATTAATGTGCAAAGTTAAAGCACATGGGATTGGGGGTAGTGTGCTGACGTGGATTGAGAACTGGTTGTCAGACAGGAAGCAAAGAGTAGGAGTAAATGGGTACTTTTCGGAATGGCAGGCAGTGACTAGTGGGGTACCGCAGGGTTCTGTGCTGGGGCCCCAGCTGTTTACATTGTACATTAATGATTTAGACGAGGGGATTAAATGTGGTATCTCCAAATTTGCGGATGACACTAAGTTGGGTGGCAGTGTGAGCTGCGAGGAGGATGCTATGAGGCTACAGAGTAACTTGGATAGGTTAGGTGAGTGGGCAAATGCGTGGCAGATGAAGTATAATGTGGATAAATGTGAGGTTATCCACTTTGGTGGTAAAAACAGAGAGACAGACTATTAGCTGAATGGTGACAGATTAGGAAAAGGGAAGGTGCAACGAGACCTGGGTGTCATGGTACATCAGTCATTGAAGGTTGGCATGCAGGTACAGCAGGCGGTTAAGAAAGCAAATGGCATGTTGGCCTTCATAGCGAGGGGATTTGAGTACAGGGGCAGGGAGGTGTTGCTACAGTTGTACAGGGCCTTGGTGAGGCCACACCTGGAGTATTGTGTACAGTTTTGGTCTCCTAACTTGAGGAAGGACATTCTTGCTATTGAGGGAGTGCAGTGAAGATTCACCAGACTGATTCCCGGGATGGTGGGACTGACCTATCAAGAAAGACTGGATCAACTGGGCTTGTATTCACTGGAGTTCAGAAGAGTGAGAGGGGACCTCATAGAAACGTTTAAAATTCTGACGGGTTTGGACATGTTGGATGCAGGAAGAATGTTCCCAATGTTGGGGAAGTCCAGAGCCAGGGGTCACAGTCTAAGGATAAGGGGTAAGCCATTTAGGACCGAGATAAGGAGAAACTTCTTCACCCAGAGAGTGGTGAACCTGTGGAATTCTCTACCACAGGAAGTAGTTGAGGCCAATTCACTAAATATATTCAAAAGGGAGTTAGATGAAGTCCTTACTACTCGGGGGATCAAGGGGTATGGCGTGAAAGCAGGAAGTGGGTACTGAAGTTTCATGTTCAGCCATGAACTCATTGAATGGCGGTGCAGGCTAGAAGGGCTGAATGGCCTGCTCCTGCACCTATTTTCTTTGTTTCTATGTTAAGGGGTGATCTAATTCAGGTATTTAAGATCATTAAAATATTTGATAGGCTAGCTGAGAGACTCTATTTCCTCTGGTGGGGAATTCAGGCACAACATTAATATTAAAGCTAAGCCATTCAGGGGTGATGACAGGAAGCACTTCTTCACACAAAGGGTAGTGGAAATCAACCTCCCCCCAAAAAACACGCTGTTGAGGCTATCAATTGAAAATGTTAGAAATGAGAGTGATACATTTTTGTTAGGCAGGGTTATCAAGGGTTACAGAACCAAGGTGTAGATAGAGTTAATATACAGATCCACCATGATCTAATTGAATGGCGGAGCAGGCTCGAGAGGCTGAGTGGCCTACTCCTGTTGCTATGTTCCTTTCTGCTGAACCAACATCTGTGACCCTCCCAATAAACTGACTATTTCTTTGGTACAGCATTGTGTAGAGATATATCTAAGATGCTCTGTGGCATCTCTACTCCTGTGCCAGAACGTTGAGAAATATTCACCACCAAATAAATACCGACAAGTCCAAGGACAGCAACAAGAAGGTTCCCTGGAACTGTTATAATTTGGGATTTGGTAATGGACCGTTTGTATTGCAGACAGTTTTAGGCAAAAAAATTCTCATTGCAAGCTCATTGCTAGAGGTCTATGAGGTTACCAATGCTCCTTGTTAAGGAAGAACCATAACAAATGTCTTCACGCCAAAGAACTCATCACATTTAGTCAGAACTCAGGCTTAATGGCAGGCTATACCAGTAGTACATAACGTCAAGTTCATTGGTTGGCTCACTGTAATGAAAAAAACAGTGGCAGCTCATCTAGCAATAGGCAAAATACATGTGTATGACTAATATAGCTTTTTATATGTCTGTTTGAGTTTATTCTGCCTCAAAGCAGCTAGGGACAATTTTTATCTAGCTGTTTACAAAATCTTCAGGGCACCATTTCAGAGAGTTTAGAAGGTAGTCAGCATCTTCTCTCTTGGGAATTAAGAGATGCTCGTAATTGATAAGCTGTGTTTTCACTTAGATCAGTGACAACCAATATCTTGATCAAATGCTTAATGGGAGTGCAGAAGATGGCTCCAAGGATTCTATCTTTCCTCAAGACAGCAGTAGCAGAGAGTTCTGTGCTCACAAACCTCAGATGCCTTTATAGATGGAAAAAAGTCAGCGTGTCCAGTCTGTGGAGATTCCAAGAGAAGCAGACTGTCACAGATCCATCCTGGGAACCAGTAGTCCGCAGTTTGAATTTAGAAGTGTGAGAATAGGATTGAGGAAACTAGGATTTATGCTCGAGCTTTTTTGTTATTGCTTTTTTTCCAGGTTTGTGGCTGAGACATTTTCAGTTGCTGCAGTTCTAATTTACAATGTGGGCATTCAGCGAAGATCCCATTATTTTTGTATTAACTGGAATAGGAAGAGGAGGACAAAAGGAATAATGACAGACCTGGAAGTTTACCATGGATTGCCTGCAGCACTGTTACTGGCTGATACAGATCTACAGGCACACCTATCCTGGCATGGCTAAGAACAGGTTGTGGTTCACAAGAAGTAATAATAGGGTTATGGAAAGCGATATCTACTAGAGAGATAGTACAGTCAATCACCACAACCCTAAGCTTTTATGCCTCTGACAAGTCCAAGCTGTCACAAGGGACTTTAGCAACATCAGTCAATCTAAATAGTCATCATCATCATAGGCAGTTCCTCGGAATTGAGGAAGACTTGCTTCCACTCCTAAAGTGAGTTCTTTGGTGGCTGAACAGTCCAATACGAGAGCCATAGTCCCCATCACAGGTGGGACAGACATTCGTCGGGGGAAGTGGGGAGAGGGTGGGATTGATTTGTCGCATGCTCCTTCCGCTGCCTGTGCCTGACCTCTTCACACTCGCGACGTTGAGATTCGAAGAGCTCAACGCCCTCCAGGATGGACTTTCTCCACCTAGGGCGGTCTTTGGCCAGGGACTCCCAGGTGTCAGTGGTGATGTCGTACTTTACCAGGGAGGCTTTGAGAATGTCCTTGTAACATTTCCACTGTCCACCTTTGGCTCGTTTGCCATGAAAGAGCTCCGCATAGAGCAATTGCTTCGGGAGTCTCGTGTCTGTCATGAGAACTATGTGGCCTACCCAGCAAAGCTGATCGAATGTGGTTAGTGCTTCAATGCTGGGGATGTTAGCCTGGGCGAGGACACTGATATTGGTGCGCCTGTCCTCCCAGGGGATTTGCAGGATCTTGCGGAGACATCGTTGGTGATATATCCCCAGCGACTTGAGGTGTTTTCTGTACATCGTCCATGCCTCTGATTCATACAGGAGGGCGGGTATTACTACAGCTCTGTGGACCATGAGCTTGGTGGTAGATGTGAGGCCTGGTCTTCGAACACTCATTTCCTCAGGCAACTGAAGGCTGCACTGGTGCACTGGAGGCGATGTTGAATCTCCGCATCAATGTCTGCCTTTATTGATAGGAGGCTCCCGAGGTATAGGAGGTGGTCCACGTTGTCGAGGGCTGCGCCATGAATCTTGATAACTGGGGGGCAGTGCTGTGCGGCGAGGACAGGTTGGTGGAGGACCTTTTTCTTACGGATATTAAGCGTAAGGCCCATGCTTTCATATGCCTTGGTGAATACTTCGACTATTTCCTGGAGTTCAGCCTCAGAATGTGCGCAGACGCAGGCGTCGTCCGCGTACTGTAGCTCAACGACAGAGGTTGGGGTGATCTTGGACCTGGCCTGGAGGCAGCCTAGGTTAAACAGCTTCACGCTGGTTCTGTAGTTTAGTTCCACTCCAGCGGGGAGCTTGTTGACTGTGAGGTGGAGCATGGCAGCGAGGAAGATTGAGAAGAGGGTTGGAGTGATGACGCAGCCCTGTTTGACCCCGGTCCGGATGTGGATTGGGTCTGTAATGAATCCGCTGGTAAGGATCACGGCTTGCATGTCGTCATGGAGCAGGCGAAGGATATTGACAAACTTTTGGGGGCATCCAAAACGGAGGAGGACGCTCCATAAGCCCTCACGGTTGACAGTGTCAAAGGCATTTATAAGATCGAAAAAGGCCATGTATAAGGGCTGGCGCTGCTCCCTGCATTTTTCCTGCAGCTGTCGCGCTGCAAAGATCATGTCCATTATGCCCCGTAGGGGACGAAATCCGCACTGTGATTCCGGGAGGAGCTCTTCGGCCACAGGGAGAAGACGGTTCACGAGAACTCTAGCTGATAGCATGGAGATTCCGCTGTAGTTGCCGCAGTCGGACTTGTCCCCCTTTTTAAAAATGGTCATGATCACTGCATCTCTGAGATCTACCGGCATGCTCTTTTCCCTCCAAATGAGAGCGATGAGGTCATGTATCCGCGCCAACTGCGCCTCTCCACCATACTTTAGCGCCTCAGCAGGAATTCCATTCGCACCCGTAACCTTGTTATTCTTGAGCTATTTTATGGTTTTGCCTACCTTGTGCAGCATTGGGGTTTCACTGAGGTGGTGGTGGGTCGCATACTTCGGGATGGAGTTGAGAACACTCGAGTCAAAGGTTTCCAAGTTGTTTTAAAAGTTTAAGAGTTTAAAAGTATTTCCAAATTATTTAATACAAAAAAAGTTACACAGGTTGATTGAAGGTTTAATAAATAGATTAAGAGTTGATTACAAGTTGATAAAAAAAAGTCTAAAATATAAATCAAGTTGTTTAAAGATTAGTGTTCACCGCTAGTGACCTAGGGCAGGTACAGCCCGTCGTTGGACTCGGAGTGTGAGGCTGGACCGGGCACTCTGGCCGAAGGGACCTGGATTGCAAGGCTGGATCAGGCCGGCTGGCCGAGGGTCCCGGAGTGCGTCATTAGGCTGGGCCGGTTG
Source organism: Pristiophorus japonicus (assembly GCF_044704955.1). Taxonomy (NCBI): domain Eukaryota; kingdom Metazoa; phylum Chordata; class Chondrichthyes; family Pristiophoridae; genus Pristiophorus; species Pristiophorus japonicus. The sequence goes on from NC_091992.1 coordinate 39,802,119, forward strand.
GCCGAAGGGACCCGGAGTGCATCGTTGGGCCGGCTGGCTGGCTGAAGGGACCCAGAGTGCGTCTCACCCACCGCCTCGGACAAAGCCACACCAAACAACTAGCCCATTAGTATCATGCATGTGAATACCTGCTTCCCAGGCAGCATCTTGATGCCTTCTTTTTAAACCAGTCCATGATGCCAGGATTATTTGAGCTATAAAGAAGGGTGCTAAGTTGGCTCCTAGAAGCTGAAGGCTACCCTCTTGCTCTCTGCTCATGGCAGCTCTGAAGCAGTCACACACAGCAGCAGCAAGCAGATGCAATGAGAACCATGCAGATCCATTCAAGCACACAATAGAAATCTTGACATAGTCCCTTTGAGAGATCTGGCATGTCATGCAATACAACTCCACCAAGGCCTCAAGCTCATCATTGTTTGCTGCACGCTGCACAATTTTGCCACCTAAAGAGGAAGAACAAGGAGCAGGCAGAGGAGGAGGACATCTAGTCACAGCCAGGAGTCAAGCAAAATGAAGGAGCCAGAAGAGATTTCTGCTTTTGCAGGCAGATGGAGTTATACAACAAGCTCTCAAAGAAACATCCTCCCAATGCATTAACAATCCTCTTCAAATGAAAGAAACATAGGAACATAGGAACAGGAGGAGGCTATTCAGCCCTTGAGCCTGTTCCACCATTCAATGAGATTATAGCTTATATGTGATCTAACTCCATATACCCGCCTTTGACCCATATCCCTTAATACCTTTGGTTAACAAAAAGCTATTAATCTCTGATTTAAAATGAGCAATTAATCTAGCATTAATTGCCGTTTGTGGAATAAAGTTCCAAACTTCTATCAACCTTTGTGTGTAGAAGTGTTTCCTAATTTCACTCCTGAAAGGTCTGGCTCTAATTTTTAGACTATGCCCCCTAGTCCTAGAATCCCCAACCAGTGGAAATAGTTTCTCTCTATCTACCCTATCTGTTCCCCTTAATATCCTGAAAATTTAGATCAGATCTAAATGCTAGGGAATACAACTCTAATTTGTATAATCTCTCCTCATAACTTAACCCTATGCAGTGACCAAATGCATCTTTTACGACACTAGCTTCTGCAATAACTCAACCAGCATAGATCCTATTCTTTGCATTTACTAAAACTTTATACTGCACCATCCCAAGAAAATGTTCTGATTCAAATAAATAGCAATGTCAGTATTATATGCGCCTAGTTTTCTTCAGCCAGTTGCATCCCCTTGTGACAGTTTATAATGTGTGTACTGTAGAAGTGACCATCTTGCTCTTTCTCAGCATTCACCGAGTGGCAGGATTAAGTTGGGAGACTGATTGTTGGGCCTTAATGAGAACCTGTTGAGATTGAAGTCATCCTCTACCTCCTTGTTCTGGATCATGACATGCCCTAAAACGGCTTGCACCATTTATAATGCTATGGTGATGCTTGATCCTCCAAGCTTCCTGGTATATCTACAAACAATTGAGCAAATTGGCTGGAAGGGCCTGATGTTATGTTGCTCAGAGTTTGGCACTCTGTCAGCATGTGTAGGAGTAGACCAGAGGGCAGCAATGAAAACACTCAAATCCGTTTCAAGGGTTAACTCCATGCAACCAATCCCCAGAGAAGACAGTATCTTGGAGATTGGCACCCAAGGCCTGCTTAGCAGCAATTGGAACAGTCAGAAGAGACTGTGTGAAAAAACTCTGTCACTGGGGCTTTGCAACAGGTTTCACTGGAATTGCCATGTACTCCATTGTGGGCTGCAGTTCAGATATGCAGTCCTGTACAACTGCACAAATATGATTAGCAGACTCCTCGGCATGAGCCATCAGACCTTGCGGGCTGCTTGGTGCATGTAATGTATTTGCTTCGTGGATTCTTTGCTTAAGAATTCATAGCAAACACATTGCTATTAAGAACTACTTGGTTTATTAGCAATAGGTTGAACAAGCACACTACACATTACCAGTTCATCCATCAGGCTCACAACCATCTGCCTCATCGTGGATCCCCCGAAGCCAACTGACTGGGGTTTTATTAAGTCTTGTGAACATTACGTGACTGGCTAAGCCACTCCCAACTCAACAGCTTTACAACTATTTTGTTGTATCTGTAAAACAAATGTAAATTAAGTGCCCCCTTATTAAAGGGGCACTAAAACTGACAATTTAAACAAATGAAACTTTAAATTTTAAATGGTCAAATTAAAATTTGGTTGCCGGGGGTGATGATGCACTCCAGTCCCTCCGGCGCCCATCTCTCGCGGAGGGCAGCGAGCGTACCGGTGGACACCGCATGCTCCATTTCCAGGGACACCCTGGCCCGGATGTAACCGTGGAAGAGAGGCAGGCAGTCGGGCTGAACGACCCCCTCGACCGTCCGCTGCCTGGACCATCTTGACCAGGCCCAGGAGCAGTCCTACGAGGAGGCCTTCCAACCTGCCCACTCCCCTCCGCACAGGGTGCCCAAAGATCAGGAGTGTGGGACTGAAGTGCAACCAGAATTTGAGGAGCAGCCCCTTCAAATAATGGAATAGGGGCTGCAACCGCGTACATTCGACATATACATGGAACACGGACTCCTCCAGACCTCAACAGCTTTACAACTATTTTTGTAGACAACATTAATCGTGCCCCCTGGTTAAAAGAGGGGCACACTCTAGACATTTTCAAACAAGTACCCCCTTGTTTTTTTTGAGGGCACTAAAAACACAAATTATACAAGTGCCTCTTGGCTAAAAGGCGGTGGGGGGGGGGGCACTAAAACCGACAAACATAGACAAATTAAGCTTTAAACATTAATGATCAAATTAAAATTTGGTTGCCGGGGGTGATGATGCATTCCAGTCCCTCCGGCGCCCACCTCTCACGGAAGGCCGCGAGCGTACCGGTGGACACCCCGTGCTCTATCTCCAGGGACACCCTGACTCGGATGTGTCCGCGGAAGAGAAGCCTCTCGACCGCCCGCTGCCTGGACCGGCTGATGGCCCCCTTGGTCATGCCCAGGAGCAGTCCTACGAGGAGGCCTTCCGACCTGTCCGCTCCCCTCCGCAGGGTGCCTAAAGATTAGGAGCGTGGGACTGAAGTTTCACCAGAATTTGAGGAGCAGCCCCTTCAGATATTGGAAGAGGGGCTGCAACCTCGCACACTCAATAAAAACGTAGAACACGGACTCCTCTAGACCGCAAAGGCTTTACAACTATTTTAAGTTGCACCTGTAAATCAAGTAAATCAAGTGCCCCCTGGTTAAAGGGGGGCACTAAAACCGACACAAATAAACAAATTATTGAATATGATGGTGCTTCTTCTTTTCAACACAGATAATACAAGGCTGATTTAGGCAGCTGGCTTTTTGGTCAAGAGATTCCAGATCCTCTTCTGCCTCTACCACCTGTTTCTGCTCACCTATGCTCTGTACTTTACCCACTGGACCTAGCTCATGCTGTTTAACTAACTCCCCTGCTCCTTGCTATGGCTGGGTAGTAAGGAGTGCTATGAACTACTGGCTTCAGGGCTGCCTCTCATCTTGCAGATTCTTCTTCAGGAACCATTATGGAAACACAAGAGCCATAAGCTAATAATGTGGTGTTTTGGTGCAATGCATGTATGAGTGAGTGAGTGAGCAAACGAGTGAGTGTGTAGAGGAGGAGAAGTAATAAAAAGAAGAGTAATGCTATCCTCGATGTGCAACCACCCCATGGCCCATGTATTCAATATTCTCTGCCACAAACATGTCTAGTGAATGTTCGTATCGTCTGAGCGTCTGAATTGAGGGCGTCCTCCTTAGGTTCAGCTCTGCTCTCTTTTATTATGAACATCTTTGTCCTGTAAACAAATAAGTAGTGAATGTTTGAAATTCAAAGTGCACAGAGACGAAAGAGAATCATGTGGGTTCCTTGCATCAGGCATCATACAAGTTAAGCTTGAATGTGTTAAGCTTGCTTTGTGAAGCCACCTTTCCAAATGATGACATGACAGAGTTGGAGTTTTAACTGACAGAAATAAAGGGGGAATTTTAACCCACCCTGCATAACAGGAATGGAGTAAGCACACAGTTAAAATAGCTGTGGAAAGACCCAGCCCTTTCCCGCTCGATTCCTGCCAACCAAATTTTTAAACTGGGCCCTTTATTTTAGGCGGTTATGGCATCTGCATCAAATGGGAGCTTCATTAATACAAGCAAATTGGGGCCCAATAATGTTATTGGAACCCCAATGGTATTTTGACCTCCATGGTGGGCACTTAGCGGGACATTTCCTCCCGGCCCCACATGGAAAGTTTGGCCTCTGCTGCCCCCTGGCTCCCACCTTCCCACCCATGTAATGGCTCCGATCTCCACCCGTGAAGAGGCTCCGATCTCCCCCACACCCTGATTTACCTTGGTACCAGCAGGTGATCTCTGGGCCTTGTGATTTTGACCAGCCAGCTGTCTCTTTCCATCCATTTTGATTTGGGAAGCTTGCTGGCAGGATGTCAATGGGGCCCAGGAGTTTAGAATTGCCTGGGTCTCAAACTGATGATATTAAGCACTGCACTATGAGGGTGCATGTGAAGCTATTGAAAGAGCTGCTTTCTGAGGACTTGGAATGCAGCCTCAGACAGGGTGTAACAGTCAGAGGAAGCAGGTAGTGAGCTAGAAAATTTACCTATCTACTTGATATAGTGCAACGTTGGAAGACTTCCTGAGGGAATAAGTGTTTTTATACAGCTACTGCCAGCTCTTCTGGATGGTGGTCACTTCATTAACTCAGTCTTCCACTTCCTGCCAAGGAGTCTGGACATTCCTTAACATGGGAGATTTGTTCTGGCAATCAAAAGGGAATTACTATCCTTTGCTGAAAATCCAGCTTTAGGACGTCCAAAGAAGCAACAAAAAATGGAGCAGATGTGTTGCTTGTTCCAGCCCGTCTTCTGTTGTGCACAGCAATAATTCATGTGGGTCCTTTTAAATACAAGTTGGAGCCTAAAGCGGTGTTTCTCACTGTTTTCCTGTCAGCAACCTGCCAGTACCAGGCCCAATAGAATCGTAGAATTATAGAATGGTTACAGCACAGAAGGAAGCCATTCAGTTGGTTGAGCCCATGCCGGCTCTCTGCAAGAGCAGTTCAGCTCGTCCCACTTCCCCGCCCTTTCTCCATAGCCCTGCCATTTTTTTTCCTTCAGGTACTTATCCAATTCTCTTTTGAAAACCATGATTGTGTCTGCCGCCACCACCATTTCAGGCAATGCATTCCAGATCCTAACCTCGCACTGCGTAAAAATGTTTTTTCTCATGTCACCTTTGGTTCTTCTGCCAATCGATTAATGGGTATAATCTCAGAAAATTCTGTAAGGACAGCTCAGTGCTCAAATTCCGAGAGGCTACTATTGAAACAACAACATTGACTGGAAAACGACTGACTTCCAAAACCTTGATACGATAGGTAGATCATTGTCAAACCAGATCATCTGGTCATTATCAAACCAAATGGTAGGGTATGTTGCCAGAGGGTAGAGCACAATTTGCAAGGAGTGACAGTAGACTTGTATAGAGTACAGGTCTGGCCCCACCTAGAGCATTGTGTACAATTCTGGTCACAATGCAACAGTGGGGCCCTCCTGGCTTTGCACAGGATACAGTGGAAGCACCTAAACTATACAAGAAATTAATAATGAGGTACCATGTGAGACTAATGAAACTGGGAATGTATGAACAGAAGAAAAGGCTTAGAATCATAGAATCATAGAATGATACAGCACAGAAGGAGGCTATTCCGCCCATCATGCCAGTGCGGCCCTTTGGTGGAGCTATCCAATTAATCGCACTCCACTGCACTTTCCCCAGAGCCCTGTAAAAATGTTTGCTTAAAGTATTTATCCAATTCCCTTTTGAAAGTTACTATTGAATCAGCTCCCATCACCCTTTCAGGCAGTGCAGTCCAAATTACTCCAGCTCGCTTGTAAAAAATTGTTTCCTCATGTCGCCTCTGGATTTTTGCCAATCACCTTAAATATGTGTCCTCTGGCTATTGACCCTTCTGCCACTGGAAACAGTTTTTCCTTATTTACTCTATTTAGCTTATCAAAGCTTTCATAGTTTTACATGGTATAGATACATTGAACCTGAATCAAGTGTTTATGTAACCATAATCTCATACTCAAGTTCAGAAGGGGCAAAGTCAACACAAAGTCCACTAGCATTTGTTGGGGAGGGTTTAAACTAAATTGGCAGGGAGGTGGGCATCAGCATATAGAAGTAGAAAAGAAGAATAAGGTGCATAAAGGAGTGAGAGTGTTGGATAGTACAAGAGAAGGAAGTAGTACCATATTAGATAGGAGCAGACTAAGAAGGACTGGGAGGAATACAAAGACAGGTGCCTGTATGTAAATGCACAAAGTATGGTGAATAAGATTAGTAAGCTGCAAGCACAATTAGCCATATGGGAATATGATGTAGTGTCAATAATGGAAATGTGGCTTTTAAATGGCAAGGGCAGGGTGCTTAATATTCATGGAGACAAGATGTTCAAAATAGATAGGGAAGGAAAAAAGGGAGGAGGGGGGACGGTGGCAGTACTGATTAGGAAAGACATTGTAGTGTTGGAAAGAGATGTCCTTGAGGGGGCAAGGACAGAATCCATTTGGTTAGAGTTGAGAAGCAAAAATGGTATGATCACACTATTGGAGGTAATATATAGGCCTCCAACTAGTGAGGGAGAGATAGAGGAGCAAAGCTGTAGGGAAATCACAGAGATGTGCAAGAACTATTGAATGGTGATATTTGGGGACTTTAATTATCCAAATATCAATTGGGATAATGTTAAAGTAAAAGGAAAGGAGGAGGAACTTTTGAAATGTATTGAGGAGAACTTGCTTGACCTGTATGTTCTTGGCCCAACTAGAAAGGAGGCATTGCTGATCTGGTGCTGGGAAATGAGGTGGGCCAAGTGGACCAAGTGTCCGTGGGCGGACACTTGGATAAGAGTGATCATCATATCGTAAGGTTTAGATTAGTAATGGAGAAGAGCAAGGAACAATCTAGAGTAGAACTTCTAAATTGTAGGAGGGCTAACTTCAATGGGATGAGAGGGGATCTAGCAAGGGTAAAATGGAACCAAACATTGACAGAAAAAACTGGAATGGAACAATGGGTGGTCTTTAAGGAGGAGATGTTTCAGGTACAGGCACGTACATTCCAACAAGAGGGAAAGGTAAGGGAACCAAAGACAAATCCATCCTTGGATGATGAGGGAGATAGAGAATATGATGAAACAAAAAAAGAGGGTTTGTGATGCATGTCAGGAGTATTCTTCAAATGAGAACCAGGCTAATTACAATAAGTTGAGAGGGGAAGTGGAGAGGAAAATAAGACTGGCAAAGAGATAATATGAGAATAGAACGGCAGTTAATATAAAAGGGAACCCAAAAATCTTCTACCGCTGTGTAAATAGTAAGCAGGTAGAAAGAGGCGGGGTGGGGCCTATTAAGGACAAAGAAGTTGATATATGCTTCGAGGTGCCAGGCAAGGCTAGAATACTTAATGAGTACTTTGTATCGGTGTTTACGAAGGAAGAGGATGCTGACAAAATATCGGTAGAAGCGGAGATAGTAGAGGTAATAGATGGGATGAAAATTGATAGGCAAGATGTACTGGAAAGGCTGAATATGCTTAGAGTGGATAAGTCGCCGGGCTGGATGGCTTGTATCCCAGGTTGCTGAGGGAAGTGGAGATAGAGATAATGGAAGGGTTTGCCATAATCTTCCAATCTTCCCTAGATGCAGGGGAGGTGCCAGAGGATTGGAAAGTGGCAAATGTGACACCCTTGTTCAAGAAAGGGTGTAAGGAACTGCAGGCCAATCAGTTTAACATCAGTGGTGGGTAGGTTTTAGAAACAATAATCAGGGAAAAAATTAACAGGAACTTGGAGAGGTTTAAGTTAATTAAGGAGAGCCAGCATGCATTTGTAAAAGGCAGATCATGTTTGACTAATCTAATTGAATTTTTTGATGAAGTAACAGAGAAGGTTGATGAAGGGAATGCAGTAAATATTGTCTATATGGATTTAAAAAAAAACATTTGAAAAGTACCACATAAAAGGCTGGTTATCAAAATTAAGGCTCATGGAATAGAATGGTCAGTGTCAGCTTGGATAAGAAATTGGCTTAAGGACAGAAAACAGCGAATCGTGGTGAATGGTTGTTTTCAGACTGGAGGATGGTGAACAGTGGTGTTCCCCAGGGGTCAGTGCAAGGATCACTGCTTTTTTTGATATATATAAGTGACTTGGATATTGGAATACAGAGTGAAATTTCAACATTTGCTGATGATACCAAGCTTAGAGGCGTGGCAAACAATGAGGATGATACCAATGATAGCAACAGGAATAGCTAGGAGAGCAGAAGGGGCAGACAAGTGGCAGATGGAATTTAATACAGAGAAGTGTGAGGTGATGCATTTTGGCAGAAGGAATAGGGCGAGGCAATATAGACTTAATGGCACAGTTCTAAAGAGTCTGCAGGGACAGAGGGACCTGGGGGTTCATGTGCATAGATCTTTGAAGGTGGCAGGACATATTGAGAGAATAGTTAGTAAAGCATATGGGATCTTGAGCTTCAAAAATAGAGGTATTGAATACAAAAGTAGGAAATTATGCTGAACCTTTATAAAGCTCTGGTTAGACCACAATGCGAGTATTACGCCCAGTTCTGATCACCACACTTTAGGAATGATGTGAAGATCCTTGAGAGGGTGCAGAGGAGATTTACCAGAATGTTTCCAGGGATGAGGGATTTTAGCTACATTGGGTTGGAGAAGCTGGGGTTGTTCTCCTTGGAGCAAAGGAGATTGAGGGGAGATTTGATAAGAGGTGTACAAGATTATGATGGGTTTGGATAAGGTAGACAGAGAAAGGCTATTCCCATTAGCTGATGGTACAAGGACTAGGGGACACAGATTTAAGGTTTTGGGCAAGAGATGGGGGAAGAGAGGAAGAACTTTTTTATGCAGCGAGTGGTAATGACCTAGAACTCGCTGCCGACTAAGGTAATAGAAGCGGAGATGATCAATGATTTCAAAAGAAAATTGGATGGACACTTGAGGGAAATAAACTTGCAGGATTACGGAGATAGAGTGGGGGGAATGAGACGGACTGGATTGCTCTACAGAGAGCCAGCATGGACTCGATAGGCCTTCTTCTGTGCCACAATGACTCTATGACTTTATGACTATATGAACCTAAGTTTAGATTTAACGACATTACAAGAGGATGGATTGTGTCTGCAAATTTAAGAGGGAGCTGGATATTTTATTGAAGAAAAATGATTGAAGGGGTATAAGTGAAAGGGGTCATTTCTGTGAGACCTTTCCAGTATGGAGTGTCATTCACTGGGAGCACCAATGAGTGAATCAAGAACACAGGTCAACACGCCTGATTTATAGCAGTCCCAATTTTCCAGTCATTGATTTAATTATTGAATTGTAGTTCTGATTGATTATCAAAGTTAATTTGATTAAGCATGAATGTATTACTCAGTCTTTTTCCATACTGGAAACAATGTCCTCAATATTCCTCAGCCTAATACACCTTTCTGTGGGTGTTAAGTTGAGAAAAAATGAGTAGACACCTGTTATACTGGGTCTCCGCTCAGGTAGCACATGACATGCAGTCCCACTGACATCACAGGTGAGTGCGAGAGGTCTACATCTGAGTTCATGACAGCGGGCAGATAGAATCATGCAATCATGGAATGATAGAGCACTGAAGTAGACTATTCGACCCATTATGCCTGTGCCCGATCTTTGAACGAGCTATCCAATTCGTCCCACTCCCCTGCTTTTTCCCCATAGCTCTGCAAATTTTCCCTTTCAATTAGTTAGCCAATTCTCTTTTGAAAGTTCTTATTGAATCTGCTTCCATCATCGTTTCAGGCAGTGCATTCCAGATTATAACAATTTGCTATGAAATTTTTTTTTCTCATGTTGCCTCTGGTTCTTTGGCCAATTATCTTAAATCTGTGTCCTCTGGTTATCGACCCTTCTGCCACTGGAAACAGTTTCTCCTTACTTTATTAAAACCTTTCATGATTTTGAACACCTCCATTAAATCTCCCTTTAGCCTTCTCTCTTCTAAAGAGAACAAAATCAGCTTCTCTAATCTCTCCACATAATGGTCCTGCAACCCTGGTATCATTCTAGTAAATCTCCTCTGCATCCTCTCCAAGGCCTTGACATCCTTCCTAAAGTGTGGTGCCCAGAATTGGACGCAATACTCCAGCTGGGTCCTAACCAGTGTTTTATAAAGATTTACAATAACTTCCTTGCTTTTGTACATCTTGCCTATATTTATCAAGCCAAACATCCCTTATGCCTTTTCAACAGCCATCTCAACATGTCCTGCCACTTTCAAAGACTTGTGTATGTACATGGTTCTCTCTGTTCCTGCACCCCCTTTAAAATTGTTACCATTTAGTTTATATTGCCTCTATTCATTCTTCTTAACAAAATACATCTCTTAACACTTCTAGATGATATTTAAATGATGCAAAAGTGGCATCAAAATTCCTTTTGCATAATTCTTCTCAGTTTATGTCAAGCAGCAGTCAAACCATTAAGAGATAAAAATCAAAGTTATTTAAAGGGTTGCCAGTAACTGTCTGCTTTGAATACTGTAAGCAAGAGATAGTGATTAGCAAAGTAGTTTCCTGAAGTTGCCTTTTGTTCTGTGGGTTTAGTAGGACTGAATTTTAGAACAATTTGTTGCCTGTCTCACTCCCTTATACAATGGACGTTTTCCTGGGTGTTCCATGTGCTTGTGCTACTTGATGGAAGAGGATAAGGAGAATAATCAGTGATATGTCCTTACTATACAGTACAAATGCACACGAGGCCCATGCCTGTGACCTATAACTTTTATTCCAGCACTGAAGTGATGGAGCTTCCCCTTTTATACCTGAAAGATCAGGTTAGGAGTGTCTCCCACAAGTTCACCACCCAGTGGTCAATGTTCTCACAGTGTACAACTTAGGTCAGTTTATACATGGGTTCAATGACAGTTAAATACATGACAATCAGGAACTGTTGGAAGCCAATGGAGTGAGACAACATAAGAGGAGGACTGCTATTTACAGGTACTCAGCAAACTGAAATATCATGCTTTATGGCATTTTCTGGATCTTATAGAGCAGTAGTGCCTTTGCAGGCTCAGACTCACCAGGAAGGCAATAACTGAGACTGAGTAAGTGCTGCAATGAAAAGCAGTGCCATATATGAACCACAATGGATTCCACTCAATCAATTTACAGCATGTATGTGACCAACTGCACAGAATAATACATGTGTGTGATATATTCTTACGACATCACTAAGAAACACACTACATAAGATGGCTTTTAACACAGAAATCAGTCATCATGTGACTTTACCACATGACCCTTTTATTAGTTACATTACCACAGTAATCCACTAGGTGGAGCAGTAGTCCACTAGGGGAGCTCTATTACATCTAATGAAGAAGTAATCATAACAAATTAATCATCATACATAACTTACATGGTATACACAACAAAAGATATGAACTTATTTTGCCATATTTGCAAATCAAACCTACCCACTAGTTTTCTGTTTCGAAGAGGATGCCTTTGGTCTTGAACAGAACTTTCCAAAAATGGTGTCAAACTTAGACTCATTCTAGGCTGAGCCTGAGGAGAGTTTTTCTCCAAGGGCAATCCTTGATTTATATTTGAACTCTCTACAACTTCAGACTGTTTGTCTGCCTGACTCAGACTCAAATTTAAATTCTGACTTTCTCTTGGACTTGTTTCTAATACATCTGATGTAGGATTTGCTATTGGTACTCTACTTGTAACAAAACTATCTGATGAGTCAGAAATAATCGAATCATTCCAACTTTCAACTCTTTCCACATCTCTTGGTAAAATATGATCAATGTGAACAAACCTAACCTTTCCATGATCAAACATCTTGTCCAAATATGTGCAAGGGCCACACATCTTCACTACGCTTACTGGTAACCACTTTAACCATTTATGGTAATGGTTCTTCACTCTAACCTGATTCAATTTCACACTTCTTTCTCTTACTCTGCCAATGTCATGATTCTCTTTCTGTCTTAATTGTTTCTCTTCTACTGTGTGTGCCAGTTTTGGCTTTAACAATGAGAACCTGGCTCATAGCTGTTGTTTGAGAAATCACAATGAACAATTGTTGTCCTTCTAGCTCAGCAAATCTACATGTAATCTTTGCCACACCCTGGGAGACCATTTCCATGGCTGTAATAGTACTGCTGGTGGTTTCTTGCTTACCAATTAACCTGTTGTACACTAACTAACGATGTACTCTATGTCTTTATCTAAACCTGGCCACCATAAGTAACTGCGTGCAAAACTCTTGGTCAAGCACATTCCGAGGTGCTGGTCATGAAGACCTCCTAAGAATTTAGACCTGAACTTATTTGGAATAACTACTCTTGCACCCCACATGATACAATCTTTATCCACTGATAATTCATTCCTACGAACAAAGCAAGGATGAATATCTTCCTCTGATACCTGGTTTGGCCAGCCATTTGCTATGTAATCATAAACCTTTAACATAACTGGGTCACATTTGGTTGCTTTACCAATCTCGTCAGCTGTGACTGGCAGTTCATCAATGTATGAAAAATAGAACACTTCTTCTACCTTAGAGTAAATGTTCTTAGTTTCTAGTCTTTTGAGTTCTTGCTCAACTTTGTCCTTGAGTGCGTATGGTACAAAACTTGGCTTCCAGTAAACTGGGCTTGCATCCTCTGCAATCTGTCACTAGCCTTGAAGACTTGGATTGGACTGCCTATTTCGCAGAACACTTTCAGATACTGCTTGATGATTTCATCTCTCGATGCAAATTTAATTTCCACACGAAAAATCACATTCCAATCCAGCTTCAGTGATCCCAACCAATTTCTACTATCAAGGCAGGTTTGTCTTCTGCCATTACTATGAGAGGCAAGCTCTGAAACTGATCCTGGAGTTCACTGGTATGGCGATACGTCCTACAACAAGGATTTGCTTGCCTGAGTTGCCTCGCAGCTCTATCTTCAATTTTTACAGTGGAAAATCACGCAACTTGTCGAGGTATAGCGATTCCAGTACTACACTCATGGATGCATCAGTGTCGATTTCTATGGGTATCCTTTTTCCTGCAACGTCTATTTGGATGGTGATACATCGTGAATCATTGTTAGATACTCTCATGCTCCTGATGACATGTTTCTCCAGAACCTCCTCGTCCTGTTGCTTCTCTTCAATGCTATGTAGTGTCTGCCGATTTCTACTTCTAACATTGAACATCGGTTTACTCTTCAGTCGGCATGCCTTTGCAAGATGCCCAGTTTTCTTGCAGTAGAAACACTCTGCCTTCACATATGGACAGCTTTGAGTGAGGTGTTGTCCATACACCGATAGCACGACTTAAATGTACTGTTACCTTGGAGAGTTGCTGAGGCCTTGGGGCCCAACTGCCTTTTACTTTTAACCTGCAGGTAATTCACCTAGGTTGTCTGATGACTGGAAATGGTGCTAAGTTCTCAGAAGTATTGGTCGGCCATATCCATCGACATATCTGTCTGTCAAACTAAATCAAAAGTCAAGTTAAGGGTTGTCAACAACTTTCTTCTAATTGCTTCATTTTTAAACCCACAAACAAAGCGGTCACACAGTGCTCGGTCCTGAAAGTTTCCGAAATGACAGTGAATGGATAGCTTTTTTAAAGCTACAATGTATTCATTGATACCCTCATCAGTTAATTGATTTCATATTCCAAAACGATAATTTTCAGTAAATTTCAGGGACTCAGGACTGTAATGCAATCTCCGTAAGTGATGTGTCCTTTGGCTTGACAGGAACAAGCACATTTTTCCAGGTTTCATACACCTCAGTAAGCCTGCTTCAGTCAAGAAAATAGCCCATTTTCTTTCTAAAACCACCTGGTTTCTGTTTTCATCACCGGGGACTTCAACGATACTATTTGCGGTGAAAAACATTTCTAGCTGCTCCACATAGGCTCCGAAAGTCTCTTGGTCATAATGGAACTCACCCAAGCGCCCTATTATTCCCATAGGCACGGCCATCTGGACTCTTCAGTTCAGCCAAGTGTGCTTTTAATTTTCCTTGGATTTTTAGCTGTTTTGTAAAACAAAGAACCTCTCAAAGTCTCTCTGTCGATCGTTTGGATTATCCACCAAAAAAAATTTCAGCTAGGGAATCCGATTATCCTATCCTCGTAGCCAATGTGATATATTCTTACGACATCACTAAGAAACACACTGCACAAAATGGAGTAGAAATTCAGGTCCGCCTGAAATGGGTTGCAACGACCATTTTTGAAGTGTTTTTTCCACCGTGTTGGATGAGCTGGCCTCTTTCGTGAAATTCAGCTCTTTGTGGGTTTTTTTCCAGGCGAACTAGAAGTCAGTCATAATGGGGGTGGAAGCAGGGCAGTAAACAGAGATCGGCCACACGAGGGGCGGAAGTAGAAGCGAGATGGAGTATCAGGTGGTGATGTCATGACGTGTGTGCGTCACCACGTCTCTCCCCTTCACTTAAAGGGGAGAGCCACTGCGAGATCTGTGAAGATTCTAGTTAGGACCGCTGGGCCACCAGGGAGAGTTTCGGACAGGGCAGCAGCCTGGCACCCAAGAGGTGGTGCCAGGCTGCCTGTTGGCGTCTCGGCCGAACCCGAGGGCATAATTGTCCGGCTGATCTAGAAATCGGCCTGACAAAAAATAAAATTCAAATTCAAATTTGTAACTCCAGTGTAACCTCTGGAACAAGAGTCCTGTCAAGGTCAAGTGGGGAATTGAGCAGTGTGGCCTGAAAAAACAGAGGCTGCAGTAGAACAAGCAGTTTTGGCATCTGCTAGCGCCATTAGGTATAACTCTATGGTGGAGAAAACCTTTTCCTAAGTATCTCCTGCATGCCTCCCATTTGATGCTCTATCTGTAAGCCAGACTACCCATCTATACAGTGCATTTTGTTCCCCAGCCGTGACAGGAAGGCTGCTATTGCAAGGTGAACATCTTTTATTTTCCAACAATTACTGTGAATGTACTGTCACTGCCTGCCATCATGGTGCTTTGCCCTCTAGTTATCTGTGTGTGTGAGTGTGTGGTGTGTGAGTGTGTGAGTGTGTGTGAGACTGGTACCAAATCCTTTTCACCATCATCCCTGTGCTCGCTGACATACATTGGCTCCCGATCCAGCAATACCTCAAATTTAAAATTCGCATTCTTATGTTCGAATTCCTCCATAACCTTGCTCCCTCCCTGTCTCTATAATCTCCTCCAACCTTACAACCCTCTGAGAACTCTGCGTTCCTCCAAATTTTGCGTGTTGTGCATCCCCAATTTCCTTTGCCCCTTAATTGCCGGCCCTGCTTTCAGTTGTCTAGGCCCTAAACTCTAGAATTCCTTCACTAAACCTCTCTGCCTCTCTACCTCTTAGTCTTCCTTTAAGAGGCTTCTTAAAACCTATCTGTTTGACCAACTTCGGTCACGTGTTCTACTATCTCCTTACATGGCTCGGTGTCCAATTTTGTCTGATAACACTCCTGTAAACCGCCTTGTGATGTTTTACTACGTGAAAGGCACTATATTTATGCAAGTTGTTGTTGTTGCTGTTGTGTGTTTGTGATGCGAGTGTGTGTGTTGCCAAGTTGAAGGTACTCTTGTGTTCCAACAAAGTGCTACCCGGGTGCCTGAAGCAGGCAGAGTAGACATGTAACTAGGCCACTACATGCATGAGTGTGATTGAGTGACTGGGTGCTGCGTGAGGTGCCCACCGACTCTGGTGAAGTAAGCCCAGCTCTGGTTCTTTTTGCACATTGTAGAGAAAAAAGGAAAACAAATTTTAGCCACGTCTTCATTTCTATTTGTTGTTAAAGAGTCTTTGCTTGTGTGGTGTGGGCTGCTGGCAAATACAAACTGTGAAGTAAGTCTTCTATAAAGCACATTTATTAATAATGTTGTACAAACCTCTGAACTGGGGCCATGCCTCCTGCAACCCAATCGATTCCTTCTCATCCAAGGCACAGCCGTATATTTGTAGGGTCAGTTCTTCCAATGTGGAGCGGGTTGTACCATGGTTGAACCTCCTCTGGCCATCACCTGTCGCTCTTGTTCCGTGCTTTCTTCTCTAACAGAAGCATGGACCTGTACTTCTCAAGTACCACGAGTGGCATGTCTTCATACAGGGGTTAGGATGAGCAATCTTGTATTGAAAGATGTGGTGCAGGAAAAGTGAGCTTGTGGAAATGGATGTGTGTGCTGAGATGGTCACTTCTGGCAAGTAAAAGAGATTTTTAAGAAATCCAATGGTTAGAGTGAGCAACGCTACGTAGTCACTGTGGATAAAGTTATGATGTTGAAGTGCATGCCTCTATTCAGCCACTTCTGGTAAGTTATTAAATTGTTTCCTGCACTGTATCCAGGTCTTCTGAACAGCACTCCTCTCATTGACTGCATCTACAATCTCCTGCCATGCCTGCTGACTCTTCGCTTTATATGTTGTCTTGTCATCCCAAGGGCAAAAACCTCTCTCCTCCGCTACCTACAAGGAAAGCAAAGTTTCCCTAATGTTGCCACAAAGGATAGCTGTAGACTCAAGATGACTGGGGGGCAGTGCTGTGCAGCGAGGACAGGCTGGTGGAAGACCTTTGTCTTACGGATGTTTAGCGTGAGGCCCATGCTTTCATACGCCTCAGTAAATACGTCAACTATGTCCTGGAGTTCAGCCTCTGAATATGCACAGATGCAGGCGTCGTCCGTGTACTGTAGCTCGACAACAGAGGTTGGGGCGGTCTTGGACCTGGCCTGGAGGCGGCGAAGGTTGAACAGCTTCCCACTGGTTCTATAATTTAGTTCCACTCCAGCGGAGAGCTTGTTGACTGTGAGGTGGAGCATGTCAGCGAGGAAGATTGAGAAGAGGTTTGCGGTGATGGCACAGCCCTGTTTGACCCAGGTCCGGACGTGGATTGGGTCTGTAATGGATCCGTTGGTAGGGATCACGGCCTGCATGTCGTCGTGGAGCAGGTGGAGGATGTTGACGTACTTTTGGGGGCATCTGAAACGGAGGAGGATGCTCCATAGACCCTCGTGGTTGACAGTGTCAAAGGCCTTTGTAAGGTCATAGAAGGCCATGTATAAGGGCTGGTGCTACTCCCTGTATTTTTCTTGCAGCTGTCGCACTGCAAAGATCATGTCATGCTGCAAAGATCATGGCGCGGCCCTGGACAACATGGACCATTTCCCATACCTCAGGAACCTTTTATCAACAAAAGCACACATTGATGAGGAGATTCAACACCGCCTCCAGTGCGCCTTCGGCCACCTGAGGAAAAGAGTGTTTGAAGACCAGGCCCTTAAATCTACTACCAAGCTCATGGTCTACAGGGCTGTAGTAATACCTGCCCTCCTGTATGGCTCAGAGACATGGACCATGTACAGTAGACACCTCAATTTGCTGGAGAAATACCACCAACGATGCCTCCGCAAGATCCTACAAATCCCGTGGGAGGACAGACGCACCAACATTAGTATCCTTGTCCAGGCCAACATCCCCAGCATTGAAGAACTGACCACACTTGATCAGCTCCGCTGGGCAGGCCACATAGTCCGCATGCCAGACACGAGACTCCCAAAGCAACTCCTTCATGGCAAACGAACCAAAGTGGACAGAGGAAACGTTACAAGGACACCCTCAAAGCCGCCCTGATAAAGGGCAACATCCCCACCGACACCTGGGAGTCCCTGGACAAAGACCGGCCTAAGTGGAGGAAGTGCATTCGGAGGGCGCTGAGCGCTTTGAATCTCATTGCCGAGTGCATGCAGAAATCAAGCGCAGACTACGGAAGGAATGTGCGGCAAACCTGTCACACCCTCCCTTACCCTTAACGGCCGTCTGTCCTACCTGTAGCAGGGACTGTGGCTCTCGTATTGGGCTGTTCAGCCACCTAGGACTCATTCTAAGAATGGAAGCAAGTCTTCCTCGATTCTGAGGGACTGCCTATGATGATGATGATGAGACTCAAGAATCATGCCTACCATTTGCTGCCCATCCTTGGAGATTAATCTCAGAGCCTGCACGAGGGTATAATGTTCCTCAGACATCCTGCTTTTCAGGCAAGTTCCGAGTCCCACAACTCCAAAGCCATTGGCAGCCTTCTCCTTGGATGCCACTGGGAGGGTGGCACATACCCACCATTTCCCCCATACCACTGGTTCCCTGGTGCTCTGTGAATCACCTTGTGCCACACCTTCACTAGCACTATCTCATTTCCCTGGGAGAACGTCCCTGAGCTGGTGACTGGGAGTGAGGAAAGAAGTGCTGCAGGTGGTAACTTGACACAGAGCTCCACTGCTTGCAAATGCTTTTTGAAGCCTAAGGACTGGCAAATGCTGCTGTCCTGAGTGATTGCAGGGGCTGGAGCAGAGAAAGACAGGAAGGATGAAGCTGCTGGAACTGGTGGGTAGCCTATTCTTCATCCTCCTCTTTCTCATCACCATTTTTGTAAGTGACAAGAGAAAATCTTCCAGGTCCTCCTCCTCCTCCTCCTCATCGTCATCATCATCACCTTCCTCCTCTTGCCCCAATTGCTGTGGTGGGTCTGCAAGCAAAGGTAGAAGCTAAGAATGGATGACAATTACTCCGTCAGGGTTAAAGAGACAGAGAAAGGGAGTAGAAGGTTCTGTCTGTGTGGTGCTTCGGAGGGATGCCAGCGCAGTGTCATCATCATCATCATAAGCAGTCCCTCGAAACAAGGATGACTTGCTTCCTCGCCAAAAAGGGATGAGTTCACGGGTGTTTCAATGAAGGACCTATTCCAGGTCCTGAACTACATAGTGTAGGGTGGAAGATGCCTGTGTGTGGATTTTTTTTAATGTGGGGTGGCCGTTGCACACCAGCCACTACACGGGCTTGACAGAGTTAGCTCTTGGCCCAGTGGCAAGGAATAACCAAGACGACTGGAGACCTGCTCTGCTGCACGGGCCTAGTGCGCACACATATCGCAGTGTGGGCTGGCCCGTGCTGCCCCTGGGCCCTTGCCTCTTCTGGCCCCGAACTCGCGCCTCTCCTGGGCCCCGATCACGTCGCTCTACAATCTCTCGCCACTCCTTCACCCCGACCTCACCGCTCCCGCTGTACCTGCCCATGCCCCAATCACCGACCTGGACCTTGATGACGCCCCTCTTCGCTGCCGTCACCCTCCTGCACCAGCTCGCGCTGTACCTTACAGTGGTGGGCCACCACGCTGCCCATGGCCGCCGCTCACCACTCCTTTTATGGACCCGACCTGCCGCTGATGGTCTCTCGCAGGTCGGGGCCGCCACGTGCAGTGTAGGTGCTTAGTTACTAACATGGGGCTCAATTTTCCCCAAAGCTGTTTTTTGGCGTATTTGAAGGGTTATGCCCGTTTTTTTGGGGCCCAACTACGCCAAAAAAAAATTATCCAAGTTTCCCGGTTTGAATTGTTGATTTTGGCACCACCTAGCCTGTCCTTTAGCTTTGGGGGTGGAGCCTAAGCTCTCGCTAAAACAATCGGGTTGCCAGGGTAACCAAGAACACACTGCGGACTGAGGCTGTAAAGCGAATCATACAACACATTCTGGCCAGCTCACAGCAACCTGCACAAGCACATGACATTGCAGCAACTTACCAGCATTAAATTATTAAAGTGTTTATGCCTAAAGTCTATCTCCCCCCACCCACCCCCCCGCCCCGATGCCAGTACCCACTGCTAGCCCTGGCTGAAGGGCCTCCTCCCTCCCGGTACCCGCTACTATCCTTGGCCGAAGGGCCTCCCGATGCTGGTACCCGCTATTATCCCTGGCCGAAGGGCCTCTCGATGCTGGTACCCGCTATTATCCCTGGCCGAAGGGCCTCCCGATGCTGGTACCCGCTACTATCCTTGGCCAAAGGGCTTCCCGGTGCCGGTTGCCGTACCTAACTCTGGCCGAAAGGCCTCCCCCCTTTCTCCCACTGTCTCTCCCCTCTCTGCTGCTACTGACCGGGCCCTGGAAGTGCATCTGCTGCATTGATTTCCTTACCTGAGCCGATTTTCTTAGCTGCCCAGAAGATTTTTCCACAGTCGTCACATATGCCGTCCTAAGAAAAATTGGAGTAAATCAGAGCTGGCTAAACTTGCTTAAATGGCCAGAATTGGCACAGGTGGCAGGTTACACCCCCAAAGAGGTAAAAAAAACTAACATAAAAAAATCGTAACTAACTGAATTAAACTGGCGCACAAGCTTTGGAGAAACTTGGATATTTTAATTCAGTCCAAAAAAAGCGGCATGCGCCACAAAACGGTGCAAATAACTGGGGAAAATTGAGCCCCCTATGTTGTCAAGATGCTGCTAATCTCACCATCTTCCACATCAAAAACCAAGCGAGTCAGAGAGACGTGAGTCCGGGGTCGGCGAGAGGCTGACAAAAGGCTAGCCGGTGCAGCTACAGGGAGAGGGCAAAAAAGAAGTAGGAAGAAATAGAAAGGTGATGTCACAGCCAAGGGGGTAAGTGATTGGCTGGTGATTGGTGAATAGCTGTTCTTTTTTCTTTATCAGTAAGTAACTTTTAGCACTGTTGCCAATTTAAGTTAATCTAATGGTTAAGTCATGGCAGGAGAGCTCGGACACATGTTATGCTCCTCCTGTACTATGTGGGATATCAGGGACGCCCCCGGTGTCCCTGTCGACTACGTGTGCGGGAAGTGTATACGCCTCCAGCTCCTGACGGACCGCGTTGCGGAATTGGAGCTGAAGGTGGATTCCCTCTGGAGCATCCACGATGCTGAAAATGACATGAATAGCACGTTTAGTGAGTTGGTCTTTCCGCAGGTAAAGGGTCCACAGCCAGATAGGGAATGGAAGACCAACAGGAAGAGCAGTGCAAGGAAGGTAGTGCAGGGATCCCTCTGCAAAACAGATACACCACTTTGAGTACTGTTGAGGGGGATGACTCATCAGGGGGGAGCAGCAGCAGCCAAGTTCATGGCACCGTGGCTGGCTCTGCTGCACAGGAGGGCAGGAAAAAGAGTGGGAGAGCGATAGTGATAGGGGATTCAATTGTAAGGGGAATAGATTGCTGTTTCTGCGGCCGCAACCGAGACTCCAGGATGGTATGTTGCCTCCCTGGTGCAAGGGTCAAGGATGTCTTGGAGCGGGTGCAGGACATTCTGAAAAGGGAGGGTGAACAGCCAGTTGTTGTGGTGCACATTGGTACCAACGATATAGGTAAAAAAACAGGATGAGGTCCTACGAGACGAATTTAAGGAGCGAGGAGCTAAATTAAAAAGTAGGACCTCAAAAGTAGTAATCTCAGGATTGCTGCCAGTGCCATGTGCTAGTCAGAGTGGAATTGCAGGATAGCTCAAATGAATACATGGCTTGAACAGTGGTGCAGCAGGGAGGGATTCAAATTCCTGGGGCATTGGAACGGGTTCTGGGGGAGGTGGGACCAGTACAAACCGGACGGTCTGCACCTGGGCAGGACCGGAACTGATGTCCGAGGAGGAGTGTTTGCTAGTGCAGTTGGGGAGGTGTTAAACTAATATGGCAGGGGGATGGGAACCAATGCAGGGAGACAGAGGGAAACAAAATGGAGACAGAAGCAAAAGACAGAAAGGAGATGAGTAAAAGTGGAGGGCAGAGAAACCCAAGGCAAAAAACAAAAAGGGCCATTTTGCAGCAAAATTCTAAAGGGTCAAAGTGTGTTAAAAAGGCAAACCTGAAGGCTCTGTTCCTCAATGCGAGGAGTATTCGGAATAAGGTGGACGAATTAACTGTGCAGATAGCAGTTAACGGATACGATGTGGTTGGCATCACGGCGACATGGCTCCAGGGTGACCAAGGCTGGGAACTCAACATCCAAGGGTATTCAACATTTAGGAAGGATAGACAGAAAGGAAAAGGAGGCGGGGTGGCGTTGCTGGTTAAAGAGGAAATTAAAGCAATTGTAAGGAAAGACATTAGCTTTGATGATGTGGAATCAGTATGGGTGGAGCTACGGAATACCAAAGGGCAGAAAACACTAGTGGGAGTTGTGTACAGACCTCCAAACAGTAGTAGTGATGTTGGGGAGGGGATCAAACAGGAAATTAGGGGTGTATGCAATAAAGGTGCAGCAGTTATCATGGGTGACTTTAATATGCATATAGATTGGGCTAACCAAACTGGAAACAATACGGTGGAGGAGGATTTCCTGGAGTGCATAAGGGATGGTTTTCTAGACCAATATGTCGAGGAACCAACTAGGGGGGCGAGGCCATCTTAGACTGGGTGTTGTGTAATGAGAGAGGATTAGTTAGCAATCTCGTTGTGCGAGATCCCTTGGGGAAGAGTGACCATAATATGGTGGAATTCTACATTAGGATGGAGCATGAAACAGTTAATTCAGAGACCATGGTCCAGAACGTAAAGGAGGGTAACTTTGAAGGTATGAGGCATGAATTGGTTAGGATAGATTGGCGAATGGTACTTAAGGGGTTGACAGTGGATGGGCAATGGCAGACATTTAGAGACCGCATGGATGAACGACAACAATTGTACATCCCTGTCTGGCGTAAAAATAAAAAAGGGAAGGTGACTCAACCGTGGCTATCAAGGGAAATCAGGGATAGTATTAAAGCCAAGGAAGTGGCATACAAATTGGCCAGAAATAGCAGCGAAGCCGGGGACTGGGAGAAATTTAGAACTCAGCAGAGTTCTAAATTTGGGCAGGGTTTGATTAGGGCAGGGAAAATAGAGTACGAGAGGAAGCTGGCAGGGAACATTAACATGGACTGCAAAAGCTTCTATAGGTATGTAAAGAGAAAAAGGGTAGTAAAGACAAACGTAGGTCCCCTGCAGTCAGAATCAGGGAAAGTCAAAACTGGGAACAAAAAATGGCAGACCAATTGAACAAGTACTTTGGTTCGGTATTCACTAAGGAGGGCACAAATAACCTTCCGGATATAAAAGAGGTCAGAGGGTCTAGTAAGAAGGAGGAACTGAGGGAAATCCTTATTAGTCAGGAAATTGTGTTGGGGAAATTGATGGAACTGAAGGCCGATAAATCCTCAGGGCCTAATGGTCTGCATCCCAGAGTACTTAAGGAGGTGGCCTTGGAAATAGCGGATGCATTGACAGTAATTTTCCAACATTCCATAGACTCTGGATCAGTTCCTATGGAGTGGAGGGTAGCCAATGTAACCCCACTTTTTAAAAAAGGAGGGAGAGAGAAAACAGGGAATTATAGACCGGTCAGCCTGAACTCAGTAGTGGGTAAAATGATGGAATCAATTATTAAAGATGTCATAGCAGCGCATTTGGAAAGAGGTGACATGATAGGTCCAAGTCAGCATGGATTTGTGAAAGGGAAATCATGCTTGACAAATCTTCTGGAATTTTTTGAGGATGTTTCCAGCAGAGTGGACATGGGAGAACCAGTTGATGTGGTGCATTTGGACTTTCAGAAGGCTTTCGACAAGGTCCCACACAAGAGATTAATGTGCAAAGTTAAAGCACATGGGATTGGGGGTAGTGTGCTGACGTGGATTGAGAACTGGTTGGCAGACATGAAGCAAAGAGTCGGAGTAAATGAGTACTTTTCAGAATGGCAGGCAGTGACTAGTGGGGTACCGCAAGGTTCTGTGCTGGGGTCCCAGATGTTTACATTATACATTAATGATTTAGACGAGGGAATTAAATGTAATATCTCCAAATTTGCAGATGATACTAAGTTGGGTGGTGGTGTGAGCTGCGAGGAGGATGCTATGAGGCTGCAGGGTGACTTGGATAGGTTAGGTGAGTGGGCAACTGCATGGCAGATGAAGTAATGTGGATAAATGTGAGGTTATCCATTTTGGTGGTAAAAACAGAGAGACAGACTATTATCTGAATGGTGACAGATTAGGAAAAGGGGAGGTGCAATGAAATCTGGGTGCCATGGTACATCAGTCATTGAAGGTCGGCATGCAGGTACAGCAGGCGGTTAAGAAAGCAAATGGCATGTTGGCCTTCATAGCGAGGGGATTTGAGTACAGGGGCAGGGAGGTGTTACTACAGTTGTACAGGGCCTTGGTGAGGCCACACCTGGAGTATTGTGTACAGTTTTGGTCTCCTAACTTGAGGAAGGACATTCTTGCTATTGAGGGAGTGCAGTGAAGGTTCACCAGACTGATTCCTGGGATGGCGGGACTGACATATCAAAAAGACTGGATCAACTTGGCTTGTATTCACTGGAGTTCAGAAGAATGAGAGGGGATCTCATAGAAATGTTTAAAATTCTGATGGGTTCAGATAGGTTAGATGCAGGAAGAATGTTCCCAATGTTGGGGAAAACCAGAACCAGGGGTCACAGTTTTAGGATAAGGAGTAAGCCATTTAGGACCGAGATGAGGAGAAACTTCTTCACCCAGAGAGTGGTGAACCTGTGGAATTCTCTACCACAGAAAGTTGTTGAGGCCAATTCACTAAATATATTCAAAAAGGAGTTAGATGTAGTCCTTACTACGAGGGGATCAAGGGGTATGGCGAGAAAGCAGGAATGGGGTACTGAAGTTGCATGTTCAGCCATGAAATCATTGAATGGCGGTGCAGGCTCGAAGGGCTGAATGGCCTACTCCTGCACCTATTTTCTATGTTTATATGTTTCAATGAGTGCCCATGAGCTCCATGGCATTGTCCTCAAATGGAGTCACGGATTTAAAAGTGGGGATGCCTTTGGCAGGCATTGCGTACCGATTTGTCCTGCAAAGTTCAGTAAATGAGGGTAAGGCTAGCAGTTGAGGAGTGTGTGCCAAGTGACATGAACAAGGTGAAGTAAGAGTTGTGGGCGTATGAGAATGTTTAAGTGGAAGAAGAGGTTTATGATTTATGCATAAAAGTGTTAGGGGAGCTATGTAAACAGAGTGCAGCATACGGAGTTAGAACATCTATAATCAGGGTACAGTGTGAAGGTTTAGTTGTAGAAGTGTTCCTTTAAGAATGTGGAAAGTGAGCATGGAAGAAAAGGGAAGAATTTCCAGTCTGTTACCCTCCCAGTCTTGCGATGAAAGGTGATGAGATATACTCTTTCCTATTCTCTTTTAAGAAAAATTGGGGCTAAAAATCTGCAACCTGCCTTCCAGTTTCCAGTCTTGCTCAGCCGTTTCCATGGAGCCTTGTTAGAAATGTGATGTCTGCTCCCGACATGGACACTAGTGTATGAGTTGGTCTGGCTAGGGGGCGGGAAATCCCAGGCTGGGTGTTTCTGTGCCTGGCGATCCATCAGCAGCCCAGTAAGCCAAAGAAAGTAGATGTATCGGCTTGCTAATCGGCAGAAGCGATGTCCCCCTTGGCCACCCAGGATCGCTAAAGGTCTTATAAATGTTCACTTTATCTCAGCCTCCTTGGAAAGGGGATCAATGGACAAGGCACTGGAATATTTCGGGGGCGGGGGGGTGCAGCAGCTTGTGGAGATAGTTACAGAGTGAGAGGATGAAATACTTCATGATCAAGAAATCATTTTGTGGGTTTCATCACCACTGGTACACTCAATAAAGGATAAAACTGAGTACTGTGTACAATGACCAAGTGTGACCTTAGTTCCTTTAACAAGACTCCAGAGTGCAGGTATCTCGTGGGTGGCCTGCTTATAATCCGTGCTCCCAAGGAATGCTGGGATCCCTTGGGACTCCAACAGGTGGGCCCTCTGGTGGTCAGGTGTCATACAGGTTACAAGGGGTTAAATACATAACATCACTCTCTGGGCTGCTGGGGATGGTGAGTTCGGCTTCGTGGTCAACCATGATGTCAGTTGCCACTTGTGTGTGTGTCGGAGGATCAAAGTTGGTGGTGTCCTCTCCAGGTTATTCGTGGCTGTTGGTGAACAGCAATTTGATTTGGTCCAAATGTTTTCTGTACATTTGTCCATTGGCCAATTTGTCTTGAAACACCCTACTCCCCTCTTTGGCTGTGCCCATGCCAGCGAGCCATTTGGGACCATATCCACAACTGAGCACAAACACAGGATCATTGATCTCAATATCGCATGACAAATTTGCGCGGTCATGGTACACATTTTGTTGATACTGCTTACCCTCCACGTGATCATGGAGATCAGGGTGGACAAGAGAGAGCCTTGTTTTTAGTGCCCTTTTCATGAGCAGCTCGGCTGGGGGAACCCCCGTGAGTGAGTGGGGTCTGGTGTGGTAGCTGAGCAGCACTCGGGACAGCCGGGTCTGCAGGGAGCCTTCCGACACTCGTTTCAAGCTTTGCTTGATGGTCTGAACTGCCCGTTCTGCCTGGCCGTTGGATGCGGGCTTGAACGGGGCAGATGTGACGTGTTTGATCCTGTTGCGGGTCATGAATTCCTTGAATTCAGCACTGGTGAAGCACGGCTCATTGTTGCTGACTAGGACATCAGGCAAGCTGTGCGTGGCAAACATGGCTCGTAGGCTTTCAATAGTGGCCATGGACGTGCTTACAGACATTATTGCACATTCAATCCATTTTGAGTAAGCGTCCACAACAACCAAAAGCATTTTGCCTAGAAATGGGCCCACATAGTCCACGTGGATCCTCAACCACGGTTTGGAGGGCCATGACCACAAACTTAGCGATGCCTCTCTGGGTGCATTGCTTAGCTGAGAGCAAGTGTTGCACTGGCACTTGCATGACTCTAAATCTGAGTCGATGCCAGGCCACCACACATGGGATCTGGCTATGGCTTTCATCATTACAATGCCTGGGTGGGTGCTGTGCAGTTCACATATGAATGTATCTCTGTCTTTCTTGGGCAAGACCACGCAATTGCCCCACAATAGAAACTCTGCCTGCAGGGACAACTCGTCTTTGCGTCTGTGGAATGGCTTAATTGCCTCTTGCATCTCCGCTGGAACACTGGACCATCTGCCATGGAGGACACAGTTTTTTTTTACCAAGGACAGTAAAGGATCTTGGCTGGTTCAGGTCCTGATCTGGCGGGCTGTAACGGGGACTTCTCGTTCTCGAATGCCTCCATGACCATGAGCAAGTCCGCTGGCTGTGCCATTTCCACCCCGGTGGTGGGCAATGGCAGCCGACTGAGAGCATCTGCGCAGTTTTCTGTGCCCAGATTACATAGTTGTATGCCGACATTGTGAGCGCCCATCTTTGGATGTGGGCAGAGGCATTGGTATTAATTCCTTTGATCTCAGAGAACAGCGATATGAGCGGCTTGTGGTCAGTTTCAAGCTCAAACTTGAGGCCAAATAAGTACTGGTGCATTTTTTTCATCCGGTAAACGCACGCCAGAGCCTCTTTTTCAATCATACTGTCGGCCCTTTCGGCCTTGGACAAACTCTTGGATGCATAAGCGACCGGTTGCAAGATCCCCGATTCGTTAGCCTGTTGTAACACACACCCGACCCCATATGACGACGCATCGCAAGCTAACACTAATTGTTTACAAGGGTTATACAGGACAAGCAGTTTGTATGAAGACAACAGATTTCTGGCTTTCTTCAAGGCAGCCTTTTGTGAATTCCCCCATACCCAGTCGTCTCCCTTGCGCAGTAGCGTATGTAGAGGTTTTAGCAGGATGCTCAACCCAGGTAGGAAATTACCGAAATAGTTAAGGAGACCCAGGAACGTCCGCAGCTCCGTCACGTTCTGTGGTCTCGGCGCGTTCTTGATGGCCTCCGTCTTGCCATTGGTGGGTCTGATGCCGTCTGCTGCTATTCTTCTTCCCAAGAACTCGACGTCTTGCGCCAGGAAAACATGCTTCGCGCGTTTCAACCTGAGCCCCACGCGATCCAACTGACTAAGAACCTCTTCCAGATTCTTCAAGTGCTCAATGGTGTCCCGATCAGTAACCAGTATGTTGTCCTGGAAAACCACGTGCAAGGAAACGACTTTAGCAGGCTCTCCATGTCTCGCTGGAAGATAGACGTGGCCGACCAAATCCCGAACAGGCACCGGTTATCGATGAACAGACTTTTGTGCGTGTTGATGCAGGTGAGGCCTTTCGAAGACTCCTCCAGGCCGAGGTCAGGTCCAGCTTGGTGAACGTCTTCCCTCCAGCCAGGGTTGCAAATAGGTCGTCTGCCTTGGGTAGCAGGTACTGGTCCTGCAGCGAAAAACGGTTAATCGTTACTTTATAGTCCCCACAAATTCTAACCGTGCCGTCCTCTTTAAGTACCGGGACAATCGGACTAGCTCAGTCGTTGAATTCCACCGGCGCGATGATGCCGTCTCGCTGCAGCCTGTCCAGCTCAATTTCCACTTTTTCACGCATCATGTACGGTACCGCCCGTGCTTTGTGGTGGATGGGTCGCGTACCGGGAACCAAATGGATCTGCACTTTCGCCGCCGAGAAGCTTCCAGTGCCTGGCTCAAACAACAATGGGAACTTGCTCAGAACCTGGGCACATGAGGCTTCGTCGACAGACGAAAGCACTCGGATGTCGTCCCAGTTTCAGCGGATTTTTCCTAGCCAGCTTCTGCCAGACAACGTGAGGCCATCCCCTGCCACAATCCACAGCGGGAGTTCATGTACTGCTACGTCATAGAAGACTTTGACTTCTGCACTGCCAATTACAGGGATTAGTTCCTTGGTGTAAGTCCTTAGTTTGGTGTGAATGGGGCTGAGTTTGGGCCTGTGTGCCTTTTTGCCCCACAGCCTATTGAAGGCCTTTTTATTCATTATGGACTGACTTCCACCCATGTCCAGTTCCATAGATACTGAAATACCGTTCAGTTCAACTTTCAACATTATTGGTGGACATTTCATAGTGAATGTGTGTACCCCGTACTCTTCTGCCTCTTCAGTACGAGTCTCCAATTCAGCCTGATCCACAGTGGATCGATCTTCCTCTGCAACGTGGTGGTTTGCAGGGTTTGCAGGGTTTGCAGGTCGCCTGCACATTCGCTGGAGGTGTCCCATTGTTCTGCAACCATTGCACGCATAGTGCTTGAAGCGGCATTGATGGGGCCGATGATCACCTCCGCAGCGCCAACAAGGTGTTAACTGCCTCGCATTAATGATTGATGGTGGATTCTGGGTCAACTGAGGTCGGGCAGCAGCAGCTGGCATGTACGTTCTGCCATGAACATTTCTGCTCGAAACCGACATTACTTTATACACAGTACTGGCCGAACCTTCTTTACTCTGCAAAATCTGTTTGGTGTTGTCGCTGGTGGACATAAATGCCTGGGCTATCATTATAGCTTTACTTAGATTCGGACTTTCTGCAGTCAACAGTTTGCGAAGGATTGTCTCATGTCCAATGCCCAGTACAAAAAAGTCTCTGAGCATTTGTTCTAGGAAGCCCTCAAACTCACGATGTCCTGCGAGGCGCCTTAGTTCGGTGACATAGCTCACCATTTCTTGGCCCTCCAATCGTTGACACGTGTAGAATCGATATCTCACCATCAAAACGCTTTCCTCAGGATGTAGGTGCTCCCGGACCAGCGTACACTATTCTTCGTAGGATTTCTCTGTTAGTTTTGCCGGAACCAGGAGATTCTTCATGAGGCCATAGGTTGTTGCCCCACAGACAGTTAGGAGGATTGCCCTTCGTTTGGTAGCGTTCTTGTCCCCTTCCAGCTCGTTGGCCACAAAGTATTGGTCGAGTCTCTCCACGAAGGCTTCCCACTCGTTCCCTTCTGAGAACTTCTCCAGGATACCGACTGTTCTTTGCATTTTCGCGCAATTGTTCGTTACCTCGTCGCCAATTGATACACTCATAATAAAGGATGAAACTGAGTACTGTGTACAATGAGTAAGTGTGACCTTAACTCCTTTAATAAGACTCCAGTGTGCAGGTACCTCGTGGGTGGCCTGCTTATATACCATGCTCCCAAGGGATGCTGGGATCCCTTGGGACTCCAACAGGTGGGCCCTCTGGTGGTCAGATGTCATACAGGTTACAAGGGTTAAATACATGACAACCACCTCACATACAAATCAAGGAGAAACCTACGCTGCTACAAACCAGTTAATATTCCAAAAAAAACGCACATAGCAGAGAACTGTAAGGCATGCTGTCCTCCTGTGGCAAAGAGTGCAAACTACACATCCTGGGAAAGTGACCACATCCCGTGGGAGAACATTTTGCCTTCAGATTTGTTTTGGCATCCAGTAGCAGAGCAGTTATTTAATCTTGTGGGAAAACAATAAATCAGCGTGTAATGCCACATGTGCATTTTAATCAAAACTATCACAACTGTGCCTTTTTGAGGATAGTATAACTGGCTGAAATACAACATTAATGTGCTTACTGGAGCAAGAAATATCTCTCCAAGTCACAACTGCACCATCAATACCCAGTGAACTAGTCGCGGTTGGGAGACTCCGCACAATGTCTCAGGAGGATCAGAATATAATCTGTTACATCTCTGTCTGATTGAGGCCATGATAACCAGCTGGAAGTCAACATAATGTGCAGCATAGTGACTGGTGGAGCACAAAATACAAGCCGTCCCTGCAGAAACTGTCCATGTAAACTCGGCATAGTCTAATTGAATGATTGATTGACTATATCTGGGTCAGGTCATTGGTCACTGCTTGGCTCATTATATGTGACTGAGTCATGTGAAATTTTGTATTTACTTGTCACCAGTGTGAATATGATCAGTTATGCTTCTGCAAAACTAGTTCATGAGAAAGGTGTTGTTCCCCTGTGAGTGTTCCATGTATATTACAGCACTGGGTTCTGTCAGTTCCACGTATATTACAGCACTGGATGCAGTCAGTTCCATGTAATATTACAGCACTGGGTGCTGTCTGTTCTATGAGTCTTTCTTGGAAAACAATACATTGTGATCAAATTGTCATCCGTAATACAAACTTTGCAGCCCCAAAAAGTTAGGACATGTCTTTGAATGTTTGAGGTTGATACAGGTTTTAAGCAATCATTCATAGTGTTTTAGTTCTTTTTCTGGGATATGTGTTTACTAATGGTGCCTTGTACCAAAGCTTGAGAAAATATAGAGGGTGAGAGCCTTGTCTGCACCTATGCAAATGCCTGAGCTTTCAAAGTATTTACTGTCATTACTGGTATATCCAGCACACTGCCAGAAGTGTCAATATACTAAAAGGTAGTCTAAAATAAAAACAGAAAATGCTGGAAATCTCAGCAGGTCAAGCAGCATCTGTGGAGAGAAAGCAGAGTTTAATGTTTCAGGTCGATTACCCTTCATCAGAACTGTAGAATGGTTGGAAAGAACGCATTCTTAAGAAGCACTCTTTCTTTTTTTCTCCTTGTCTCGAATGGCAGCTTGTCATTATCCTGCCATTCACACCCTATCTTGATTAATGTTTTTCTAACTCCTGGCATTACCATTTGGATTTGGGCCATCATCCCCTTTGTCTCTCCAATCTCTCCTGTCTTCCAACCTATCACAGACCTTCCCCTTTGTTCTTTCTTCGCCCCCCCTCCTCTCAGTGCTTGTTAAGAATCCGTTCTTTCTGACCACTCTCCAGTATGACAAAGGGTCATTGACCTGAAATGTTAAACTCTGCTTTCTCTCCACAGATGCTGCTTGACCCGCTGAGATTTCCAGCATTTTCAGTTTTTATTCCAGATTCCAGCATCTGCAGTATTTTGCTTTTGTAAGATAGTCTGTAGTCTGTCAACTAGCAATTGATTTCTTCCATCTGTTTTCAGAAAGCCTCCAGTCATAATTTCCAGATTTGGCTCACAAATCTTTGCAATGCATAGATGCATATGCTAACTATGACTATAGTGCTGTTGAAAGAAATGCGTTTAAGTGCATTGGTGCACAGCAGGTTTGTGGAATCTCCTTTGACATTTGGGATATGACTTTGAATCTAGCCCAGACCCTAATGCTATGGAAGTTATCTTGCTGTACTGCCTGGACAAGACTTTTGTAAAACTGTATCCAGTTCCTCATCGGCCTGGCCCTCCAATGTAAAATTGTGCAAAATTAGTTTGGACTAAATCACTAAGCTCACAAAGATGATGGCAGTCTGGGAAATTAGAAAATTGAACAGGTAGAGGTGGGGTGCTTTTCTAAGATTGGTGGTCAAGACTTTTTTTGGGGCGGAGTAGAGCGACCTTTACTTTGAATCTGTCTTACTGTATTTGACCTGGGAATGCTTGCTATCTAAAATGGAAAAATGTTGCATTTCTCCAACACTAAAAGCTATGACAATGATAAGCAATGATAAAATGGTTGTGGTTGTCGGCGGTCAATCATCCCAGGACATCGCTGCAGGAGTTCCTCAGGGCAGTGTCCTAGGCCCAACCATCTTCAGCTGCTTCATCAATGACCTTCCCTTCATCATAAGGTCAGAAGTGGGAATGTTCGCTGATGATTGCACAGTGTTCAGTTCCATTCGCAACTCTTCAGAAAATGAAGCAATCCATGACCGCCTGAAGCAAGAGCTGGATGACATTCAGGCTTGGGCTGATAAGTGGTAAGTAACATTTGCTCCACACGAGTGCCAGGCATAACCATCTCCAACAAGCGAGAGTCTAACCACCTCCCCTTGATATTCAATGGCATCACCATCACCGAATCCCCCATTATCAACACCTGGGGGTCAGCATTGAACAGAAACTTCACTGGACCAGCCATATAAATACTGTGGCTACAAGAGCAGGTCAGAGGCTTGGTATTCTGTGGCGAGCGTCTCACCTCCTGACTCCTCAAAGCCTTTCCACCAAGGCACAAGTCAGGAGTGTGATGGAATACTCTCCACTTGCCTGGATGAGTGCAGCTCCAACAACACTCGACACCATCCAGGACAAAGCAGCCCACTTGATTGGCACCCCATCCACTACCTTAAACATTCACCCCCTCCACCACCAGCGCGCCGTGGCTGCAGTGTGTACCATCTACAAGATGCATTGCAGCAACTCACCACGGCTTCCTCGGCAGTACCTCCCAAACCTGTGACTTCTATCACCTAGAAGGACAAGGGCAGCAGGCGCATGGGAGCACCATCACCTGCAAACTCCCCTCCAAGTTACACACCATCCAGACTTGGAGGTATATCGCCGTTGTTATCATCGCTGGGTCAAAATTCTGGAACATCCTCCCGAACAGCACTGTGGGAGTATCTTCACCACAAGAACTGTAGTGGTTCAAGAAGGCGGCTCACCACCATCTTCTCAAGGGCAATTAGGGATGGATAATAAATGCTGGCTTTGCCAGTGACGTCCACATCCCGGAACGAATACAAAAAATAGAAAATATTAGAAAAAAGGAACAAATGAACTTATTAGTCAGGAGCTGGTAATTTGGCACAGCTAATCTGGTTTACATATGACAGGCAAATCACATAGATGGAATAGTTGGATGGCTTTTCAGGATGAGCCTAACAAGCCGCTACAAAAGACATACCTCCAGACATTAGTCAGGCTGAGGGGGCCTGTGATACCATCATTACTTCCATTGCATGTACTCCTAGTGTTCCCCACTGAGAACCAAGGCATTTATATGCACACAGATATCTTTTGGGCTTATACACTTGGCAGATCATTGTCCACACTCAGCCTGCATGTGATTATGTTCTATTTCTATCCTGGTTACAACAACTTGCATTTATATAATGTCTTTAACGTAGTAAGTCATCCCAAGGTGGTTATGGAGGAATTTCATTCACCTTTTGATGTGGTCATGAATTACAGTGATCATAAGGACAGCAACAGATGACTAAGATTTCTTTCAAACTGGGAACCCTTGGTGTAACAAGCCAGAGAAAATGTAGGGCTACATGAAGACAGTGAAGCAATAGGATTAGTTTGGATTGGTCTAGCAAAAATATTAGTATATATATACCAAGTATATTAGGTATTGGCCATGTCACTAAAATCATCCAGTAACCCAAGGAATTGTGAAGAGCAGTCACCAGTATGCCAGACAGCAGCACAAAATTTGCCATTTTGTTTACAAAAGATGCCTTATGCGGAATTGACCTCAAATACACAATTTGGAGTTTGAATTAGAAGAAAGATCCCTTTAAAGCTGGTGACACTGAGTGATTGATTCCGCTCGGTGCGTGGCATTATATAAACCCATATAACTAAGTGACAAGCCAGAAAGGGATCATATTATGCAAATTGTGGGAGGGGCTAAGCTATTTAAAAGGCTGGGATTCTGAAACATGTTCAGAGAGATTCTGAAAGCCTGAGGTGAGTGACTGCCTCCCAGTCTGGGGGCTGTGCAGGTGACTCGCTGACAATCCGCAGGCCCTTGTTATATCGACATTAGCATTCAGGGTGACAGCTGGGATAATGACATTTGTGCTAAGAATTTGAAGAGCTTAAATTCTATGTTCATACTTGGGATTAATTTTAGAGTTAGAGTCAGGACACCTAGAACTGGAAATGAAGAGTCAGAGACGTTTTAAAAATATCCTTAATTAATTATTTTAATTCCAAAATCAACTACATTTCTATTATTTTCAACTCCTTTTTCTGAACGCTCAGCATGACTCATGTACTGAATGTGTTGGCTTTTTTCAGAATGATGCCTGTTTGGGTCCTGGGCGTGCTCCTCACTGGATTTTTCCTGTCTCAGACTGATGAATCCCTAGCAGGTAAGAGATTGAGCCCAACTCCTCAGATCTATCTCATTTGGAGTATAACCTCAGAGAGTAAAAAGATTAAATGAGGTCTTTACACTGACACCTTAAGGAAGCCGCATTACAAATATGATTGATTAATTAAATATAGTCCAATTCAAATCAGAATGTGTGGGCACAAGAGATTCACTATCTTCACAGTACCGATAGACTCTACTGGCGGCTTGGGCATGGTTCTTCAGGATCGTGCAGAGAAGGGATGAAAGGAGTACTGAGTACTCAAAGGAGTTTTCCCTTCATGCCAGTCCCACTGTAACTTAAGTTGTGTGCCATATAAGGCATGTTTCTAAATAGTTCTTCTACATGGGTTGCAGTTTCTAGGCACGCCTGACTCAATAGTGGAAGCTGGAACTGTCACTGAGGGAGGGAATACTTTCCAATCAGATTCATACACCTTGAACTTTACACCAGCACTTTAATGAGTAGATGGTCTTAGCTGGCAAAGGAGTGAGAAACTTAGCATTTCTCTACTCTCGTATTTTAGCGTGTTTTAGTCAGTCAAACTCCAGCACTGTTTTTGTGCACTTGGGAGTCCCTAAGCCTTGGCTAGCAAATTCCCTAGGATTTGATCAAATATGGGGCGAGGGTCTTCACTCCATATCAATGAATCAGAATCTACCTTATGTAGATTTCTCAATGGTTTGGTAGAGATTCTTAACCAGCAGAGTTTGCAGTAAAGATCTCCATGTTATCATTAACCTGGATCTCTGATTGTGCCACTTGCCTTATTTATATGACAGCACAATCCATATTGATAAGAGAATAGAGTTTACACATGGCAGGTACAATGTTATAAAATAAGATGCCAGATAAAAGGCTTGGAATTACCCTGTGTAATATTCATTTGTTATTAGAACAAGTTGAACCTCCCTTACTCGGAACCCTCGGAAGCTCGCCTGTTTCGGTTAAGGGACGAGGGGTGGTCACGTTACATTGGATGGTACAGGTACTGAGCAAGGGGATATCAGAGCTTGCTGGCTTGGGGCTGGGAGTGCGGCAGAGAGATCATTGGGAGGGGGGGCTGTAGATCGCGGGGTCAGGTCAGCGATTGTGGGAGTCGGCAGTGAGGAAGGACTTCAATTTGTTCATGTCGGAGTTCTGCGCATGCGCCACCTGGTGGCCTGGAATGGTTCCAGATGAGGGGTGGTTCCGGATAAGGGAATTCTGGATAAGGGAGGTTCAACCTGTATCACAATTCAGGATTTCATCATCAAAAGAATATTGAAATTTAGTGAAATAACTTGAAAAATTGGGTGTTTTTTCATTAAAACAACTTAGATTATGATAGAAATGTTTAAAATTATGAAAGGATAGGACAAAGTAGACAGAAGCACATAGTTTCTGTAGTTAAAGGATTAAGAATGAAGGTACATAGGTAGAAAGAGATTTAGAACAGGGGAAGGAGTGAGGCTATGGAATTCACTTCCTGGGTTAATTGTTGAGGCAGAAATTATATCAGCATTTAAGAGTAGATTGAATAGGTGGATGAAGAAAAAGCGGTTGGAGGGCCATGGGAACAGGGTGGGCAAATGTGATTGGAACTATTTGCTCACAGGTAGCACCAACACATCTTGGTCTAGCTGAATGGCCTGCTTCCATGTTGTAACTGCTATGCATTTCTATGTATAAAGCAGCTAGATTGTAGAGCAATATAGTGAGACTGCACAGTAATAGTTGGATGTTAGAGCAGCACTGAAGGTTACAAGATAATAGGTGTTTTGATTCATGGGGCATTGGCACCAGTACTGGGGAAAGAGGGAGCTGTTCCGCTAGGACGGGCTGCACTTAAACCGGGCCAGGACCAGTGTCCTGGCGAATCGAATAACTAGGGCTGTAGATTGGACTATAAACTAAAAAGGGTGGTGGGGGGAGAGGGTTCAGGTGAGGTGAAATTTATAAATCTAAATCGAAAAGTTAAGGCCATGGAGCAGTAAAGGGATTTGGATAACAATAAGCAGAGTGTGACAGGATAAGCAATACTGAGAAACTGCAAAGTGATAATCAAAGCTTACAGCAGCATTGAAGAGACTCCAGAATTAAAATTGGTTGCAATTATTTTGAACAGATCAGTTTTTAAAGCACTTTCCTACTTTAATATTAATTACACAGAATATTTTGGGTAGTGTGTACTTAAGCACTGCTTTGTATTAACTCTAGTTTACTGGCAGCTCTATTTAGATGGTGATTGGCATTTCTTCAGGATTTCCCATTCTATTGTAAGATTTTTCTCAGCTATTTGCTGCAGCATGATCTAGATTCCTAGCTTTAGGGCAAAGACTGAGTAATACGGAACTGCAAAAAAATGTCTTCACTGTGCAAATGCTGAACCTCAGCCCTGTGTTATTTTGATGAGAATCAGGGTTACAAGCTGTCCTGTGGGAGTCAGTCTCACTCGTGGTTGTAAGCTCAAGTCTGGCATGCACACGCAAGGGTGTATTAAACCAATCCCAGCATCAGTATAGTCCTTCTATCTTAGCTTTGATCCATAAGAACACATGACCCACAAGGTGTTCAGGACAGTGAGAAGCTGCAAAAGCAGAGAGTCGTGGGCTAGAGCCTCCACTTTGTTTGCATGCTTAACGCCCACTTAACACCCATTTTACCGCTGAAATGACATATAACGCCCAGATATCGCCCATTTTGGCACAAAATGGAAACTGACGGGCTTTTTTAGGAGACTTATCACCGAGCGTTATTTTCCCAATGGGCTTAATGCCGGGAAAAAATATCACCGCCCGCCACTTTTTTTGGGTGGAATCAGCTGAATTGGCGAAATCAACGCCCATAATAACACCCAGCGTTACTTTCTGCACGGAATTAACGCCAAGATTCAATATGAATGCCCGCCCACTGTTTTTTTATCGTAAAGAGCATATTTACCCGAACTAGCGGTCATGGAGATCACCCATCGTCAATTTCACCACCTCGCACACATATCGTCCACAATATTGCTCGCTCAAAAAACTGCCCACAAAAAGTGGAACTAACTGGAACGAATGCCAACGGTGTGGCTGGAAGTTGTTAAATCCCACTCTTACGTGAGGAGCTGATATCGGAAAGATTTGCCTGAAAGAGCGCTGATGTGAGTGACAATGCTGACACACTGCTATGTGTGTGCAGCTCAGACATCAATGGTGCCCATCACCTTGGCGCCAGTTAAAGTTTACGTTGGTTGATGTTAAGTTGTATTTAACCCTTTCATGGTAAGGAATCACCAGTGTGTAATGGTCCAGCTATCTGAGACAATGCGCAACAAGGTTATGTTCAAATAACAAAAGTTTAATACCAACATTGGTCTGAAATCATAAGTATCACAGCCAATAACACCCAACCCCTGCCCACATCCCACTTTTTCCACCATTGACATAAATCACATGTTCAACATGTCCACCAACACAGAATACAAAGGTAAAGTAGGAGGGTGGCCCCCAAACCCCCATACATTACAACAAATTGCATACACCCAGATGGAGATATAACACAGCCATCACCTGCGCACATGCACCTCACTTTCCTTCCCCCATCCCCTTCTTCTCCCCACCTCTACCCCTTTCCCTCCTTACTCCACGGTGCCTGGCCGAGGAGCTCCTCAGGCAGTGCCTCATTGGGAGGCATGAAGGCAGATGTGGTGGTTGCACAGATACGGGAGCGGTGGGTGCAGAGGGGGAAACATTCTCTGATGTAGAAGCAGGACCTTGGTCCTTGCTCTCATCTGTCATTTGCAGTGATGCTGCGGAACCTAGGGGTGGAGTGCCATGCTCGGGGACCACTGGGAGCCCTCTGTTCCTGGCTACCAGCTCCCGGGTCTCCTCCATCCCTTCCATGTTATTTCTTATTTGTTTGACAAAAACTCGGTGCCAACTATGTTCTTGGTGCTTAGTAGGCTTTTTGCTACTGGTGAATCTCCCTCGTGCCTCCCACAACAGCCAGACAAGCACACACCACAGCCACACAAGCTTTCAGTGCCTCTGAGCTCCCTCTCTTTCTGTCTCCTCTTCTGCGCATGTCATGATGACCCTTGACCTCTTGAATCGCGGGAATCGAACCATGCCATTGCTAAGGACAGCCACACTTTACGGCAGAAGGTCAAAATTATTTAACGCTGCCGGCCATTTGATATCGCTTGCGGTAACGCCTATTTTCAAAAATGTAAACTAGGTGTTTTGAGAATGGGCGAGAAGCCGGCGATCTGAAAACCCTTTTTTATCGCCCACACCGGAAATAACGCCCATTTTCGGGCGATAAGCACAAAAGTGGAGGTTCTAGCCCAGAGGGATTCTGAGTGGTCACACAGAGTGCGCATAAACAGAATGCAAAAGCTGGGAATTTGGTGAGAGTGGGAATTCGGTGCAGAGAGGGAAGAAGGTGCTGCTTTTTGCCTCCAATACTTGTAATGGTTTGTGTTACAGGTAAATATTTACCAATAACTTAAATTAGAATCAAGAAATTAGTTAAAAACTAAAACTATAAGCCAAGTTGCTTAAATACCTAACATTTTAATTAATTAAATAAATACATAAATCAAAGTTAGATAGGGATGGCAGTGCAGGTGATGTGCTGCAAATGCAGCATGTGGGAGTTTGTGGAGAGCATCACTATACCGGACAATCACATTTGCAGTAAGTGTCTGCACCTCAAGGAACTTCAGCTCAGAGTTGTTGAGCTGGAGTTGGAGGTGCAGACATTGTGAAGCTTCAGGGAAGAGGAGAGTTACCTGAACACTTTGATACAGGAGGAAGTCACACCCCTTAGGTTAGGAAGTGGTATAGTTCTACTTGTGGTCATGGACAGGAGGGTGTGACTGCAAGTCAGGCAGGTAAGGGGACCACAGGTGCAGGGCTAGAGGAGCCTCGGCTATTTGGAAATTTATAAATCTAAAGAGAAATGTCAAGGTTATAGAACAGTGTAGTGATTTGAGTAAAGATAAGTAGAGCGTGACAGAAAGGGACAGAGGGATAAATTTGGTGGACTTACCGCTGGCTGCCGCCGAGAAAACTCGGTGGTCTCCCTGATTTTGGGCGCTCTCCCCTCCGAACAAGTTTGGTGAGGCTCTCAGACCAGCGGGGAGAGAAGACCGCAGGGGAGTGTCCGCTGGCGTGCGCCGGTGTGCAACGCCGATAAAAGTCCTCCTGCCTGCTCCCTCCCGAGATTGGTCCGGGCAATCTTCTGCTCCAGCAGCAGAAGAGACTGCTACATGGAGGCAAGTCTTACTTGAACAGTAAGTATGAAGACCTGCAAAAAAAGGTTAGTGCACTTGTTTTCTTCATTTCTATTGCCGCGATTTTGTTGGATAGGATCCTTTGAAGGATTTGTAATTTATTTTCATTTGGGCCCGACTATATCCTCGGTGTTACTTTGCCGAGGATCGCATTTGCCACCCAGAATCCGACCTACCGCCTATTGCCGCCCAGAATCGCCTTGTAAGGCTCATTTTTTCTGCCAGTCACTTTTTTTCCCAATTTTTCCACCAAACCTCCGCCTAAAGTACAATAAGGATCTTAGCGGTCCTTTCGACGGTACATGGCAGAACTTAGGTTTGACCAAACTTAGGCCCAGAGATAGTGCATCAATGAATAAGGTTCAATCAAAGAAAAATGGTATAAAGTTAAAATTAAAGGTGCTTTATCTGAATGCACAAAGCATTTATAACAAAATAGATGAATTAATGGCACAAATTCAGAAAAATGGGTTTGATCTAATAGCTATTATAGAGACATGGTTGCATGGTGACCATGGTTGGGAACTAAATATTCCAGGTTACGCTTTGAAAAGACAGACAAAATGGAAAAGGAGTGGGGTAGTCCTGATAATAAAGGATGACATAAGGACAGTAGAGAGGAAGGACCTAGATTTTGAAGAACAGGAAGTAAAATTAGTATGAGTGGAGATAAGAAATAACAAGGGCAGAAAACACTGGTGTGAGTAGTTTATAGGCCCCAGAACAGTAGCTATACTGTTGGACAGAGTATTAATCAAGAACTAAGAAGAGCTTGTAACAAAGGTACTACAATAATCATAGAGACTTTAATCTACATATAGACTGGACAAATCATGTTGGCAAAAGTAGTTTAGAGGACGAGTTCATGGAATGCATTCGAGACAGTTTCCTAGAACAATTCTTCATGGAACCAACCAGGGAATGGGTTATTTAAGATCTTGTCTTGTTTAATGAGACAGGGCTAATTAGTAATCTCATAGTAAGGGATCCTCCAGGGAAGAATTGTTATTGTTTTGTATGATGAGAAAAGCTTACAATGGAATGTTAAGTTTGGCTATCCATTCGATATCCTCCTGAGATGCCGAGTGAAGAAATGAAATGCCTCCAGCAACAGGTCTTAGTGGGCAGGTTGATGTGATGTTTTCCACGGCCTGGGCCACAGTTGCACTTTGGGTCATCCCTCATCTTCCACTTGTGGATCAAATGGCCGCATCGTTCATGTCCTGTGCGGATTGGTTTGAGCGCTGTTCCCAGAATGGCCGGCGTGATTTTAAGTGCTTTTAAGGTGGGTTTTCTAATCTTCGTGAATGGGAAGGCTGATTTTTTTTCCATCTCACAGAGGCGTTGAGATGAATGGCAGGCGGGGCAATTTGGGAATGCATCAGGAACCACTCAGTTGGCGTGGACTTGAGTGTCCCTGATACCGTCCTCATGGTGGCGTTTAGCTGCACGTCCACAATCTTTGTGTGGTGGCTGCAGGACCATGAGGCAGAGCAGTATTCTGCAGCAGAGTAGACTAGGGCCATTGTTGCAGTGTGAAGTGTTCTGGCTGTGCTCCCTCTCCCATGACATTCCAGTGAGTTTACGGAGGAGGTTCACCCTGAATTTTACTTTTTGGCCGGTGTCAGTGAGATGAGGCAGATAGGTGAGAGTCCTGTCCAGGGTGATGCCCAGGTATTTTGAATAGGGTTCATGGGTAAATCACCTTCCGCAGAAGGAAACGTTGAGTTCTTTCCCGGCGGTGTTGTTGTTCGGATACAATTATCTTCATTGAAATGTGGCAGAGGCACCAAGTCCAGAAGAGCATTACAGTCGATCTTGGTCACTTGTGAACGTCCTACTTGCATCATCTAGCCTTGATGCCTGCCCCAGCAGTGCTATATCATCAGCATAGGCGAACTTCTGGGATTTGGTGCAGGGCGCGTCTGCCATATAGATGTTGAAAAGGCTGGTGCAAGCATCATCATCATCATCATAGGTAGTCCCTCGGAGTCGAGGATGGCTTGCTTCCACTCTAAAAGTGAGTTCTCAGGTGACTGAGGAATCCAATGCGGGATGTATAGTCTCTGTCACAGGTGGGGCAGAGAGTGGTTGAAGGAAAGGGTGTGGAGCCTGGGTTGATGCATGCTCCTTCCACTGCCTGCGTTTGGTTTCTGCTTTTTCCTCAGCGATGAGACTCGAGGTGCTCAGCGTCCTCCCAGATGCGCTTCCTCCACTTTGGGCGGTCATGGGCTAAGGATTCCCAGGAGTCGGTGGGGATGTTGCATTTTGTCAAGGAGGCTTTGAGGGTGTCCTTGAAGTGTTTCCTCTGCCCACCTGGGGCTCACTTGCTGTGTCGAAGCTCCTCATAGAACGCTTGCTTTGGGAATCTCGTGTCGAGCATGTGGCCCACCCAATGGAGCTGATCAAGCATGGTCACTGCTTCAATGTTGGCCTGAGCGAGAACACTGACGTTGGTGCATCTGTCCTGCCAGCAACTCCTGTGGCAGACCATTGTTGAGTGTGTATGTTTGGCTGGTCTTATCACTAAGATGGACGTGGAACTTACGATTGCTCAGTAGGGTGTTTATAAGCCTGAGAGTCTTGCGGCATTGGATGATTTCTGAAAGCTTCAGAAGCAGAGATTCACATCAGATAGTGTCGTACGCCAATGACAAGTCTATGAAGGCAGCACCAGTCTTCAGCTGCTTCTGGAACCCTGCCTCAGTATTGGCAGTGAGTACAAAGACTTCGTCAGAGTAGCTTCTTCCCTCTCTGAAGCCCATCTGTTTGTTTGGGAGGATGACTTCTAAAGCAGATTTTGTACAGTTAAGGATGAGTGATCATAATATGATAGAATTGAGTTCATGAGTATTAAACTTAAATAAAGCCAATTACATAGGTATGAGGGGTGAGTTGGCTAAGGTAGATTGGGGAATTAGATTAAAAGGTACAATGATAGATAAGCAATGGTGAACATTTAAAGAAATATTTCTTTATTCTCAGCGAATGTACATTCAATTGAGAAATGAAAACGCCATCGGAAAAGTGATCCATCGATGGCTAACTAAAGAGGTTAAGGATAGTATTAGATTAAAAGAAGAGACTTATAATGTTACCAAAAGAGTAATAAGCCTGAGGAGATTTTTATAAACCAACAAAGGATGACCAAAACATTGACAGAGAGGTAGAAAATTAAATATGAGAGTAAACTAGCAAGAAATATAAAAACAGATTGGAGAAGCTTCGACAAGTATGTAAAAAGGAAGAGAGTAGTGAAAGGAAATATGGGTCCCTTAGAGGCTGAGACAGGAGAAATTATAATGAGGAATAAGGAAATGGCAGAGATGTTAAACACATGTTTTATATCTGTCTTCACAGTAGAAGACACAAAAACATACCAGAAATAGTGGGGAACTAATGGTCTAATGAGAATGAGGAACTTAAAGTAATCAATATGTAAAGAAAAAATACAAATGGGCCAAAAAACCACCAAATCCGCTGGAACTAATGGCCTACATCCTAAGGTTTTAAAAGAAGTACCTGCAGTGATCGCAGGTAAATTGGCTGTGATCTTCAAATATTCCCTACATTCTGGAACAATTCCAGTAAATTGGAAAGTAGCAAATTTAACTCAGTTATTCAAGAAAATAGGAAGAGAGAAAACAGGAAACTAAAGGCTAGTTAGCCTGACATCAGTAGTAGGGAAATGCTGGAATCCATTATTAAGGAAGTGGTAACAGGGCACTGAGAAAATCATAATATGATTAGGCAGAGTCAACATGGTTTTATGAAAGGGAAATTGTTTGACAAATCTATTGACAAATTTGGAATTTCAACAGGTATTCGATGAGGTGCTTTGGGATGCATGAAAGTTTATTGCACAAGATAAGGGCACATGGGGTTGGAGGTAATATATTAGCATGGATAGAGGATTGGTTAAAGGACAGAAAACAAAGAGTAGGAATAAACAGGTCATTTTCAGGTTGGCAGGCTGTTGCTAGTGGACTGGCGCAAGGTTAAGTGCTTGGGCCTCAGCTATTTACAATCTATATTAATGACTTAGATGAAGGGACCAAGTGTAATGTATCCAAGTTTGCTGATGATACAAAGCTAGGTGGGAAAGTAAGCTATGAGGAGAACATAAAGGGGGAGAAATTGGGTTCAGTTGCAGCTCCTGTCCGCACCCCGGGTCGCAAACAAATTTGCGACCGGGCGCGGCGCCGCTAACGACTCCCGCTAAATTCGGCAGGAGTTTAGCAGGCGCTACAATGTTGCACCCCGATCCCCTGCGCCCGGATATCTTGACATCCTCGCTGTGCGCAGTGCCCCATTAGCGCCCTGGTCCCTAAATTGGGTTTCGTGCCCTGAAGCTGCTCTGGGCGATGATAGTGACAGCTTCAGGAGACCCGTACCGGCCAGCCGGCCACTAGCAGTGCATAATTTAAAGTGGAGGTGGCCGGCTGCTACTGAAAAGATTGTCCGCTTTTATTTTCTGTACCAGTACCGATTTGAACGTGTGGTCCATGTCGTAATCGCTCAGCCCGGCACTCTGCTTGAGTGCCGAGCTGATTCCACAGCTCCCCCGCTCCCCGGTGATCCAGGTAGGACCCTTTTTATTATACAGGGTGTGCAGCTTGGCCCCTGCCCTTTAATTCAGGGAAGAGTCCCTCCTACACAGCCGCACTATGTTGCCCAGTGCGTAACGTGCTGAGAAAGTGGCAGATGGAGTATAATGTGGGGAAATGGAAGGTTATTCACTTTGGTGGATAGAATAGAAATATAGA
Organism: Pristiophorus japonicus; assembly: GCF_044704955.1. Taxonomy (NCBI): domain Eukaryota; kingdom Metazoa; phylum Chordata; class Chondrichthyes; family Pristiophoridae; genus Pristiophorus; species Pristiophorus japonicus. The sequence continues at coordinate 39,846,682 of NC_091992.1, forward strand.
ATATTTTTAAATGGTGAGAACCTATTTAATGTTGGTGTTCAGCGGGATCTGTTTGTCCTTGTACACGAAACATGGAAATTTAACATGCAGATACAGCAAGCAATTATGAAAGCAAATGGCATGTTTGACTTTATTGCAAGGGGGTTGGAGTACAAGGACAAGGAAGTCTTGCTGCAATTGTTTCGGGCTTTGGTGAGACCACACCTGGAGTACTGTGTACAGCTTTCGTCTCCTTACTCAAGGAAGGATATACAGGTTGAATCTCCCTGATCCAGACCCTTGGGACATGGCCTGTTCCGAATGAGTGATATTTCCGGATAAGGGGAGGTCACGTGATTTCAGTGTGTGTGCGCGCCGATTGGCTAGAACTACTGTCAGTCAGACAGTCAGTCAGTCAGTGTGATGTTGGCAGGTTGTCAGGCCCCGAGGTGTCGGTGGGCACCGAGGTGTCGACGGGCTGTCAGGCCCTGAGGTGTCGGTGGGCCCCGAAGGTGTTGGCGGGCCGTCGGGAGCCAACGTGTCGGCTCCGAAGTTGGGTAAATTTATTTTACATTGATATTTTTCGAAGATTTTGCGTAAATTTATTGTGGGTCTGTAAGTGTAAATGGCCAAGTTTTTTTTTTACGTTGATATTTTTCGAGGATTTTGACCGGCCTCATTCTGTGCATGCACCACCTGACGGCCGGGAATGGTGCCGGATAAGGGAGTCCCAGATAAGGGAGGTTCAACCTGTACTTGCCTTAGAGGGGGTGCAACAAGGGTTCACTAGATTGATTCCTGGGATGAGAGGGTTGTCCTATGAGGAGAGATTGAGTAGATTGGGCCTCTACTGTCAGGAGTTTAGAAGAATGAGAAGTGGTCTCATTGAAACATACAAGATTCTGAGAGAGCTTGACAGGGTAAATGCTGAGAGGCTGTTTCCCCTGAACTGAGAGTCTCGAACTAGGGGGCATAATATCAGGACAAGGCGTTGGCCATTTAAGACTGAGATGAGGAGAAATTTCTTCACTCACAGGGTTGTGAATCTTTGCAATTCTCCAGCCCAGAGAGCTGTGGATGCTCAGTCGTTGAGTATATTCAAGGCTGAGATCGCTAGATTTTTGGACTCTAGGGGAATCAAGGCATATGGGCACTGGATGGGAAAGTGGTGTTGGAGGTCAATGATCAGCCACGATCTTATTGAATGGCACAGCAAGCTCGAGGAACCATATAGCCTACCCCTGCTCTTATATCTTATATTCATATATTCTTACATAAATATTTTAAAGTGAGGGAAAGTTTATAATTCTGTAAAAAAAAAATAATGGGAGCCTAGTGATTACAAATATGAAGATAGTGCTGAAGATGTTCCCTAAGATATGAGGGATGAGAGGCTTGATTAAGAAGGAAGACTTTAGAAACATTAGAACAGAGGAGATCTGAAGGAGCTGTTCAAATTTATAAAGGGTTTTGATAAAGTAAATAGTGAGAAATTATGTTCACTGGTTGGTGAGTCAGTAACTACAGGAATAAATTTAAGAATAAAAGAGGGAGCGGTTAGGAGATAGCTTTTACATAGAGGGCTGGATTTTCGCCAGGTTTGCGACTAGGTTTTCGTCGCGATTTGTCCCTCTGCGGCGAAAACCCGTTCGGCGGGATCCTCGGGTGTCTCTTTGCAATGGTGTTTCAAGTACCACCGGGGGAGGTGCGCCAATGTGAAATGATGTGCAATGCTGCAGATTGCCTTACCGTCGTACTTTCGGCTCTCTCCTGACTCATACGCCGCGCTCAGAATACCGACAGGATCAAACCTGTGGTGCAGCCCTGCCAGCAGCGGTAAGTATGAAGACTTGCAAGAAAGGTAAGTTAAAGTTTTTATTTTTTAATTATTTTTCAGCGATTTAGTGGGTAAGGGTTATGTGAATGCTTTTGCAATTTTTTTTGTTTGTTTTTCCCCCCTCCCAAGGGCTCTCTCGCAGTGCTACCGGCCCCGGACTAAAGTTGGCGAAACTCGCGGTTTGCACCGTGAATCCTCGTGCAATGCTGACTTTACCTAGACGTAAAGTCCAAAAGTTAGGCCTCATTTTTGGCGTAAAACTACCGTTTTTACCGAAAACGCAAAACCAGCCCAGAGAGTTGTTAAAACATGGAATGCCCTACCAGAAACAGTGACGAAGCAGAATATATAATAGCTTTTAAAAGGGAAATGGTTAAATATCTGAAAAGAAAAAAGGTGGTAGAACCAATCAAAAGCAGCTGAAATTCTGTTGCTGAAATGCTGAGCACAAAGAACAATGGAATGGGAACAAGTGGACAGGTCTTTCAGAGAATTGGCACAGGCTCGATGGGCCGGAGCTGTACTGAACAATTGTATGATTTTGAGTTATCAGGAGAAATTTTGGTACTACATAAGATCTGAGATTTTGTACAAATACATTATAAATTTTAATAGGATCTAAAGAGTTAAATAGTCTTTTATAAAACACAGATAATATTTACCTATCTATATATCTGAAATGTTGGGGAAGTAGATTCTCCCTTCATTGCAAAGCAGTTTTCAGAAGCGAAGAATGTTACAGGTTACTGTAGAGTTAGTACAGTAACTATTGTGGGAAACGTTGCAGAAAAAAGTGCAGGATTACAATTCCTAAATTAACAGAGCCTGTTAGACTTGAGAGCCTTACCTGTATGAGTTATATTTCATGTTTCTCTGTGATCTTACAATAACTGTGATTTGATCCCATATTGATTCATTAAATTAGATGAAACATTGTACCTTAACCATCTTTCATAGGTTCAGATGATGTATATTGAAAAGGAAACATAAGCTCTATCATCAAACTGGTAGATGCATCCCTGAATCTTGTGCTGTGACTCTGACATGCCGTATTTCTGATCTCTGTAGGTTCTGATGAAACCATTGGACTAGTGGGGAGGTCACACCTGGACAGTATCGCCGTGTAGGTATTTCCCTCAATAACCCTGTTCTCACACAGGGCTGTCTATAAATGGTGACACTCACAGTAACAAGTTTGCTCCAGGGTGGGACTGCAATATACAGAATGGGAACCTCAGGATATCACAATCACTGACACACATTCAAAGGAACCATTCCATGGAACCAATCAGATGCAGAGGAAATTCTGTTGCTGAAATGCTGAGAACTTTCTCCCCTGCCCCCCAACCCCCCTCCCCCCTCCCCACTTCCCCTGAGATTGGCATCTAGCTGCATGTGGACATCCGGGAGGCAGTAGAACTAGTCTCCTGGGTCAGCGAGGTCAATAGTGAGTTAAGATTGGGGCTGGAAGCCGAGTCCTACTTGTGTACACACCAGCTATTCTCACATCTCTGAGACTGACCAATCAGTGGTGAGTTATGATCAGGTTTATGTTGTGGGCTGCTGTTCTTTGGGATCTGGGATTAGACCAAACAAAACCTTAGATTTATCAACACAGTTTAAAGCAAAACTGATTGTGTTATGGGTGTGTTTGGTAGATGATTTATGCAATTTTGTGAAGTAGATTTAATTAATTGTAGCTGAGAATCTCTTGCATTTCTGTATCCTGGTTTGTGATAACTCTAAATGTGGTGCAACGTTAGACACTCCACAGCCACCTCACTCTGAGACGTGGCCTGAGTGACACCACAGAGTAGGTCACAGATCTAAACCCACCACAGATAAGGACCATCTCCATTCTGTGAATCTTAGGAAATTTATCTGAAGGAGGTAGGCTTTTTCCTGTCCCTGCTGAAGGAACAGTGTTTGAGATGTGTTTCTATTTATTGTGTAGTCTAACAGTTATTAGTAGGGTTGGAGGGGCATCAGATAATTAAAGAAAGAAACCATTTCTAACATGACTTCACCAAAACTTTTAACAGTACAAATATCTGATGGGTCTCACAGAGAAGTCCACTGTTTCTCCCTCATTAACTGGTTGAATATGTTTTCAAACTGCCCTTTTTTCTGGGATTGTTCTCGGTCCAAAAAGAACAATGTTTCTTGTTATCATTGTCTATTCACTTTGGTTCTCCACTTCGTATATACTTCCTTCATCTCACTTTAGTCTCTAGTGATGGAAATGAGTCCATTGCCCACAAGTTCACTCAATCTTAGCGATATTCTTTTGGTTTGAAGGTTGTATATGGAGGGAGGATTTGTGAAATATAGAAGGAATTATTTACTTCCTGCTGTACCTGATCTGGAAGAGTTTGAGGTTTGTTTTAAATAATGGTACAAAAAGGAACATTTGTGGTCAGACTGCGCTGAGATTGCTACTGCTTCAGTGTGAGGAAAATTGCACCGTGCTTAATGTGCCTCAACCAGCCCCACATTGGGCTCAATTCCCCAGTTATTTGTGCAATATTTTTGCGCATGCTGCTTTTATAGGTGTAAATTAAAATATCCAAGTTTCCCCAAAGTTTGTGCGCCAGTGTAACTCAGTTAGTTACGATTTTTTAGGTTAGTTTTTTTTGTGTCACAACCTGATGTTTGTGTCAGTTTTTTGCATTTATGCAAGTTTGGCCAACTTACATTTCTCCTAAGATGGCGAAATACCTTCTGGGCACTAAAGAAAAACCAGCACACATTAAAATATCAGCGCAGAAAGTCGCCATTGTTTTAGGCGAAGTTTTGGAGGGAGTCAAGAACACATTAAATATGTATCATGAAGCCAATTTTTTCAAACTTAAAACGTAGAAAATGGAAGTCTAATGCAATTCTTTCATTTTGGATTTTTTTTCAAAGCGCCACACCACCACCAAATGTTTCCTCACTGGCTCGAGGATCGAAGCGTCGGCCGGAAGAATCGATCCCTCGACCGGACACAGGGGCTCAGGTTTTGGATTCAAAAGAGGTCCGGGGGGGGGGGGGGGTGTTTGCCGAGCCCCTGTGTCTCGGCGAGGGAGCGATTCTGCCGGCCGACCCTCAAGCCCGGTGAGGAGACATTCGGTCGGTGGTGGGGTGGTAACTTGAAAAAAATCTAAAACTAAAGAATTGTATTAGACTTCATTGACCCAAATGTCTTCATTTGAATGCCTAGCTTCCCGTTCTAAGCAAGACTATTGCGCATGTGCAGACCTGGGTGTGGTCCATACTAGGATGTCGACCTTGGGGAGAGAGAGAGCAAAGCAGCTTTAACTCCTTGTCCTGCTGTTTTGAGCTTCTTGCAAAGCTACAATTTAATTATGGGGCAATATTGACAATGCCACACCTCGTGCAAACCTTCTGCATCATGGTGCTGCGGAGGAGACGATTGATTCAACGTCAACGCATGAGGAACCTCAGAGCACGTAGGATGATGGGCAGGACGCCTTACCCACGTTGGGTATATCGAGACAGGCGTTCATACGTGCACCTGAGTGATGGAGACTGTGTGAGAAGGCAGCGTTTCTGCAAAGAGGTTGTAACCGAAATCTGTGAGTTAATAAAAACAGATCTGCAATCTAGAAGCATTAGGAGGACTGCTTTGTCAGCTGAAGTGAAGGTTACAGCTGCATTTTTATTCGGTGCATCTGGATTATTCCAGGCCACAATTGGGGATGTATGTGCCATATCTGCATTTGGCAGGTGACTGCTGCACTATATGCTCAGAGGAATGACAACATAAAGTTCCCCTGACCGCCCAGGCAATGAGTAAAAGGGCTGTGGGCTTCTCCTGGATTGCTGACTTCCCAAACATACAGGGCTGCATTGATTGTACCCACACCGCCTTGCGAGCACCTTTGGAGGATTCTGAGATGTACAGGAACAGAAAAGGCTTCCACTCCGTTAATCTGCAGCTTGTGTGTGAGACGACATGCATTACATCATGTCAATTGATGCGAGATGCCCTGGGAGCACCCATGATACGTCCATCTGACGCGAGAGCGCTATGTCTGCCATGTTTCAGCAGCAATCAAGGGCAGAGCTGGCTGCAGGGAGACAAAGGGTACGGCCTCGCCACCTGGCTCATGATGCCCCTACGTGTAACCTGGATGGAAGCTGACCAGGAATACAACATGTTGCACATTGTGACGCGCAGCATAATAGAGAGGACCATTGACATCTTGAAACAACATTTCCGATGCCTGGACCATTCTGGAGACTACATGCAGTACTCCCCTGAGATTGTCGATCAGTTCACTGTTGTGTGCTGCATGCGGCATAACTTAGCCATCACGAGGCAGCAGCAGCTGATAGTAGAAGATCCACCTGAGGTGATAGCGGCTGATCATGAGGAGGAAAATGCAGATGATGAGGAGGAGGACGAGGACGAGGAAGCCATGCAACTACCTGAACCCGGAGCACGACGGCAGAGGAGGGCGGGCTGTCGTGCCCCTTTAACGATTGCTCGAGCCTTGCGCCAGCAGCTCATCCGTGAACACTTTGCTGCCTGAAGGCTCAGCGGCAACTATTCCAAATGGACCATGTTTACTGTTCCATAATGTTGTGCTGTGTTAATGGAACAAATAATGGAAATGATTCAGTTATAATTTAAAATATATTTTATTCAAAAGTTTAACACTTGTACTTCACTTAACTTTAATAAAAATATTCTTGTTATTTAAAGTTTTCAGTTAAGATCACTTACAAACTTTAAGATCACTTACAAACCTTTAAACTTGTAAATTGACATCACTGACAAAAATGTTTTAATTTGAGAACAGTTACAACAGTAACAACAATAATAATAACAACAACAGCAGCAGCTAAGAAAGGCTGCACCCATCTCTCCTCCACCTTATTGTAAAACCGCCCGCTGCACTTGGTCTTGTTGACTCCACCCCTGCCCACAAATGGTGGCGCAGCGTTTCTCAGGTCAGTACCAAGCTTATTCTTTCGAACATCTCGGGTGATGCGCATTTCTTGATGGGGGGCATAGGTAGTCGGTAATGTGGAAGACCAGACTTGGGCCTCTTCAGAGGCTGGTCTGGGTTTGGAGTGGCAGTGGCAGTTGGTTCCGTCAATGGCCACGGGGTTTGGGCATGTTCCCTTATTGCAGCAGCTAACTCCGACTTTCCCTCCCTCATGTGCCCTGATAGTGTCTCAACTACCTTCAACATTCCCTCCCTCATGTTCTCCGACAGTGTTTCAGCTATCTGCACCATTTGCTCCCTCATATTCACCAACAGTGTCTCAACTACCTGCAACATTCCCTCCGTCATGTGCACCAACAGTGTATCAGCTACCTGCGACATACACTCTCTCATGTTCACCAAGTGTCTCAACTACCTGCGACATTCCCTCCTCCATGTGCCCAGACAGTGTTTCCATTTCTCATGAGAGTGTCCTCCTGACAGTCCTAATACCTCATCACCCACCTCACTGATGGTGTGATCGTGTAAGGTCAATGCTCTCTGCACTCATTGCTATCATCTGAATCACATTTGTCAGATCCTGTACCTCAGGAGAATGCTGTCGAGCTCTCCTTCCCCTCCTCACACTGGGTGTGGCTCGTTGCATCCCACTGGGACATGCAGCCTCAGACAGTGGGGCCCTGGGTGTGGCTTGCTGTATCCCACTGGGACCTGCAGCGTCGGACGGTGGGACCCTGGATGTGCCTCGCTGCACCCAACTGGAACCGGCAGCCTTGGACTGTGAGAAACCATGGAATGTCCTAACACTCGTACCATTCAGGATAGGGCCTGGCACCTCAATTGGCGGCACCTGCACCTCCTCCAGAGTGAGTACAACAGCGGTGGCTTCATCCATCCCATCCCCATACTCCTCCCCCTCACCCCCATGCTCTTGGTCTGGAAGGTGAGATTAGAAGATGTTCTCCTCTTCAGGCTTGACCACATCTGAATCTTCTTCTGCATCGGCTGCAGCCTCGTCAGTGTTGGCCTCAAGTTCTGCAAAATATAACAGAACAGACAAATGGTTAGCAGCAGAGGAGGGGGCAAGGTGGTATGAGTAGGCTCACAAAGCACAGGCAGCAGGCTGATTTGAAGGACCACGATGAATGAGAGCACATTGCATAAACCGAAGCGTAGCTGATGGAGACATCCCCATGAACCGAAGCATGGCTAGCCTGCATTGTACTTAACATTTAGCAAAGCCAGACTGTGGAATTTGCAGAATTTACCCTCTCCCTTGAGTGTAGGTCCAGCTTGTGCAGAGGTGGTTGCTTTTCACCAGGCAGGACCCATCATCGCAGTGACCCTCTCTTCCAAGGGTGTCAGTGTGTGCAGATTTGCTGGGCCTCCTCCTGTTCGAGTTGTTTCCCTTTTGTTGTGTGCCAACTTCCTCTGCAAAGATGAAATTATAACTTTTTAGAGAGGGTGTGGGACATATACAGATGGTCACATTTACAATTGCAATTCCATTGAATAAATGAAAATATTACTTATATTAACTACTTGACCAAGGTCCTGACACTTCTTTTTGCACTGGCCTCCAGACCTCGGGATGGTCACTATTGCACAGTAATCTTCTGCAACTTGATTCCAGAGTTTCTTCATTTCTTTTGGTGAAACTCTTATGTGACCTCTGCTGGTGTCCAGCTCCTGCCATCTGACCTCAATCACAGTAACTAGTGCCTCCATTTCATCTTGTAAGAAATTCTTCGTCCTTGAGCCGCGTTGCATGTTGTATTGCAGCTCCGATTTTTCCAGTGAGAATTAAAGTTCTTACACACAACTGGCTCTTTTAAAATGGCTGAATGCAGACTGGGAGCTGTACTGGGCATGCGCGCCCATAGCATTCACGTCAAAAACGTCATTTTTTTTATTCGCGCATGCGCAGAAGGGAGGGGCATCGGTTTTCCAGCACAGATATTAGGCTCCATCCCCCGAAGCTAAAGGACAGGCTGAGCTGTGCCAATTGAACGGGGAAACTTGCTAGTTATTTTTTTTGAGTAGTCGAGGCCAAAGCGACATTAGGGAAAATTGAGCCCATTTTTTCTGTTCTGGGCTGCGTACAAATTCCACAATAGAACACCGGGCTTGCCCAAATTTGTCAACATTATTCACAGGACCACTTTTTGTTTACTTTTATCTCCTTTTATTTTACCAGTTCTGAACTCCTAGCATCTGAAGGCAGCCAGCAGGAAGTAAATGGTCTACAAAAACGAGTTAAAAGTGAGTTGAGAAACAGCTTTAATCACAAACAAGATTACACACAGAATATGGTTGTTACCAACTGCATTGGTAGAAATTTGTTCTTTTTAAATTTTCTGTTACTTTAATCATCTCAAACATGATTTCCTGTCACTATGTAGAGGTCAATTGTGTAATGATGGGGATTCACTGTGAAATGTCCTAATACAGTATAAATGTACATGAGGCCCATACTTGAGAAAAGGTCATTCTGTGACTAGTAACCTTTATTAGCCAGCACTGATGGGTGGAGCTTCCCCTTTTATACCTGAAAGTCCAGGTTAGAAGTGTCTCCCACAAGTTCACCCCCTTGTGGTCAATGTTCTCAAGGTGTACAACTTAGGTCAGCTTATACATGGGTTACAATGATAGTTGAATACATGACATCACCTCCCCCCCCCAAAGTCTTATTGGGATCACAGGTTAATTCTCTCTGGTGATTTACGCTCCCTTGTAGAGCACCTGAGTTGGGGCTCCGGTTGTTGGGTGCTGGCCTGAGTGCCTGCTGTTTGCGGTGCCTCAGGCCTGTCTGGACTGCCCACAGTGACTGGGCTCTCCTCCACTTGGTTCCGGTGTTCGGTCACCTGTGATGGAATAAACTCTATGTCGTGTTCTTCCTCTGCTTTGTCTATGGGGTTGATGAACCTCCTTTTAGTTTGATCCACGTGTTTGCGAAAGATTTGTCCATTGGTAAGTTTAACTACCAAAACCCTATTCCCCTCTTTGGCAAACACACTGCCTGCAAGCCATTTGGGCCCTGCAGCATAATTAAGGACAAAAACAGGGTCATTGACATCAATACATCATGCCCTCGCATTCCTGTCATGGTGGTCACATTGTGACTGACGCCTGCTCTCAACAATTTCTTTCATAGTGGGGTGTATAAGGGATAACCTGGTTTTGAGCATCTTTTTCATTAGCAGCTCTGCAGGTGGAACCCCTGTGAGCGAGTGTGGTCGGGATCTATTGGCCAACAGGAGGCATGATAAGCGGCTTTGTAGGGAACCCCCTTGGATTCTGAGCATCCCCTGTTTGATTATATGCACTGCTTGTTCCGCCTGGCCGTTTGAGGCCAGCTTGAACGGTGCCGTTCTGACATGGTTGATTCCATTGCTTGCCATGAAGTCCTGGAATTCAGTGCTTGTGAAGCACTGTCGCTGACCAAGACATCTGGTAGACCATGGGCGGCGAACATTGTCCGTTGACTTTCTACCATGGCAGAGGATGTGCTTGAATTTAAAATGGCACACTCAATCCATTTGGAGTAGGCGTCTACTACAACCAAAAACATTTTTCCCATGAAAGGACCTGTGTAGTGCACATGGATGCGTGACCATGGCTTGGCGAGCCAGGGCCAGGGCCAGGGGCTAAGGGGGGCTTCCCTGGGTGCGTTGCCCAGCTGAGCACTAGTGTTGCACCTGTGAACAAAAAGTTCCAGGTCTGCATCTATCCCTGGCCACTAAATGTGTGACCTGGCAATTGCCTTCATCATGTTAATGCCTGGGTGCTCATTGTGAAGTTCTCTGATAAACACCTTTCTGCCCATCTGGGGCATGACTACTCGGTTTCCCCACAGTAGGCAATCGGTCTGAATCGAGAGTTCATCCTTGCACCTATGAAATGGTTTAAATTCCTCAGGGCATGCCCCGTACGTGGCTGCCCAGTCCCCATTCAGGACACATTTCTTAACTAAAGACAGTAGCGGGTCTTTATTTGTCCAGACTTTAATCTGACGGGCTATCACAGGTGAGCCTTCGCTTTCAAAAGCTTCAACAGCCATGGCCATCTCAGCAGCATGCTCAGTTGCCCCCTCAGTGGTGGCTAGTGGGAGCCTGCTGAGTGCATCAGCACAGTTTTCGGTGCCCAGTCAGTGCCGAATTGTATGGTCATTGGTGGCTAACGTGAGTGCCCACCTCTGTATGCGGGCCGATGCATTCGCATTTATGGCTTTGTTGTCAGCCAAAAAGGGTCGTTAGGGGTTTGTGATTTGTCTCCAGCTCAAATTTCCTGCCAAACAGGTACTGGTGCATTTTTTTTTACTGCATATACACATGCTAGCTCTTCCTTTTCTACCATCCCGTAGCCCCTTTCTGCCTGGGACAGACTTCTGGAGGCATAAGCTACCGGCTGTAACTGACTATTGGCATTCACATGCTGCAACACACACCCGACCCCATAGGACGAAGCATCGCACGTTAAAACAAGTTTCTTACACGGGTCATATAACGTTAACAGTTTGTCGGAGCACAACAAATTGTGTGCTCTATCAAAAGCCCTTTCTTGGCTGTCCCCTCAGACCCAATCACGACCTTTGCCGAGGAGCACATGTAGTGTCTCTAACAGCGTGCTCAATTTGGGAAGAAAGTTACCAAAATAGTTCAGGAGCCCCAGGAACGAATGCAGCTCCGTCATGTTATGGGGTCTGGGTGCTCTCTGGATCGCTTCCCTTTTGGACGCAGTAGGTCTGATCCCATCTGCTGCTACCCTCCTCCCCAGGAATTCTATCTCTGGAGCTAAGAAGACGCACTTCACCTTTTTCAGTCGCAGCCCTACCCGGTCCAGTCAGCGTAGCACCTCCTCCAGGTTGTGGAGGTGATCTTCAGTATCGTGACCCATGATGAGGATGTCGTCTTGAAAAACCACCGTCCTTGGAATCAACTTGAGGAGGCTTTCCATATTTCGCTGAAAGATCGCAGCGGCCGAACGAATCCCGAATGGACATCTGTTATACTCAAACAAACCCCTTGTGTGTCGTGATGGTGGTCAGTTTCTTCGATTCACTCGCCAGCTCCTGGGTCATGTAAGCTGAGGTCAGGTCCAATTTTGAAAAAAGTTTGCCACCGAATTGCGACGCAAAGAGGTCCTCCGCCCTCGGTAGCAGGTACTGGTCTTGGAGTGACACGCGATTGATGGTGGCCTTGAAATTGCCACATATCCTGACCAACCCATCCGCCTTGAGCACCGGCATAATCGGGCTTGCCCAATCACTGAATTCAACTGGCAAGTTGATGCCTTTCCTCAACAGGCGGTCCAATTCGCATTCTATCTTTTCCCGCATCACATACGGCACCGCTCTGGCCTTGTGGTGTACTGGCCTGGCGTCCGGGTTTATGTGAATCACTACTTTGGCCCCCATGAAAGTGCCAATGCCGGGTTGAAATAATGAGTCAAATTTGTCCAGGACCTGTGAGCATGATATTCGCGCCACAGAAGAAATTGCATTGACATCGCCCCAGTTCTAGTTCATGACAGCAAGCCAACTCCTCCCCAGTAGTGCGGGACCGTCCCCTGGGACAATCCAGAGTGGCAACCTGTTCTCCGAATCTTTGTGGGTCACGACTACCATGGCACTGCCTAGCACTCCTTTGTATATGTCCGTTGCTGTGCGTCAATCGGCAATAATTTTGGCCTCCTGGCCTTGGACACCCACAACCTTTCGAACTGTTTGATACTCATCAGGGACTGGCTGGCCCCCGTGTTTAGCTCCATTAATACTGGGATGCCATTGAGGAGCACTTTCATCATTATCGGTGGCGTCCTGGTATATGAACTGTACATGTGCTCCACATGAACTCGCTGAACTTCAGCTTTCAGCGATTCCCCCCAGTATTCATTTGGCCTCGAAGGGCTTACATCGGGCCCGGCCTCCTCGTACATCAAACTGGCTGCAGGCTTCCTGCACATACGCGCCAAGTGACCGCTGACGTTGCAGTTTCTGCAGGTATATTGCTGATACCTGCAAGCTCTGGCTGGGTGTTTGCCTCCACACCTCCAGCATGAGCTGGAGGCCCCATTGTTGGAAACAAAAGGTCCATTACCAGTCGATCGTCTCTGACTGTCTCTGTAACTGTCCTTAAGCGCACCATTAACAGGTGTTGATGGCCCCATTACTGGCCGCATTGTCCATTGCGATGGCATGAATCATCGTTCAGCTAGCCATTGCCTCTGTTGAAATCCCCCTTTGGGTTCGACTACATGCTGGGCATGTCCGATTGCCCTTGTCTGCCTAGAAAACTGTGTGTCACGTTAACAATGTTGACTCCCTGGTCGTTTGCCACATTTGAGCCAAGATTTTTGTCATACATCATTCTGGTCTCTTCCTCCCCTGAGATAAATGTCTGGGCTATCAGAGCCGCCACTTCCAAGGTCAAGTCTTTGGTCTCAATCAGTTTCCTGAAAACTCCAGCGTGCCCGATGACCTCAATAAAAAAGTCTCGCAGCATCTCCGCTGTGCATGCATCTGGGAACTTACATAGGCTCGCCAGTCGCTGGAGATCTGCCACAAAGTCTGGAACGCTTTGCCCTTCTCGTCGCCGGTTCGTGTAAAACTGGTGTCTCACCATGTACATGCTGCTCGCTGGTTTAAGGTGTTCCCCGATGAACTTACTGAGCTCTTCGAACGTGTTGTCCACCAGCTTCTCTGGCACTAGAAGGTCCTTCATCAGGGAGTACGTTCTGGATCCACACACTGTCAGGAGATGAGCCCTGTGTTTGTCGGCCGAATCCTGTCCCAACCATTCCTTAGTGTCAAAACTTTGCTGTAGTCTCTCAATAAAGTCGTCCAAATCATCGCCAACACAGCACCTATCTTCTGTGCTGTTCGTGGCCATGCTCGCGTGGTTTAAATCCCAGTTTCTCGTCGCCAATGATATGTCCTTACTATACAGTATAAATGCACACGAGGCCCATACTTGAGAGAAGGTCACTCTGTGACCAGTTACCTTTATTACCAAGACCTCAAGTGATGAAGGTGGATGGAGCTTCCCCTTTTATACCCTGAAGTCCAGGTTAGGATTGTCTCCCACAAGTTCACTCCCTTGTGGTCAATGTTCTCAAGGTGTACAACTTAGGTCAGCTTATACATGGGTTACAATGATAGTTGAATACATGACACACTGAACCAGCTTTCCTTGTGACCTTGCAGCATCTGTATGTATGGTGCATGCAATATACATCTCATACTTTATTTGTTTCAATGAGATTGTTTCAACCTTGACTTCCTATTTGCCCCTGAGCTGAGCTTTTGATCTTTTAACCTTTACATCAAACAGTAATTGTCTCTGTAATATCTCCCCCACCCACCATCTCTGCCTTAATCATCTGCTACTGATATTTTCTTCCATGTCTTTGCCACCTCCAGATTCTGTAAACATCAGCTCATCCAAAACTCTGCTGCCCGTATTCTTCCCCACATTAGACCCATTCACCCATCACCCCTGTCCTTGCTTACATACATTGGCTCCGGGTCCCCCACCCCTTCCAGTTTAAAATTCTCATCCCCATTTTTAATCTGCTTCACGGTCTTGCTGCTCTCTCTAACCTCCCCCAGCCCTACAATTCCCCCTAGAACTCTCAGTTCCTCTGAATCTGGCCTCATGTATCCCTCCCCCGCTCCATTAAATGCTGTATCTATAGCCGCCTAGACCATATACTCTGAAATTCCCTTCCTGAACCCTCTTTCCTTATGTCCTTATAATGGAGGATTAGAGGTCTATTTGGGGTGGGGGTGGGGTTACAGATGTCCCATGTGCCATCATTCACTATAGATAATGCTACATTATGCCAAATCCTTCTTAGATAGTAAAACTGAGGATATCATTTAACTCTATTGTGGCCGCAGCCCTCTGTCTCAGGTGCTCCGAGGTGATCCTCATTGACCCCATTCGAATGTGATGCTCATCCAGCACCCTTTTTAGAGCAGGACCCTACAGATATGAGACAACAAGCTATGGAACCAGGGGCTGACTTCTATGGAGCTCATGCTCTCCACTCTCAGAATTAACTTTCACCTCTGATTCCTCTGTGCTAGAAATGAATGAATAAGAGGGAATAGGTTTCTTATCTTGGCTGCTCCGGTGAGTTCTCAATGTCCTCCTGCACGTCAAAGGAGTCCTGCCGTTTAAACAAGTAGCACTGACTGCCACAGCCACCAACATCCAAAAAATACACTCCATGTTTGACCAGGTCTTTGAACCCCTGACCCCAAACAGTCTGTTCCTCCTGTTCTGTACGTTAGTTATGACAAGGTGCAGGTCCAGCTTACTGAAGTTTGCTGATGGTTTCTTTGATCAGCTTACAACTTTGTAACCCAGGTTGCCTACTTCCTCCAGTGTCTACCAATGCCGATTTTTATAACCTGCCTCTCCTCCAGTTATTTTCCAGCTACCTCCAGATATTCTCAACCTCCCAAAGTATTTTGCACCCACGCCCCCATCAGCCAGTCAGTGCTCAAAGAAAGATTTGCATTGATATAGCACCTTTCACGACCACCGGATGTCTCAAAGCACTTTACAACCAATAACTCCCCTGCTCTTCTTCAAAATTGTGCTTTGGGATCTTTTACGCCCACCTGAGAGGGCAGACAGGGCCTCGGTTTATGGTCTCATCTGAAAGATGGCACCTCTGACAATGCATCACTCCCTCAGCACTGCACTGGAGTGTCAGCCTAGATTAATGTGCTCATGTTCCTGTGGGCACGTTAATGTGCCCACAACCTTCTGACTCAGAGGTGAGTGAGCTACCCACAGAGGACATGATGTTGAGTTTTTTGCAGCAAAGAAAAATGTCTAATTTTTGAGTGATCAACACAGTTTTCAATAAAGTTGTCAGGACACCTCCCTATTCAGTAATGTTTTTCAGCCTTGTGGATTCCCAGAATCTTTAGTTAACCCTCAATGCTCTCGCAGTTCTGTTAGGTCGGGAGTTTCACGATTTTAACCCAGTGATAATGAAGTAATAGTGCTGTATATCCAAGTGAGGATGGTGCATGATTTAGAGGGGAACTTGGTAATGGTGTTCCCATGCACCTATTGCCCTTGTTCTTCTAGGTGGCAGAGGTTGTGGGTTTGGGAGTTCTGCTGAAACATTATCCTGTAGTGCCAGAGTATACCATATGTGATTTTCTTTCTCTGACTATCAATAGTTTACTCTTTCCATATTTCCAGTGTATTCAGTATATGATTTTCATTATCAGTGACTTCTCCATACTGCAGTCAGAATATAAAAATCGTTTAAGCTAATTCTGGTGATGATAAGTCTTATTTTAAAGTTTTTTTAACATTTGCCAGCTGTCCCTTGCGGTCAGCCTCCTGGTCTGAAACATGGAAAATGGTGGCTTCATGGAAGGATGGCCATCTACACCTGTAATCGTGGATTCGCACTGAAAGGCCATTCAAAATCAGTCTGCATGCCAAACTGTCGCTGGCAGTTTCCAGCACCCTGTTGTGTTGGTAAGAACATTAATGCAACAACTTACTATCAAGTGTATAAACGGTGTGTACTCTAGGAGGTAAATTGTTAAATTTTAGTCCAACAGCCTTTCTTATTTTACATTAACAAAAGGAAGTGAAATCTCACTTGTAAGTGATAAAGTAGTTTAGGAAGGATGTGAAGGCCTTTTGAGCGGGTGCAGAAATGATTTACAAGAATGGTTCCACGGTTGAGGGACTTCAGTTACATGGAAAGGCTGGAGAAGCTGGAATTGTTTTCCTTAGAGCAGAGAAGGTTGAGAGGAGATTTGATAGAGGTGTTTAAAATCATGAGGGGTCAAGACAGAGTAGTTAGAGAGAAACTGTTCCCCTTGGCGAAAGGATTGAGAACCAGAGGGCACAGATTGAAGGTGATTGGCAGAAGAACCAAAGGCAACATGAGGGGAAACATTTTTATGCAGCGAGTGCCTAGGATCTGAAATACACAGCCTGAAAGGGTGGTGGAGCCAGATTCAATCGTGGCTTTCAAAAGGAAATTGGCTAAGTACCTGAAGGAAAACAAATTGTAGGACTACGGGGAAAGGGCGGGGAATGGACTAAAGTACTCTTGCACAGAACCAGCACGGACTCGACGAGCCAACTGGTCTCCTTCTGTGCTGTGACCATTCTATGGGCCCAAGTTTCCACAAGAGAAAAAAAGGGCGCCCCTCCGAGCTGGGCGCCCGTTTTTCGCGCCTAAAACGGCGCCTAAAAAAATCCTCGGTATTCTCCACCTACTTACAGGTCCTCTGGCCGTAGGCGCAGCCAGCACGAGCTGTGGGGGGGTGGAGTCAGGTCCCGGCGCTGAAAACAGTGCCGGGACCTCTGCACATGCGCGCTACAGTTGGCACGCAAGTGCAGTAGCTCCAGGCGCCGAACTGTGTGGGAGGGGCCCGAAGCACGCAGCCCCGAGCCCTGGCTGAATGGCCTCACTGGGGCTGCGTGAATAAGGCTCCTCCCACGGCCAGCTCCTGCTCCCTCCCACGGCCAGACCCGACACTCGCTCCCCCCCCCCCCCCCCCCGCCGACCAGACCCGACCCGACACCCGCTCCCCCCGCCCCGACCTGACACCCGCTCCCCCGCCCCCCCCCCGACTGACCCGACCCGACCCGCGCTCTTGTTCCCCGACCCGCCCCACCCCCCGCTCCCTCCACCCCCCCTCTCTCCCCACCCCTCTCTCCCCCCACCTCTCTCCCCCCCCTCCCCTCCCTCTCTCTCCCCCCCTCCCCTCCCTCTCTCTCCCCCCCTCCCTCTCTCTCCCCCCCCACCCCTCCCTCTCTCTCCCCCCCTCCCCTCCCTCTCTCTACCCCCCTCTCTCTCTCTCTCCCCCCTCTCTCTCCCCCCCCCCTCTCTCTCTTCCCCCCTCTCTCTCTCTCCCCCCCTCTCTCTCTTCCTCCCCCTCTCTCTCTCTCTCTCTCTCCCCCCCTCCTCTCTCTCTCCCCCCCTCCTCTCTCTCTCCCCCCCTCCTCTCTCTCTCCCCCCTCCTCTCTCTCTCCCCCCCTCCTCTCTCTCTCCCCCCTCCTCTCTCTCTCCCCCCCCTCCTCTCTCTCTCCCCCCTCCTCTCTCTCCCCCCTCTCTCTCTCTCTCCCCCCCTCTCTCTCTCCCCCCTCTCTCTCTCCCCCCCTCTCTCTCTCCCCCCCCCCTCTCTCTCTCTCCCCCCCTCTCTCTCTCTCTCCCCCCCTCTCTCTCTCTCTCTCTCCCCCCCTCCCCCCTCCTCCCTCCTCTCTCTCCCCCCCTCCCCCCTCCTCCCTCCTCTCTCTCCCCCCCTCTCTCTCTCTCTCTCCCCCCTCCCTCTCTCTCTCTCCCCCCCTCCCCCCTCCTCCCTCCACTCTCTCTCCCCCCCCCCTCTCTCTCTCTTCCCCCCCTCTCTCTCTCCCTCCCTCTCTCTCTCTCTCTCCCCCTCCCGCTCAGCGGCACGAACGGCTGCAGAATTCTCCCTGGCTGAAGCACTTTCACACAGGTAGGAAGATGGTTTATTTAATCTTTTCTTGGCTTATAAATGTTTATTCAGGTTGGATTTATTTGTATAATATTTGTAGAAGTATAAATAAGGATTTATTGTCGAATTTAATGAGTCTCAGAATGGCAGGCAGTGACTAGTGGGGTACCGCAAGGTTCTGTGCTGGGGCCCCAGCTGTTTACACTGTACATTAATGATTTAGATGAGGGGATTAAATGTAGTATCTCCAAATTTGCGGATGACACTAAGTTGGGTGGCAGTGTGAGCTGCGAGGAGGATGCTGTGAGGCTGCAGAGCGACTTGGATAGGTTAGGTGAGTGGGCAAATGCATGGCAGATGAAGTATAATGTGGATAAATGTGAGGTTATCCACTTTGGTGGTAAAAACAGAGAGACAGACTATTATCTGAATGGTGACAGATTAGGAAAAGGGGAGGTGCAAAGAGACCTGGGTGTCATGGTACATCAGTCATTGAAGGTTGGCATGCAGGTGCAGCAGGCGGTTAAGAAAGCAAATGGCATGTTGGCCTTCATAGCAAGGGGATTTGAGTACAGGGGCAGGGAGGTGTTGCTACAGTTGTACAGGGCCTTGGTGAGGCCACACCTGGAGTATTGTGTACAGTTTTGGTCTCCTAACCTGAGGAAGGACATTCTTGCTATTGAGGGAGTGCAGCGAAGGTTCACCAGACTGATTCCCGGGATGGCGGGACTGACCTATCAAGAAAGACTGGATCAACTGGGCTTGTATTCACTGGAGTTCAGAAGAATGAGAGGGGACCTCATAGAAACATTTAAAATTCTGATGGGGTTAGACAGGTTAGATGCAGGAAGAATGTTCCCAATGTTGGGGAAGTCCAGAACCAGAGGTCACAGTCTAAGGATAAGGGGTAAGCCATTTAGGACCGAGATGCGGAGGAACTTCTTCACCCAGAGAGTGGTGAACCTGTGGAATTCTCTACCACAGAAAGTTGTTGAGGCCAATTCACTAAATATATTCAAAAAGGAGTTAGATGTAGTCCTTACTACTAGGGGGATCAAGGGGTATGGCGAGAAAGCAGGAATGGGGTACTGAAGTTGAATGTTCAGCCATGAACTCATTGAATGGCGGCGCAGGCTAGAAGGGCCGATTGGCCTACTCCTGCACCTATTTTCTATGTTTCTATGTTTCTATGTTTCCCTTCCCCCCCACCTCGTTCTGGACGCCTAATTTGTAACCTGCGCCTGATTTTTTAATGTGTAGAACAGGTTTTATCAGTTCGACAAAAATCTTCACTGGCTCCATTCTACTTTAGTTTGGAGTACATTTTCACTGTGGAAACTTTCAAATCAGACGTCAGTGGCCGGACACGCCCCCTTTTGAAGAAAAAATTCTGTTCTAAACTAGAACTGTTTTACCTGACTAGAACTGCAGAAAAAAAAATGTGGAGAATTGCGATTTCTAAGATAGTCCGTTCTCCACCAGTTGCTCCTAAAAATCAGGCGCGAATCATGTGGAAACTTGGGCCCTATGATTCTATGTACCATAGCCACTCAGCTAAGATACCGGAGGGGCTAGGCTCCTATGAAACTGGACCTTCTGAAGAGGCAGGGGAAGAAAAACATTGAAAATTGGCACAATAAACACAAAGTGTCACATCATAAAATGAGCTAATCCCTCAGCAAAACATGACCATTTACTATGTTTGATAGAATTGTTGTTGGGGAAGAGATACCAGGCATAGAGATGGGGCGCCAGGCAAGGGGTACATTAGTGCTGAGGCCTCCAGGCACAAAACGGCAAGAGCATTCGGCAGGGGTGATTGTCAATTCTGTTCAAAAAGTGATGTGGCCTCCCTCTCTTTCAACACCCAAATCGGCACTATGCATGTCTTCCCCAGCACCCAGGGTTAGTATCAGGCAAATGGTGTAAAATATTTCAATTGCAGCTTAGTACAACATGCCTGCCCATATATTATCAGACAACTTGCACACCCCATGTTACTTCTGGTGAGAAAACCACCTCATGTGAGTACAGTCAAGTCAATAATGAGTTCCTTAAATCTGTTTTTCCAGCCATATATTATGGACCAAGGGGTAAGAAAGGTCCAAATGGACCAGCTGGACCACGTGGCGCTAAAGGTGACAGCGGAATGCCAGGACTAAGAGACAGTAATGGTAAAAATGGAGCACCAGGAATGGTAGGCATGACAGGTGCTGCTGGAGTACCCGGTAGAACTGGAAGGCCCGGCCCCCGGGGACCACACGGCCTTCCAGGTCCAAGAGGTGATAATGGACCCAATGGCTCACCAGGATGTAAAGGAAACCGTGGATCACTGGGACAGAGAGGAGCTTCAGGCCAAGCAGGGCTTCAGGGACCCATGGGAGAGAAAGGTGATCCTGGACCTCAGGGACCAAGTGGATCGAATGGCGTTGTGGTAACATCTGCATTCTCAGCTGCACTTGACATGAGCGATCCTTCACTTCATGAACCAATTATTTGGCAGAGAGTAATCTACAATGGGGATGGAGATTTCCAGGCTAGCTCTGGCATTTTTGTTTGTAGGATAGCTGGTGTGTATCGCTTTACGTTTATCTTCCAAATATTTTCATTGAATGCATATGTTGTTTTCAGAGTAAATGATGTTACTGTCTGGAGCATCTTCCAACCTTTTAATTCCTATTATGAAGTTGCTTCTGCTAGTTTAATAATTATGCTCAATCATGGAGATAAAGTTTGGTTAGAGATAAAAGACAATTGCAATGGCGTAAATAAAGCATCTACTTTCTATGGACATCTGATAAGTCCACGTCAGAGAATGTGATTTTGAGACGTTGTCTAGATTTTTCATTGGCTTTATTTTAATGACAGTGATATTCCCATGGATTAAAACAATGCTGTTCGGAAAACCTAGTCTTCACTCTTGTTATTTTGTGTATCTAATTCTGATAATCATTATTGTGACTCTTATGGGTGAAGTTTTTTTTTCATTCCAGAACTACTCATAAAATAATCTCTGATAAAATGTACCAATTTAAAGACACAGCATTTCTTTAAATAATTAAATGTAATTATGTTTTATCTGGTGACTCACCAGTCTTGCCTGCCCTGGTCAAAATGAAAAAAGGCTGACCATGTGTTACTTACTGGTCCTAGACCTAAAGCTAATCAAATATATACTTTCCTCAGACTATTGACTCCATGGAAAATTGAAGTAAAATCTAAAAATAGTTTTGCCTTCACAAATTTCTCTACTGTCTATAAACACTTCCTGATGAAATCAGCCCTTTAATCAGCGAAAGCAAACTTGGTTTGGTCTCTATCTGATCCAATAAAACCTGATTACATTTCAATGTTGCTTTTATTTTTCCTACATCATTATCTAAAACAGAACAGAATTGCAGGTGATGCGGCATTAATAAAATTGGAGAGCTCTGGGAAACTAATTATGATGGTATGTACAAATTTTCATGTGTGGTACACAGATGATTGTGAGGAATATCAGCAGCAGATCACTTGAGATGAACTTAGACTTTAATGTTGATAATGACATGATGGTTGGCCACTGTGTCTGCTACAATCGGACTCTTTAAAGCCACAGGACATCCAGCCTCAATCATATGTTGTCACTAATTGAATATTTAGCAGGTAATAAATCCAAGGGGTTTACACCCCAGCTGCTTTTTAACATTAGAAAGATAAAGACTGTCCATTGAGTTCATTACTCTCATTGGGCTACGGATCTGTGCTCATTTATTACTGCCCATTTTTATGAATTTTCAGCTGTGACCTATCATTGTACAAGCTTCACAGTAACAGCTGTGTCAGGAAGCATGTGACAGTTCTTAGTCAATCAGAACTCCTCTTCATGCTTACCATCATCCAAAAATGTTATTTAATGATGTACAAAGTCTAGATTTGCAAATCCCCATCAACTGATTAACAGAGAGTTTACAATTCAGACCACTGGCTGCAGATCCTGCCCTTCATGGTGTCATCATCATAGGCAGTCCCTCGCATCAAGGATGACTTGCTTCCACGCCAAAAAAGGATGAGTACACAGGTGTTTCAATGAAAGACCGAATATTCCAGGTCCCGAACTGCATGTTGAAGGGTGGAAGATGCCTGTGCGTGGATTTTTTTAACGTGTGGTGGCCGTTGCACACTAGCCACCACACGGGCTTGACAGAGCTAGGTCTTGGTCCAGTGGCCAGGGTTAACCAAGACAACTGGAGACCAGCTCTGCTGCACGGACCTAGTGCGCACACACGTTGCAGCGTGGGCTGGCCCGTGCTGCCCCTAGGCCCTTGCCTCTTCTAGGCACCTAACTCACGCCTCTCCTGGGCCCCGATCACCTCACTCCATGATCTCTCGCCGCTCCTGCGCCCATACCTCGCTACTCCTGTTGCACCTGCCCACACTGCAATCAGCGACCTAGACCTTGGTGACATCTAATGCAGCCACCCTCTTCACAGCCGTTGCTCTCCTGCACCAGCACACGCTGTACCTTGAAGTGGTCGGGCCGCACACCGCTCTTTTGACCCCGACCTGCTGATGGTCCTTGCAGATCGGGACCGCCTCGCTGAATGCCTCATGGTATGAGACCCCACTGGCTGCAGGCTACTGCATTGGTAACACATTGTGGGAAAGGTCAAATACAATCTCTTCTGTTGGTGTTCAATTCACATCTAAATTTGTCTGATTTAGAACATCTTACTTGACCTATTTCCTCACAATACTGATTGAGGCCCATTATTAAGATGAAAATTACTATATTGGTTGATGTTTGTTAATTAGATACATTTTGCAATTTTATAATTTAGAATGTTCTGAACAATTGTAATGCATCACTTTTTAAACTAGTGTACTAAAGAGCCCAGGAAATGATTGGGCTGGAAACAGATTGTTAGAACTGTCCTTTGAAATGTAGATTCCTGTGAAAATTCAACTGTATGGAAATTTTCAAAGATACACAATAAAGAATACTGCACTCCTACCCAGTGTCAGACTTAAATGGATTCACCCCATTGAGATTATTCTATTTTTTTTGTCTGGTTCATATGAGTAACTAAACAAAAGCCAAATACCATGTGCTGCCCTTGTCCTTCTAGGTGCGGGTTTGGAAAGTGCTGCTTGGCGTGTTTCTGCAGTGCAACTTGTAGATGGTACACACTGCAGCCACGGTGCGTCTGTGGTGGAGGGAGTGAATTTTCATAGAATCATAGAATGGTAATAGTACGGAAGAAGGCCATTTGGCCTGTCGAGACCCTGCTGGCTCTATGCAGGAGTCCCACTCCATCGCCCTTCCCCCGTAGCCCTGCAAATTTGTTTATTCCAGGTATTTATCCAACTCCCTTTTAAAAGCCGTGATTGAGGCTGTCTCTACCACTCTTTCAATTTCGAATCCATGATGCCACTGTTCCTTTTTTCCATGGACTTCAACTTTGCTGGCAAGCCTATTATGTGTCACTTTGTTGACCGGATTTTGGAAATCCATGTACACCACGTCAACCTCATTGCACTCAGCAACCCTCTCTGTTACCTCATCAAAAAACTCAATCAAGTTGATTAAACACGATTTGCCTTTAACAAATCCGAGCTGGCTTTACTTAGTTAATCCCCACTTGTCTAAGTGACTGTTAATTTTGTCCCTAATTACTGTTTCTAATAGCTTCCCCAATACGAGATTAAACTGACTGGCCTATCATTGCTGCGTTTATCTTTACACCCTCTTTTGAACAAGGGTGTAACATTTTCAATTCTCCAGTCCTCTGGCACCACCCCCGTTTCTATTATCTCTGTGATTTCTTCCTTCACTTCCCTCAGCGTCCTAGGATGCATCCCATCCGGTCCTGGAAACTTATCTATTTTAAGTACAGCCAGCCTTTCTTGTACCTTGTCTTATCAATTTTTATCCAATCCAGTATCTCCTCTACCTCCTCCTTCACTATGTCAATGGCAGCATCTTCTTCCTTGGTGAAGACCGATGCAAAGTACTCATTTAGTACCTCAGCCATACCCTCTGCCTCCATGCGTAGGTTTCCTTTTTGGTCCCTAATCAGCCCACCTCTCCTCTTACAACCCATTTATTGCTTATATGCCTATAGAAGACTTTTGGATTACCTTTTATGTTAGCTGCCATTCTATTCTCATACCTTCTCTTTGTCCCTCTTATTTTCTATTTCACTTCCCCTCTGAACTTTCTATATTTAGCCTGATACTCAGATGTATTCTCCACATGACATCTGTCATATGTGCTCTTTTTTTGCTTCAGCTTTAATTGCCCTACCATTCTCCCGAGTAGGAATGTACCTCGACTCTACCTGAACTATTTCCTCTTTAAAGGCAGCCCATTGTTCCACTACAGTTATGCCTGCCAATCTTTGATTCCAATTTACTCGGGACAGATCTGTTGTCATCCCACTGAAATTGACCTTCCTCCAATTAAATACTTTTTACTCTAGATTGCTCCCTTTCATTTTCATAGCTAATCTAAACCTTATGATACTATGATCGCTGTTCATTAAATGTTCACCTAATGACAGTTGCTCCACTTGACGAATCTCATTCCACAAAACCAGATCCAGCAATGCCTCTTTACTCGTTGGGCCGGAAACATACTGATCAAGAAATTTCTCAGCCTCACAGATGCACCGCAGTGATGCCAGCTCCTGCTCAATTTCTGAAACCTGAAGCTCGAGCTCCTCCAGCTGACAAAACCTCCTGCACATGTGGTTGTCTAGGACACGAGAAGCGTCCTGGAGTTCCCAAATGTACAAGAGGTGCATTCCACTGGACCAAGCTGTCCTGCCATGGCTTTATATTGTTTCATTATTAACTAAATTTACAGAAACTTAAGACTAAGTTGTATCTAATTCAAATTATTCATAAAATATAGTATACAGTTACCAATTTATTTTAGTATCAACAGTTACCAATCTAATATAGTATGTTAGATCTCTTAATTTTCAATGAAATGCAAACTCCGGTTGTAGTTTTAACATAACTTTTATTCTGGCAGCTGCAACAAGCTCTTGGCTTTAAGCCAAGCCTTTGTCCTTCTGAGAACGTTTGGCCAAAATGGCTGTACTTATACCTGGCTCAGTTTACAGAAAAGAACACGCCTTCTTTGACCTTATTGGCTCAATTGATATACTGTTAACCTTTAATTGGCTCGCTACCAAAGGTCCTAAAATGTCAAGTTGATTGATGACTTAATGCAACATGCTGAGTTGTACATAGCAGCTTTGACTTGGGGTCTGTGAATTCTCACATCCTGTCTGAATGCAACCTGTTTGAATTCTCTATCAATCCCCCCTTTGATTCTTTCACAAACTTAATCATAAAACATCAGCTATCACTGGTTAAACATTCTACAAAATAATTTCATACATGTTAATAGAGTTTCCTTCTAAAATTTGTTGATGTGTTTCGCCACATGTCTGGAACTAGTAGCTTCCACACAAATTTACACCAACCCGAATTCCATCATGGCCACAACGGAAGTCTGGTTTTAGTAGGTTAATTAACCTTATTCCAATTTAATCAAAATCAATATCTTAATTCAACCAGTAAACAACCTTCCCTTAAGCAGAACATACCCCTGTGCCATGTACAGATGGTCTGCTGGGACCTGCAATGTGTCTCACCTTAGGGACAGCAGCTACAGCCGCCTGGTTGCACCAACATTTAATCAACATAAACAAACAATATAAAAGTAAAGTAATTACAACAAATAGAATTAAACCTTCCACCAACGAAGTTCCTATTGAACCGAGCCATTCAGTGGCTCCGCTCCACAAAGTGAATGATGGGGGTTGCTTAAGTTTTTCTACCTCCTTTTGGATATGCTCCGCTAAGTGGGTAATTTCTTCGGAGCTATCTGGGATATACGTGCAACACTCAGTTCCGAGTAGGGCGCAAGTACCTCCCTTTTCAGCCAGGATGTAGTCAAGAGCCAGTCTATTCTGTAGGGCTACTGTGCGGATTGCTACCATTTCTGCATTGATTTTAACAAGGGCCTCTGAGGTATCATTGGCTACCTGTTCCACAATGGATGCCATGTTAATGGATTCCCTTGCCAGTCTGGCAGTCCCATACCTGGGGATCAGAATGGCAAAGAACCTCTCTGTTTCTGTGATAGCTTTCTTAGGACGGTGTAAATGTTCCGACAGTGACTTTATATGATACATATATATAAAGGTATTTACATGTAATTCCCTTGCTACCCTACTATTTCCCTTTGGTGCAGAGGGTCGGCTAGTAAGAAGTAGGCCTATGCCTAGAATACCTACAGTCAGTAATACAGTAAATTTATACATTTTGGCAAAAAGTAATTGTTCTTGTTAGATTTCAGCTTCAATTAGAGGGTGCTCATTTAACGTGTGAAGCGTGGATCCAGGCTTTCTTTCCTTGGACTTTAACAGCTGCCTGAGTGGTCAAAAGCACTTGATAAGATCCCTCCCACTTGGCACCCAAAGGTTCTTTATGCAACTTTTTCACATAGACCCAGACTCCCAGGATGATGTCGTGTCCTCCTTTGGGTGAATTACCCCAAGCTGCCGATACCTGTCGGGAAACAGAACTAATAGTATTGGTTAGGTTCTGACAGTATGATAACCAAGTGTCACTCATTAAGTGAACATCAGCTTTCCGTAAATCAATAGTTCCTGGCAGCAACATGGGTCTTCCTGTTATAATTTCAAATGGGCTTAGACCTGTAGTTCTGTTTGGGGTTGCCCTAATACTACATAGCACTATTGGTAGTGCCTGGGGCCATGGTGTTCCTTCTTGGTGATATTTGGCAAGCCGTTGTTTCAGAGTTCGATTCATTCGCTCTACTTGTCCTGATGATTGTGGATGATAAGGACAGTGTAAATCCCACGTAATGTTCAGTAACCTACAGACTTCTTGACAGACAGCACCTGTGAAGTGTGTTCCCTGATCTGAGTCAATGCTACTCGGGACTCCCTATCAGGGAATGTAATCCTTACACAAGACCTTTGCAGTGTGATTGGCTGTGCCTCTTTTAGTTGGGAGAGCTTCTACCCATCTAGAGAATCTGTTGACCATGACAAGAATGTTAGTGTATCCTTGGCATGAAGAAAGAGATATATAATCAATCTGCAGATGCTGGAATGGTCCAACAGGGGCAGGGGGCCTCAGTTGGGGCATTACCGTGATGGGTCCAAAATTATTTTTCTGGCAGACCACACAGCGGTCTGCTACCAGCTGGGCATGTTTTTTAAATCCCCGACCCCACCAGCTTTTCTGGAACCGTGCTGTCATCTGTTGTGAGGCCAAGTGTCCCCACGAGTGGATCTGTTGGGCTAAAAAAGACATAAGCGCTTGTGGCGCGACTGGCTTGTCGGTAACTCTTTGTCTCCAGACACCATCTTCACATAGCTTAATTCCTGCCCCAATCCAGGTCCATTTTTCCTCTTGGGAGCACTCGCCTTGCATTGTTTGAAGGTCTCGTGTCAAAGTCCTGAGTGCTTTCAATCTGCACATCTGTGTTGGTTCTTCTGGGGGAACGCCCTGTGAGGCGGCATCTTTAGCTGCCTGGTCAGCTAGGGCATTTCCCTGTGCTTCCGTGGTATTTTCCTTGGTATGGGCCTTACACTTCAGGATGGACACTTCCTGAGGTAATTGTATGGCCTCCAGTAAGTCTCGGACTTCTTTTCCATATCGGATAGGTGTACTAGCAGCAGTGAGGAATCCTCTTTTCCACCATAACAGACCAAAGTCGTGAGCGACTCCAAAAGCATAACGCGAATCTGTGTAGACATTAGCTGTCTGTCCTTCTGCTATTCGACATGCTTCTGACAGGGCCCGTAACTCGGCCTGTTGTGCTGACGTTCCTGAGGGTAAACATCCTTTTGCCACTACTTCATATAAGGTTGTAACTGCCCATCCTGCTTTTCTGGTACCATTGTCAACAAAGGAGGAACCATTGTAAACAGGATGAGGTCTGGGTTGTGCAGAGGCTCCTCTGCTGCTAAGGCTGCTGCTTCTGTTTCTTTTAAAATCTCCACGCAGTCATGCCCTTCACATTCTTCCCACTCTTGCTCCCTCGATTCTGACATCGGGAGCATAGTTGCGGGATTAACCGGGCTGGCCCGGACGATATGGAGATTAGGAGCTTCCAAAACTGCTGTCCAGCGGGTCCATCTTGCTGCCGTCACCTGAGACATTCTATTCATAGACAGCAAAGTGTGTACGGTGTAGGGACACTTGACAATCAGCTTTTGGTTGAGGACTAGACCCGCAGTGATCATTACCGCTCGACATGTAGCTTCCATGGCCCTTAGGCAACTTCCCCATCCAAGGGCTACCGCATCCAGTTTTGCCGAATAATAGCCAATAGGTCTTTGCTGAACACCATGTTCTTGTGTCAGTATAGCTGTCATATATCCTTCTTTCTCATGGACAAACAGGGTAAATGACTTACCACTGTCGGGGATTCCCAGAGCCGGTGCCGAACACAAAGCCTTTTTCAAACTCAGGAAGACCTTTTGCTGTTCCTTAGTGAGGGTGATGGCTTCTTTAGAGGCACGTTTCCCCTTTAAAATATCATTCAATGGCTGAGCAAGCTGTGTGAAGGAGTCAATCCAATTTCTGTTAAAGTTACACAATCCCAAAAAAGACCTTAGTTCCTAAATAGTGGTGGGTTTTTTTAGCAGCCCAAATGGCTGCAGTTCTATCGTGGGTAAGTTCTCTCTTTCCTTGTGAAATCTTTTGTCCCAGGTATACAACCTCTTCTTGGGACATTTGTGCTTTGTCGATGCTGGCTTTATGTCCTTTCAGCCAAAGGTGGTCCAGCAAAGCTCGTAAATCTTGTTCATGCTGTTCTTCCGTGTTTGAAGCTAGCAGGATATCGTCTACATATTGGATGACTGTGGATGACAGGGGAGGTAATTCTCGCAAATGGCTTTGTAAAGCCATGTGGAATACCGTAGGGCTGTTGTGGAAACCCTGCGGTAACCGGGTCCAAGTATACTGTTGTCCTTGGACCGTCAAAGCAAACCACTGTCAAACCTCTGGTGCCAGAGGCACCGACTAAAATCCATTGACCATATTTATAACCGAGAAATAGTTATGTTCCGGTTTGAGGGCAATAAAAATGGTGGAGGGATCTGCGACCAAAGGAGCTTTTTGATCAATACACTGGTTAGCTTTCCTATAATCGACAGTCAAACGCCAAGTCTCATTAGATTTCTGTACCGGCCACACGGGGCTATTGGAGGAGCTATGCGTTTTAATAAGCACCCCTTGTTTCTCTAATTGCTAAATAACAGGTAAGATTCCCGCGATGGCAGTTGGACTGATGGGATACTGTTTAATGCATGGAGGCTTGGTCCCGGTAAATGACGCAGGCTCCATCTGGAGTAGGCTACAATCATTCTTATCTTTAGCCCATATCGGGTGTTCCTTCAATTCTTCTTTCTTCAAAGTTCTAATTGACCATGTCACCCGACCATCTTCGAAATGCAACGATAAATCTACTTGAATTAGAACGTCCATTCCCAAAAGGGGTTGATCTACTGGGCCTATCCAGACCGACGTGGTTAGTTCATGTGGACCCAGCCCTATAAGTACCGGTGTTGTCCATATTGTAGGGGTAAGCATGTTAATTCCGCCCCGTGTCTAAAAGACAGTCCACATCCTTATCGCCCACCCTCACAGTTATATATAGCCCATCTCCCCTCTGTTGTATTAGTGCGAGGAGGGGGGCCAGGGTGGGCTCTAATCGTTTTTTGCTCTCCCAAGTAACTCCATCTGTTGTTGTATTATCAGTCGCTTAAATGCTTCTATGAGATTATTATCTTGTGACGAGCCTGGTTTGTTGGTTGAATTGTATCCCTGGCTGCATCCTCTTTCCCGGCCACGACCTTGCTGTTTTGCCCTGCACGTCTTGGCCCAGTGACCTTCTTTCCTACAATAATAACATAATGACATTTTCCGGGTAATTTTTCTAATAACTGTTTATCGGAATCCTGGGATTTCCATCCCATAGCCTGTACAGCTCGGACTTTAGCTCCCATATCCCGATCTAATTGGTTGCATCGATCCACCAATGCTGCAAAGGTAGTTCCTCTACCTTCCCATCCAGTAACACTACCTTAAGCATTTTGGACAGTTCTGGCTTTAGACCTGCCACGAAAGCTGCTTTCAGGGGTCCAAACACATGTTCATCCATTTCCTCATCCGTATTATTCATACCCGAATGTTCTAGCCACGTGCATCGAAACCACTCGTCATACTCCAGGACCTCCTCTGTTCCTTTCTGTTGGCAGGCTGCAATTTTTCCCCAGTCTGTCTTAGCTGGACTGAAGGCTTGCAGCCAGTGTTTACTCGCCTCCCACCCTGCGTCTAATTCTTGCTCATCCTGCCCCAAAGCTTCTTCTACCTTGTCGTGCAATTTTCTTCCTTGTGTTTTTGGCACCATTATGGTCAAAATTTGCACTCCGTCCCAGGGATGAAGTTGATATATATTTCTTAAGCGGTCCAATTGGTCCCACGTTTTCACTCCCCCTTTCTTTGAATTGGGCATCTCCTTGGACCATTTATCAATTTTCTCTGGGTCTGCCGGATCATGAAATAAATATTTTGCATACACCCTTTTCTTCGTTGTTTTGATTCTGCCCTCATCCGCAGTCTCTTCTGATTTGACTAAAACTCGTCTTTTTTTAAAAGGGGCAAAGCGCACACCTAATTCTTCATCCTCCGACCCTGTATCGTTGGAGGATTCAGAATCCGTATCTATTCCTTGGTTGTGTCTTCGGGTTTGCGCTTTTAATTTATCCAAACATGGGTACCCTGGGAATTGACTGATACATTTTCCTTTTCCTCTTACTGTCTCTTGACCTAATGATTTTTTCCATTCTTTAATTTCACTTTTAAGATCTTTAACTTTCGCTTCCGACTTTTCAAGTTCAAGTCTTTTCTGTCGCAGCTGTGCACAAACAGCTAGCAATTGGTCCTTTGTACTGGTCAGGTCCCTATCATGTTGGGAACACGTTATAATCTGTCAGATCTGTCCCATAATGGTTAGGGACCATCGGATTCGTTCTTTATTTTTCATACGGGTCGTTTTTCCCCAGACCCTTTTGATCTCGTCCAAGGACCATTGTCCCTTGGCGGTTCCGTACTTTTGTTCGATTTTAATACAGGTTTTAGATAAGTTGAATTGTTGCTCTATGTATTCTTTCAACTGTTCGAGGATTTCATCTATCGAAACCTCAGGTGGTGCCTGCCCACCTTTAACAGTTGTAGGGAATTCTTTGCTCTTATCTCCTGCTGCCATAATACTGATTTCTTTACTGGGGTCTCAAGTCGTAGGCTTTCCAGCCGATCAGTAGGTCGGTGATTAATTAACTAACACACCGCCGAAGTTCGGCGTCTATGGGAATTCGAGCTGACTACCAACCGGAGGGTTCGCAAACTGGAGGCTTTCGGAATCGCGTAGAAGGAGAGGCGAATTTAGACTTTTGACTGAGGACTTTTATAAAGAGGAGTCCTTACCTCAGTATGTAGGTCCGATGTCCAAAATTCAGTTTGTTTCCTCAGCGATCGTGTTCGTGACGCCAAAATTGTTAGATCTCTTAATTTTCAATGAAATGCGAACTCCGGTTGTAGTTTTAACATAATTTTTATTCTGGCAGCTGCAACAAGCTCTTGGCTTTAAGCCAAGTCTTTGTCCTTCTGAGAATGCATGGCCAAAATGGCTGTACTTATACCTGGCTCAGTTTACAGAAAAGAAAGTGCCTTCTTTGACCTTATTGGCTCAATTGATATACTATTAAACTTTAATTGGCTCGCTACCAAAGGCCCTAAAATGTCAAGTTGATTGATGACTTAATGCAACATGCTGAGTTGCATGTAGCAGCTTTGACTTGGGGTCTGTGAATTTTCACATCCTGTCTGAATGCAGCCTGTTTGAATTCTCTATCATAGTATTAACAGTTACCAATCTCTAAGTTTCTGCATAATCCCTTACCAGCTATTTAACCCGTCCCGCTAATTTTTGATATGAACGATATGAACTTTACCAACCAATCAATTACCAGCTAATCTAATCCCATTCTTTGTTCACTCCACAGATCCTTTAATGTATTTCGTTTCAAGCATCTATATAATTTACTTTTAAAAGGATTCATGGTTTGTGGCAGAAAATTCCATGTTCTAACTTTTCTTTGTGTCATTTGACGCAGTGCATTATTCAAGGTTTCATACTTGTAAATTACCTGATAAAGGGAGTCAGGGAGTATAATTAGAGTTCCTTCAAAATTGGTGACAATCTGAACTCAAAGGAGGTTTCTCCTTTCATAGGCTGATAATAATCTGAAGTTCCTCAGATCTTTCTTCTGCAATCATTCGGCTTTGAAACTCAAGCTTGGTGTCACCTAATCACTACTTCTTGATTGACCTCTTGTTCTTTTACTCTGGCCATGTCCCCTCTTTTATTCCCAACCTTCCTGGTTCTGTACACTAATGAATTTGACCATAGAAATTTACAACACCTAAGGTGGCCATTCAGCTCATTATGCCTTTGCCATCATCATAGGCAGTCCCTCGAAATCAAGGAAGACTTGCTTCCACTCTAAAAATGAATTCTTAGGTGACTGAACAGTCCATTACGGGAACCACAGTCTTTGTCACAGGTAGTCGTTGAAGGAAAGGGTAGGCGGGACTGGTTTGCCGCATGCTCCTTCCACTGCCTGCGCTTGGTTTCTGCTTGCTCTCGGCGATGAGACTCGAGGTACACAGCACCCTCCCGGATGCACTTCCTCCACTTAGGGTGGTCTTTGGCCAGGGACTCCCAGGTGTCGGTGGGGTTGTTGCATTTTATCAAGGAGGCTTTGAGGGTGTCCTTGAAACATTTCCTCTGCCCACCTTGGGCTCGTTTGCCATGTAGGAGTTCTGACTAGAGCGCTTTGGCAGTCTTGTGTCTGGCATGCGAACAATGTGGCCTGCCAAATGGAGCTGGTCGAGTGTGATCAGTGCTTCGATGCTGGGGATGTTGGTCTGGTTGAGGACGCTAATGTTGATGTGTCTGTCCTCCCAGGGGATTTGCAACATTTTTGCGGAGACATCGTTGGTGGGATTTTTCCAATGATTTGAGGTGTCTATTGTATATGGTCCACGTCTCTGAGCCATACAGGAGGGCGGGTATCACTACAACCCTGCAGACCATGAGCTTGGTGGCAGATTTGAGGGCCTGATCTTCGGACACTCATTTCCTCAGTCGGCCGAAGGCTGCGCTGGTGCACTGGAGGTGGTGTTCAATCTTGTCGTCGATGTCTGCCCTTGCTGATAGTAGGCTCCCGAGGTATGGAAAGTGGTTCACGTTGTCCACGGCCGTGCCGTGGATCTTGATGACTGGGACGCAGTGCTGTGTGGCGGGGTCAGGCTGGTGGAGGACCTTTGTCTTACGGATGTTTAGTGTAAGGCCCATGCTTTTGTACGCCTCAGTGAAGATGTTGACTAAGACTTGGAGTTCAGACTCTGAATGTGCGCAGTAGCATGCGTCATCCATGTACTGTAGTTCTGTTGTGTCCTTAGATGCTCCAGTAATGACTCCATGAGGCAATATGTTGTACTTGAACTGTAGTGACCTTAGTCCTTTATTTGCTAACTCCAGAGTGAGGATCACACCTAGTGGCCTGCCTTTTATACAAGGTCAGTCACACCTGTATAGGTAACCTACAAGTCTCCCACTGCTGTGCCCCCTGGTGGTACACCTTGTGATAGTACCAACAGTAGCCATGTAGGATACATGACACCACCCGCCCCCGCTGAGCCTTTAGTGCAAATTGCCTCTGCACTGACAGTGCTCTGGGCTTAGCTCGATGTGGGCTCTGTCTGGTTGACCCTTGGCAGGTCATGTCAATCATGGGTGAGTGGTTGGTGCAGTAGTGTGCTGGTGGTTGCTGTTTGTGTGTGTGTGTCCCTGACCACTCCATTCTCCCCAACCCACCCACCCACATTGATTATGGCAGGGGCTCCTAGCATTCATGTACATTCAAGTTCAGGAAAGTAGGTTTTGCATTATTTTTGTGGTTCTGTGGTGCGACAAGTACGTTAGATGCCTTATCGATGCATGACTGGTGCGTGAGGACAAGCTAGTTCTGGAACTGCTGGGTTGTGTCCCTGCAGTCTGGTGGCGGCTCAGTGCCCAGTGCTGGCAGTGGGAACCCGGTTGGCTTGCATAGCCTGCTCCCGGGGCTGTTGCCGTGGTCCCTAGCGTCAGGCCGGTTCACAGATGCCTGTGACCTCCATGTCCTTTTT
This sequence comes from Pristiophorus japonicus, assembly GCF_044704955.1. Lineage (NCBI taxonomy): Eukaryota > Metazoa > Chordata > Chondrichthyes > Pristiophoridae > Pristiophorus > Pristiophorus japonicus. Next base: position 39,881,210 of record NC_091992.1, read on the forward strand.
TTGCGCCTGGCTCGCTGTTGCTCCCTGAGGAGCAGTCGTCTAGCAGTGCACAGGGAACCGCTGACTCGCTGGCCTGAGTGTCGTTTGGTTTGGGATCCTGGCTTGTGCCTGTTTCCTTTGGGGAAACTGTGGCGGGTGGCCTACATCTATGGGTATGGCCTTGGTGGCGATGGGGTCTGGGGATTGCGCCTTAGTACAGTCTGCTCCTTCAGGTTCGTGGCAGTTGGTGCCATCGGGTGCCTGATAGGTGGAGCCAATCAGGGGCATGGTATTGATACCGGTGCCGTTGCCCTGTTGAGGTCGCTTGCTTTGCAGCTCATGTGTGTCGGCTGCTTGTGGCCACACTCCATGGTGCATGACTCTGGTCCCCGGGTACAGCATTAGTAGCTCGCCGGACCTGTGTGCTCCCAATGGGTTTCTGCCCACTGTATTGGCTGCGTGCAGTTGAAATCTGCTTCACACAACTTTTCATTACTTATGCTGGACACACTATGGGTCCGATTGCGATCGCGCAACTTTTTCTCGTTGGTTTTATGTGTACAGTTTAGATCGTCAATTTGTAAGTGGGGGGGGGGTGTGGTTGTGTGTAGTGGTCTCTATGAGGGGGTCAGGTTCCCTTCTGACCAACTTGAGCGGTTCGAATCGCTCCCACTCCCTTAGGTTCTGTACTCTGGATTTATTTGGGGGTTGTGACAAAAGTGCAGAGGACACTGGTTTGGTGCAAAGAACTTTGCTTTTATTCCAGTCAAAGTAATACAGGCTTACTACTCTAGTAAGAAAATACAAGGCCAAACTTACAATCACTCTGATAAAGAATACAAGGAAAGGTACAAGGTCAAAATTAAAATCACTCTAATAAAGTACCACACACTACACATTCAAAGGGGGTTGCAGTAAAATTATACCTCCCACCCCCCAATACCTAATTCTAGCTAGGTTAGACTCCAGGGCAGGCAGAGACTTATGCTTACCAATCTTTTTGATAGTTAATGGTAGGTGATGATGTTCTTTCTTCCTTTAGGACTTCAAGACTTCGAGGCTGGAGAAGTTAGTTTACAACTGTCGTGTTGGTTTCTCTCCTTGTCTTGATGAGGGAGTAGCAACCACTTCTCTCCCCTCAACCTCTGTTGAAAACAGTGGCCAGTTATACGATTTCAGTGTTTCTAATCTTGCCGCCCAATCTGTTCACAATCCTTTGTATAATTTTGGCGGACTTGGTTCTTCTTTGTAATATTTTGTCGGGCTCGTTAAAGTTGATATGTCTTGAGTGGGTTGATGTTTGAAAACTGTTCCCTGATGGAAATATTAGTTTGGTAATTGCAATGTCCTTTTGTGCTTAGTCTTTCGCACACAGGCTGGATTGGGCCTCTTTGTGGTGTATATGCTGAAATGGTTTGTCCAGACCCATGTTGATGGGGAGCTACCTCTTGGTGATTTTGTGATGGTAATGTCTCTTATGGAAAAGGATTTTCAAATACTCATTCTTCCAGACAGGTTAACTCAGTCCTCACACCCAGACAGTTCCAATAATCAAGTGGGCTTCTTTTGTTCCCGAGGTCCGCCCACAGGCTTGAATTTGTCTTGTAAAAGTTCATAATCCTATTAAAGTTCGTAGTTTCTTCCATAAGCACTTTAGAGTTCCAAACTTTTCAGTAGATAGTCCCAAATTAAACTTCCTTTTGAATGAGCCCAAACACAGCGGGGGGTTCTTATGAATTTTGCATTCCTTCAAATTACACATTTTACATAATCGTGCGACTTTTACTCGCTGGTTGTATATATACAATTCAGATTATCAGTTGCACATTTTACATAGAAACATAGAAACATAGAAAATAGTTGCAGGAGTAGGCCATTCGGCCCTTCGAGCCTGCACCACCATTCAATAAGATCATGGCTGGTCGTTAACCTTAGTACCCCATTCCTGCTTTCTCTCCATACCCCTTGATCCCTTTAGCCGTAAGGGCCATATCTAACTCCCTCTTGAATATATCTAACGAACTGGATTGAGAACTGGTTGGCAGACAGGAAGCAAAGAGTCGGAGTAAATGGGTACTTTTCAGAATGGCAGCCAGTGACTAGTGGGGTACCGCAAGGTTCTGTGCAGGGGCCCCAGCTGTTTACACTGTACATTAATGATTTAGACGAGGGGATTAAATGTAGTATCTCCCAATTTGCGGATGACACGAAGTTGGGTGGCAGTGTGAGCTGCGAGGAGGATGCTATGAGGCTGCAGAGTGACTTGGATAGGTTAAGTGAGTGGGCAAATGCATGGCAGATGAAGTATAATGTGGATAAATGTGAGGTTATCCACTTTGGTGGTAAAAACAGAGAGACAGACTATTATCTGAATGGTGACAGATTAGGAAAAGGGGAGGTGCAACGAGACCTGGGCGTCATGGTACATCAGTCATTGAAGGTTGGCAGCAGGTTTAGCAGGCGGTTAAGAAAGCAAATGGCATGTTGGCTTTCATAGAAACATAGAAACATAGAAAATAGGTGCAGGAGCAGGCCATTCAGCCCTTCTAGCCTGCACCACCATTCAATGAGTTCATGGCTGAACATGAAACTTCAGTACCCCCTTCCTGCTTTCTCGCCATACCCCTTGATCCCCCGAGTAGTAAGGACTTCATCTAACTCCCTTTTGAATATATTTAGTGAATTGGCCCCAACCACTTTCTATGGCAGCGAATTCCACAGGTTCACCACTCTCTGGGTGAAGAAGTCTCTCCTCATCGCGGTCCTAAATGGCTTACCCCTTATCCTCAGACTGTGACCCCTGGTTCTGGACTTCCCCAACATTGGGAACATTCTTCCTGCATCTAACCTGTCTAAATCCGTCAGAATTTTAAACGTTTCTATGAGGTCCCCTCTCATTCTTCTGAACTCCAGTGAATACAAGCCCAGTTGATCCAGTCTTTCTTGATAGGTCAGTCCCACCATCCCGGGAATCAGTCTGGTGAATCTTCGCTGCACTCCCTCAATAGCAAGAATGTCCTTCCTCAAGTTAGGAGACCAAAACTGTACACAATACTCCAGGTGTGGCCTCACCAAGGCCCTGTACAACTGTAGCAACACCTCCCTGCCCCTGTACTCAAATCCCCTTGCTATGAAGGCCAACATGCCATTTGCTTTCTTAACCGCCTGCTGTACCTGCATGCCAACCTTCAATGACTGATGTACCATGACACCCAGGTCTCGTTGCACGTTCCCTTTTCCTAATCTGTCACCATTCAGATAATAGTCTGTCTCTCTGTTTTTACTACCATAGTGGATAACCTCACATTTATCCACATTATACTTTATCTGCCATGCATTTGCCCATTCACCTAACCTATCCAAGTCACTCTGCAGCCTCATAGCATCCTCCTCGCAGCTCACACTGCCACCCAACTTCGTGTCATCTGCAAATTTGGAGATACTACATTTAATCCCCTCGTCTAAATCATTAATGTACAATGTAAACAGCTGGGGCCCCAGCACAGAACCTTGCGGTACCCCACTCGTCACTGCCTGCCATTCTGAAAAGTACCCATTTACTCCTACTCTTTGCTTCCTGTCTGACAACCAGTTCTCAATCCACGTCAGCACACTACCCCCAATCCCATGTGCTTTAACTTTGCACATTAATCTCTTGTGTGGGACCTTGTCGAAAGCCTTCTGTAACTCCAAATATACCACATCAACTGGTTCTCCTTTGTCCACTTTACTGGAAACATCCTCAAAAAATTCCAGAAGATTTGTCAAGCATGATTTCCCCTTCACAAATCCATGCTGACTTGGACCTATCATGTCACCATTTTCCAAATGCGCTGCTATGACATCTTTAATAATTGATTCCATCATTTTACCCACTACTGAGGTCAGGCTGACCGGTCTATAATTCCCTGTTTTCTCTCTCCCTCCTTTTTTTAAAAGTGGGGTTACATTGGCTACCCTCTACTCGATAGGAACTGATCCAGAGTCAATGGAATGTTGGAAAATGACTGTCAATGCATCCGCTATTTCCAAGGCCATCTCCTTAAGTACTCTGGGATGCAGTCCATCAGGCCCTGGGGATTTATCGGCCTTCAATCCCATCAATTTCCCCAACACAATTTCCCGACTAATAAAGATTTCTCTCAGTTCCTCCTCCCTACTAGACCCTCTGACCTCTTTTATATCCGGAAGGTTGTTAGTGTCCTCCTCAGTGAATACTGAACCAAAGTACTTGTTCAATTGGTCTGCCATTTCTTTGTTCCCCGTTATGACTTCCCCTGATTCTGACTGCAGGGGATCTACGTTTGTCTTTACTAACCTTTTTCTCTTTACATACCTATAGAAACTTTTGCAATCCGTCTTAATGTTCCCTGCAAGCTTCTTCTCGTACTCCATTTTCCCTGCCCTAATCAAACCCTTTGTCCTCCTCTGCTGAGTTCTAAATTTCTCCCAGTCTCCAGGTTCGCTGCTATTTCTGGCCAATTTGTATGCCACTTCCTTGGCTTTAATACTATCCCTGATTTCCCTAGATAGCCACGGTTGAGCCACCTTCCCTTTTTTATTTTTACGCCAGACAGGAATGTACAATTGTTGTAATTCATCCATGCGGTCTCTAAATGTCTGCCATTGCCCATCCACAGTCAACCCCTTAAGTATCATTCGCCAATCTATCCTAGCCAATTCACGCCTCATACCTTCAAAGTTAGCCTTCTTTAAGTTCTGGACCATGGTCTCTGAATTAACTGTATCATTCTCCATCCTAATGCAGAATTTCACCATATAATGGTCACTCTTCCCCAAGGGGCCTCACACAATGAGATTGCTAATTAGTCCTCTCTCATTACACAACACCCAGTCTAAGATGGCCTCCCCCCTAGTTGGTTCCTCGACATATTGGTCTAAAAAACCATCCCTTATGCACTCCAGGAAATCCTCCTCCACCGTATTGCTTCCAGTTTGGTTAGCCCAATCTATGTGCATATTAAAGTCACCCATTATAACTGCTGCACCTTTATTGCATGCACCCCTAATTTCCTGTTTGATGCCCTCCCCAACATCACTACTACTGTTTGGAGGTCTGTACACAACTCCCACTAACGTTTTTTGCCCTTTGGTGTTCTGCAGCTCTACCCATATAGATTCCACATCATCCAAGCTAATGTCTTTCCTAACTATTGCATTAATCTCCTCTTTAACCAGCAATGCTACCCCACCTCCTTTTCCTTTTATTCTATCCTTCCTGAATGTTGAATACCCCTGGATGTTGAGTTCCCAGCCCTGATCATCCTGGAGCCACGTCTCCGTAATCCCAATCACATCATATTTGTTAACATCTATTTGCACAGTTAATTGATCCAACTTATTGCGGATACTCCTTGCATTAAGACACAAAGCCTTCAGGCTTGTTTTTTTAACACCCTTTGTCCTTTTAGAATTCTGCCGCACAGTGGCCCTTCCTGTTCCCCGCCCCGGGCCTCTCCGCCCCCCACCCCCCCTCCCCATCTCCCCTCCGTCTCCTGCCTCTGCCTCCCTTTTGTCTCCCTCTGTCTCCCTGCATTGGTTCCCATCCCCCTGCCATATTAGTTTAACTCCTCCCCAACAGCACTAGCAAACACTCCCCCTAGGACATTGGTTCCGGTCCTGCCCAGGTGCAGACCGTCCGGTTTGTACTGGTCCCACCTCCCCCAGAACCGGTTCCAATGCCCCAGGAATTTCAATCCCTCCCTGCTGCACCACTGCTCAAGCCATGTATTCATCTGCGCTATCCTGCGATTCCTACTCTGACTAGCACGTGGCACTGGTAGCAATCCCGAGATTACTACTTTTGAGGTCCTACTTTTTAATTTAGCTCCTAGCTCCTTAAATTTGTTTCGTAGGACCTCATCCCTTTTTTTACCTATGTCGTTGGTACCAATGTGCACCACGACAACTGGCTGTTCTCCCTCCCATTTCAGAATGTCCTGCACCTGCTCCGAGACATCCTTGACCCTTGCACCAGGGAGGCAACATACCATCCTGGAGTCTCGGTTGCAGCCGCAGAAACGCCTATCTATCTATCGCGCTCCCACTCTTTTTCTTGCCCTCCTGTGCAGCAGAGCCAGCCACGGTGCCATGAACTTGGCTGCTGCTGCCCTCCCCTGATGAGTCATCCCCCCCAACAGTACTCAAAACGGTGTATCTGTTTTGCAGGGGGATGACCACAGGGGACCCCTGCACTACCTTCCTTGCACTGCTCTTCCTGCTGGTCTTCCATTCCCTATCTGGCTGTGGACCCTTCTCCTGCGGCAAGACCAACTCACTACACGTGATACTCACGTCATTCTCAGCATCGTGGATGCTCCAGAGTGAATCCACCCTCAGCTCCAATTCAGCAACGCGGACTGTCAGGAGCTCGAGGCGGATACACTTCTCACACACGTAGTCGTCAGGGACACCGGAAGTGTCCCTGAGTTCCCACATATCACTTGACCGATCTCTCCTGCCATGCCTTAACCCTTAGATACCCTTAAATTTGTAATAACAATGCTACAGTTCACTTACTGATATAAAAAAGAAAAAGAAAAGCTACTCACCAATCACCAGCCAATCACTTACCCTATTGGCTGTGACGTCACCTTTTGATTCCTTTATACTTCTATTTTGCTTTCTCTCCCGCTGTAGCTGCACCAGTACGCCTTTTATAGGCTGCTCCGACACCACGCACTCCCGCCTCTCAGCGACTGCCGCTGGTACTCGAGCTCCCGCTGGGCCTTTTATAGGCCGCTCCGACGCTGCTCCTGCCTCTCCCCAACTGCCACTGGTACTCGAGCTCCCGCTGGGCCTTTTATAGGCCGCTCCGATGCTGCTCCCGCCTCTCCCCAACTGCCGCATAGCGAGGGGATTTGAGTACAGGGGCAGGGAGGTTTTACTACAGTTGTACAGGGCCTTGGTGAGGTCACACCTGGAGTATTGTGTACAGTTTTGGTCTTCTAACTTGAGGAAGGACATTCTTGCTATTGAGGGAGTGCAGGGAAGGTTCACCAGACTGATTCCCGGGATGGCGGGACAGACATATCAAGAAAGACTGGATCAACTGGGCTTGTATTTACTGGAGTTCAGAAGAATGAGAGGGGATCTCATAGAAACGTATACAATTCTGACAGGTTTAGACAGGTTCGATGCAGGAAGAATGTTCCCAATGTTGGGGAAGTCCAGAACCAGGGGTCACAGTCTAAGGATTAGGGGTAAACCATTTAGGACCGAGATGAGGAGAAACTTCTTCACCCAGAGAGTGGTGAACCTGTGGAATTCTCTACCACAGAAAGTTGTTGAGGCCAATTCACTAAATATATTCAAAATGGAGTTAGATGTAGTCCTTACTACTTGGGGGATCAAGGGGTATGGCGAGAAAGCAGGAACGGGGTACTGAAGTTGCATTTTCAGCCATGAACTCATTGAATGGCGGTGCAGGCTCGAAGGGCCGAATGGTCTACTCCTGCACCAATTTTCTATGTTTCTATGTCTATGTTTCGAACAACTCTCTGCGGTAGAGAATTCCACAGGTTAACAACTCTCTGAGTGAAGAAGTTTCTCCTCATCTCAGTTCTAAATGGCTTACCCTTTATCCTTATCCTTATCCTCTGGTTCTGGACTTCCCCAACATTGGGAACATTCTTCCTGCATCTAAGCTGTCCAGTCCCGTCAGAACTTTATATTTTTCTATGAGATCCCCTCTTATCCTTCTAAGCTCCAGTGAATACAGGCCTAGTCTATCCAGTCTCTCCTCATATGTCAGTCCTGCCATCCCAGGAATCAGTCTGGTGAACCTTCGCTGCACTCCTTCAATAGTAAGAACGTCCTTCCTCAGATTAGGAAACCAAAACTGAACACAATATTCCAGGTGAGGCCTCACTAAGTCCCTGTACAACTGCAGTAAGACCTCCCTGATCCTGTACTCAAATGCCCTAGCTATGAAGGCCAACATACCATTTGCCTTCTTCACCGCCTGCGGAACCTGCTGAAATTTCAATGACTGATGTACCATGACACCCAGGTCTCGCTGCACCTCCCCTTTTCCTAATCTGCCACCATTCAGAAAATATTCTGCCTTCGTGTTTTTGCCACCAAAATGGATAATCTCACATTTATCCATATTATACTGCATCTGCCACGCGTTAGCCCACTCACCTAACCTATCTAAGTCACCCTGCAGCCTTTTAGCGTCCTCCTCACAGCTCACACTGCCACCCAGCTTCGTATCATCTGCAAATCAACATGATCAATTGCACTTTTTTCCTCTGACTTACAATTATGTTACATTGCTTAAGTGTGTGGAACTGTCCCTTTAATTGTGGTGGGTTGCCGGCCTCCTTTAAGAGAGCCTTGCTTTCTTTACCCCAATCCGCTTCTCCATTTGGTGCCACATGTTGCTCCATCAGCACTGCACCTTGTGCTCTGGCCATGGCTATCTTTGCCTTCAGTGCCTCACCTCGTGGTTTGTGCGTCATCTTTCCTTCATCCACGATGTCGACTGTGGTGATCCTCTTCTCCCCGGGTTCTGCCTCCGAAGCTGGGAAGTCGTCTTTGGATCCGATTTTCTTCCTCCGGAGTCCTGCCACTGGAGCCTGGAAGGTATGTTCGGGTTGTCCCAGCTGGATCATCTCCGTGCAGTCGTGCTGAGCGGTCTGTGTCTCGGGTGCTGTGCTGGTTTGCTCTCCAGTGCCGGGTCCAACCTCAGGTGAGGGCTTGCTTTTCCTTTGAGTGCAGGGGGCTTCGATCGCTGGAGGGGTGAAGTCTTCCCATTTCCAATGGATCTTCTCCATCCACCTTCTGCTGAGTAGCTTAGGTCCATCACCTGCAACAATCCACAGAGGTAACTTGTGCACCGCGCCATCATGGAGTGCCTTTACATTCACGTTACCAATGACTGGGATGATTTCATCGGTATAGGTGCGCAGCTTTGCCTGGACCGGGATCAACTCGAGTCGTTCAGCTTGATTGTCCCATAGCCTCTCAAAGGCTCCTTGATTCATCACTGACTGGCTCGCCCCCGTGTCCACTTCCATGAAGACTGGAACACCTTCTATTTCGACTTCCATCTTCAGCGGGGAACATTCGGTGGTGCAGGTAAACATGCTAGGTACCTCCCCGTGGGACTGGGCTGCCCCTCTGCCTATCGATTCATAATCCACGCTGGATTCCTGGCCATCTGCAGGCTCTTCATCGACACAGTGAGTCTTGTTTCTTTTACACATTCATTGGAGCTGGCTCTTTGTGTTGCAGCCTTTGCATGCATAGTCTTTAAAACAGCATTGGTGAGCCCTGTGATTCCTTCCACAAAACCAGCATGGTGTTACACGATTAGCTTCCCTTGGCGGACTCTGAATTAAGGGATTCGGGGGCCTGTTCTCTCTTCCCTGAGAGGGTTCGCGCTCAACAGTCCAGCCTCTAAACGGCGTCACTCTGTGCATAGTACCTGCCGAGTTTGATTCCTGAGGGCAAGTCATCTGCCTAGAACCGCAGGTTGAGGTCATGAATGACTGACTCACAGAGATGGCCTTCTGCAGTGTGACTGTGATATCCGGCGACAGTAGCTTGTGAAGAAGGCCCTCGTGACCAATTCCAATGACGAAAATGTCCCGCAGCGCTTCGTGGAGGTGAGTGCCGAACTCGCACGGTGCCGTCAGCCTCCTGAGGTCTGCGGCGTACTTCGCGGCTTTCTGGCTTTTGGGCTATCGGTGTCTGTAGAACCGGTCTCTGGCTGTGAGGATGCTCTCCTTGGGCTTGAGTTGCTCATTGATCAGGGTTACGAGGTCCTCGTATGACTTGGTGGTTGTCTTCGCTGGTGCCAGCAAGTCCCTGACGAGGCCATAGACGGTGGGCCCAGAACTGGTTAGCAAGATAGCTCGGCGCTTATCAGCCAGTGTGGCCGGGTCGTCTCCTGCCAGGTCGTTTGCTGTGAAGAAATGTTCTAGCCTCTCCACAAAGGCGTCCCAATCATCACCATTGGCGAACTGCTGCAACATACCAAGGGTAGCCATTTCCACGTGTAAGTTCATAGTCTCGTCACCAATTGTTGTGTCCTTAGATGCTCTAGTAATGACTCCACGAGGCAATGTGTTGTACTTGAACTGCAGCGACATTAGTCCTTTATTAGTTAACTCCAGAATGAGGATCACACCTGTTGGCCTGCCTTTTATACTAGGCCAGGCACACCTGTACAGGTAACCTACAAGTCTCCCACTGCTGTGCCCTCTGGTGGCACACCTTGTGATAGTACCAACAGTAGCCATGTAGGATACATGACAAGTTCGAAGACAAAGGTTAGAACGGTCTTAGACCTGGCCTGGAGATGACAGAGGTTGAACAGATTCCCACTGGTTCTACAGTTTAGTTCTACTCCAGTTGGGAGCTTGTTGAGTGTGAGGTAGGGCATTGCAGCGAGAAAGATTGAGAAGAGGGTTGGCGCAATGACGCAGCCCTGCTTGACCCCGGTCCGGACGTGGATTGGGTCTGTAACGGATCCATTGGTCAGGATCACGGCTTGCATGTCATCGTGGAGCAGGCGGAGGATGGTGACGAACTTTTGGGGGGCAGTCGAAACGGAGGAGGAAGCCTGTGCCAACTTTTTGCGAGATCAATGCAAAAGTAATCCTATTGCTTCACAGTCCCCACGTAGCCCGACATTTTCTCTGGCTTGCTTCACCAAGGGGCCCCAGTTTGAAAGAAATCTTAGTCATCTGTTGCTGTCCTTGTGATCACTGTAACTCATGACCACATCAAAAGATGCATGAAACTCTTCCATAACCACCTTGGGAAATTTTACTACGTTAAAGACATTATATAAATGCAAGTTGTTGTAACCGGGATAGAAATAGAACATAATCACATGAGGGCCGAGTGTGGACAATGATCTGCCGAGTGTACAAGCCCAAAAGACATTTGTGTGCATATAAACGCCTTGGTTCTCAGTGGGGAAACACTAGGAGTACATGTATTGGAAGTAATGATGGTATCACAGGCCCCCTCAGCCTGACTAATGTCTGGAGGTATGTCTTTTGTAGCGCCTTGTTAGGCTCATCCTGAAAAGCCATCACTATTCCAGACAAGAGAAATTATAATGAGGAATAATGAAATAGCAGAGATGTTAAACACATATTTTAAAGCTGTCTTCACAGTAGAAGACACAAAAATTTATCAGAAGTAGTGGGGAATAATATGTCCTTACTAATCAGTACAAATGCACACGAGGCCCATACTTGAGAGAAGGTCACTCTGTGACCAGTAACCTTTATTAGCCAGCACTGAAGTGCCGAAGGTGGGTGGAGCTTCACCTTTTATACCTGAAAGTCCAGGTTAGGAGTGTCTCCCACAAATTCACCACCTAGTGGTCAATGTTCTCATGGTGTACAACTTAGGTCAGTTTATACATGGGTTACAATGACAGTTGAATACATGACGTCACCTCCCCCCAAAGTCTTATTGGGATCACAGGTTAAGTCTCTCTGGTGGTTTACGTTCCATTGTAGAGTGCCTGAGTTGGGGCTCCGGTTATTGGGTGCTGGCCTGAGTGTCTGCTGTTTGCGGTGCCTCAGGCCTGTCTGGACTGCCTACAGTGACTGGGCTCTCCTCCACTTGGTTCCGGTGTTCGGTCACCTGTGGTGGAGTGAGTTCTACATCGTGTTCTTCCTCTGCTTCTTCTATGGGGTTGCTGAATCTCCTTTTTGTTTGATCCACATGTTTGCGGCAGATTTGTCCATTGGTAAGTTTAACTACCAGAATCCTATTTGCCTCTTTAGCAATCACAGTGCCTGCGAACCATTTGGGCCCTGCAGCGTAGTTGAGGACAAAGACAGGGTCATTGACATCAATACATCGCGCCCTCGCATTCCCGTCATGGTAGTCACATTGTGACCGGCGCCTGCTCTCAACAATTTCTTTCATGGTGGGGTGTATAAGGGATAACCTGGTTTTGAGCATCCTTTTCATTAGCAGCTCTGCGATTGGAACCCTGTAAGCGAGTGTGGTCGGAATCTATTGGCCAACAGGAGGCGTGATCAGTGGCTTTGTAGTGAACCCCCTTGGATTCTGAGCATCCCCTGTTTGATTATCTGCAATACTCGTTCCGCCTGGCCGTTTGAGGCCGGCTTGAACGGTGCCATTCTGACATGGTTGATATCATTTCCTGCCTTGAAGTCCTGGAATTCAATGCTTGTAAAACATGGGCCATTGTCGCTGACCAAGACGTCCGGTAGACCATGGGTGGTGAACACTGCCCGTAGACTTTCTACCGTGGCAGAGGATGTGCTTGAATTGAGAATATCACACTCGATCCATTTGGAGTAGGCGTCGACTACAACCAAAAACATTTTTCCCATGAAAGGACCTGCGTAGTCCACATGGATGCGTGACCATGGCTTGGCGGGCCAGGACCAGGAGCTAAGGGGGGCTTCCCTGGGCGCATTGCCCAGCTGGGCACACATGTTGCACCTGCGAACACAAAGTTCCAGGTCTGTATCTATCCCTGGCCACCAAACGTGTGACCTGGCAATTGCCTTCATCATGACACTGCCCGGGTGCTCATTGTGGAGTTCTCTGATGAACACCTCTCTGCCCATCTGGGGCATGACTACTCGGTTTCCCCATAGTAGGCAATCGGCCTGTGTCGAGAGTTCATCTTGCGCCTGTGAAATGGTTTAAACTCCTCAGGGCATGCCCCGTACGTGGCTGCCCAGTCCCCATTCAGGACACATTTCTTAACTAAATGCAGTTGCGGGTCTCTATTTGTCCAGACTTTGATCTGACAGGCAGTCACGGGTGAGCCTTCGCTTTCAAAAGCTTCAACAGCCATGATCATCTCAGCAGCATGCTCGGTTGCCCCCTCAGTGGTGGCTAGTGGGAGCCTGCTGAGTGCATCGGCACAGTTTTCAGTGCCCGATCTGTGCCGAATTGTATAGTCATAGGTGGCTAACGTGAGTGCCCACCTCTGTATGCGGGCCGACGCATTTGCATTTATGGCCTTGTTGTCGGTTAAAAGGGACGTTAGGGGTTTGTGATCAGCTTAAATTTCCTGCCAATTATTTGTACTACATATACACATGCAAGTGCTTCCTTTTCTACTGAGGAGGCAGAAGTGTACGGGGTGCACACGTTCACGACGAAATGTCCACCAATAATGTTGAAAGTTGAACTGAACGGCATTCCAGTATCTATGGAGCTGGACACTGGGCAAGTCAGTCCATAATGAGTAAAAAGGCCTTCGACAGGCTGTGAGGAAATAAGGCACACAGGCCCAAGCTGAGCTCCATTCATACCAAACTAAGGACTTACACCAAGGAACTAAGTCCTGTAATTGGCAGTGCAGAAGTCAAAGTCCCCTACGACGGAGCAGTAGACGAACTCCCGCTGTGGATTGTACCAGGAGATGGCCCCACGTTGTTTGGCAGAAGTTGGCTGGGAAAAATCCACTGGAACTGGGATGACATCCGAGTGCTCTCGTCCGTCGACGACGCCTCATGTACCCAGGTTCTGAGCAAGTTCCCATCATTATTCGAGCCAGGCATTGGAAGCTTCGAGCCAGGCATTGGAAGCTTCTCGGGGTCGAAAGTGCAGATCTATTTGGTTCCCGGTACTCGACCCATCCACCACAAGGCTCGGGCGGTACCGTACATGATGCGTGAAAAAATGCAAATTGAGCTGGACAGGCTGTAGCGAGAAGGCACCATCGTGCCGGTGGAATTCAACGACTGGGCCAGTCCAATTGTCCCGATACTCAAGGAGGACGGCACGGTTAGAATTTGAGGGGACTATAAAGTAACGATTAACCGTTTTTCGCTGCAGGACCAGTACCCGCTATCCAAGGCAGACCGACCTATCAGCAGGCGGTTAAGAAAGCAAATAGCATGTTGGCCTTCATAGCAAGGGGATTTGAGTACAGGGGCAGAGAGGTGTTGCTACAGTTGTACAGGGCATTGGTGAGGCCACACCTGGAGTATTGTGTACAGTTTTGGTCTCCTAACCTGAGGAAGGACATTCTTGCTATTGAGGGAGTGCAGCGAAGGTTCACCAGACTGATTCCCGGGATGGCAGGACTGACCTATCAAGAAAGACTGGATCAACTGGGCTTGTATTCACTGGAGTTCAGAAGAATGAGAGGGGACCTCATAGAAACATTTAAAATTCTGAAGGGGTTTAGACAGGTTAGATGCAGGAAGAATGTTCCCAATGTTGGGGAAGTCCAGAACCAGAGGTCACAGTCTAAGGATAAGGGGTAAGCCATTTAGGACCGAGATGCGGAGGAACTTCTTCACCCAGAGAGTGGTGAACCTGTGGAATTCTCTACCACAGAAAGTTGTTGAGGCCAATTCACTAAATATATTCAAAAAGGAGTTAGATGAGGTCCTTACTACTAGGGGGATCAAGGGGTATGGCGAGAAAGCAGGAATGGGGTACTGAAGTTGAATGTTCAGCCATGAACTCATTGAATGGCGGTGCAGGCTAGAAGGGCTGAATGGCCTACTCCTGCACCTATTTTCTATGTTTCTATGTTTCTATCCCGTAGCCCCTCTCTGCCTGGGACAGACTTCTGGAGGCATAAGCTACCGGCTGTAACAGACCCTTGGCATTAACATGCTGCAACACACACCCATAGGATGACGTATCGCACGTTAAAACAAGTTTCCTGCATGGATTATATAGCATTAACAGATTGTTGGAGCATAACAAATTGCGTGCTCTATCAAAAGCCCTTTCCTGGCTGTTCCCCCCAGACCCATTCGCGACCTTTGCGTAGTAGCACGTGTAGCGGCTCTAACAGCGTGCTCAATTTGGGAAGAAAGTTTCCAAAATAGTTCAGGAGCCCCAGGAACGAACGCAGCTCCATCGTTGTTACGGGGTCTGGGTGCTCCCAGGATCGCTTCTGTTTTGGACGCAGTAGGTCTGAGCCCGTCTGCTGCTACCCTCATCCCCAGAAATTTTACCTCTGGAGCTAGGAAGACGCACTTCGCCTTTTTCAGTCGCAGACCTACCCGGTCCAGTCTGCGTAGCACCTCCTCCAGGTTGTGGAGGTGTTCTTCAGAATCGCAGCCCGTGATGAGGATGTCGTCTTGAAAAACCACCGTCCTTGGAATCGACTTGAGGAGGCTTTCCATGTTTCGTTGAAAGATTGTGGCAGCCGAGCGAATCCCGAACGGACACCTGTTGTATTCAAACAACCCCTTGTGTGTCGTGATGGTGGTCAGCTTCTTTGATTCACTCGCCAGCTCCTGGTCATGTAAGCTGAGGTCAGGTCCAATTTTGAAAAAAGTTTGCCACTGGATAGCGTCGCAAAGAAGTCCTCCGCTCTCGGTAGCGGGCACTGGTCTTGTAGTGACACCCGATTGATGGTGGCCTTGTAATCATCACATATCCTGACTGACCCATCCGCCTTGAGCACCGGCACAATTGGGTTCGCCCAGTCACTGAATTCGACTGGCGAGGTGATGCCTTCCCTCAGCAGGTGGTCCAATTCGCCTACTATCTTTTCCCGCATCACGTATGGCACCGCTCTGGCCTTGTGGTGTACTGGCCTGGTGTCCGGGTTTATGTGAATCACTACCTTGGTCCCCATGAAAGTGCCAATGCCGGGTTGAAATAGTGAGTCAAATTTGTCCAGGACCTGTGAGCATGATATTCGCTCCACAGAAGAAATTGCATTGACATCGCCCCATTTCCAGTTCATGACAGCAAACCAACTCCTCTCCAGCAGTGCAGGACCATCCCCTGGGACAATCCAGAGTGGCAACCTGTTCTCTGAATCTTTGTGGGTCACGAGTACCGTGGTGCTGCCTAGCACGGGAATGAACTCCTTTGTATATGTCCGTAGATGTGCGTCAATCGGCATTAATTTTGGCCTGCTGGCCTTGGACGGCCACAACTTGTCAAACTGTTTGATACTCATCAGGGACTGACTGGTCCCCGTGTCTAGCCCCGTTGATACTGGAATGCTATTGAGGAGCACTTTCATCATTATCGGTGGCATCCTGGTGTATGAACTGTATGTGTGCTCCACATGAACTCGCTGAACTTCAGCTTCCAGCGATTTCCCCCAGTGTCCATTTGGCCTCGTAAGGATTACATCGAGCCCGTCCTCCTCGTACATCAACCTGGCTGCAGGCTTCCTGCCCTTATGCACCAAGTGACGTTGCAGTTTCTGCAGGTATATTGCTGATACCTGCAAGCTCTGGCTCTGTGTTTGCCTTCACACCTCCAACATGAGCCGTTGTTGGAAACAAAAGGTTCATTACCAGTCGATCGTCTCTGACTGTCTCTGTAACTGTCCTTAAGCGCACCATTGACAGGTGTTGATGGCCCCATTACTGGCCGCATTGTCCCTTGCGATGGCATGAATCGCCGTTCAGCTAACCATTGTCTCTGTTGCATTCCCCCTTTGGGTTCGACTACATGCTCAGGCATGTCCGATTGCCCCTGTCTGCCTGGAGAACTGTGTGCCGCGTTAACAATGTTGACTCCCTGTCCATTTGCTGCATTTAAACCAAGAGTTTTGTCAAACATCATTCTGGTCTCTTCCTCCCCTGAGATAAATGCCTGGGCCATCAAAGCCGCCGATCCAGGGTCAAGTCTTTTGTCTCAATCAGTTTCCTGAAAAGCCCAGCGTGCCCGATGACTTAAATAAAAAAGTCTCGCAGCATCTCCACTCTGCATGCATCTGGGAACTTACATAGGCTCGCTAGTCACCGGAGGTCTGCCACAAAGTCTGGAACGCTTTGTCGCCGGTTTAAAGTGTTCCCCGATCAACTTACTGAGCTCTTCAAAAGTCTTGTCCGCCGACTTCTCTGGCGCTAGAAGGTCCTTCATCAGGGAGTACGTCCTGGATCCACAAACCGTCAGGAGATGAGCCCTGCGTTTGTCGGCCGAATCCTGTCCCAGCCATTCCTTAGTGACGAAACTTTGCTGTAGTCTCACAATAAAATCGTCCCAATCATCACCAACACAGTACCTCTCGTCTGTGCTGCTAGTGGCCATGCTCGCGTGGTTTAAATCCCAGTTTCTCGTCGCCAATAATATGTCCTTACTGTACAGTACAATTGCACACGGGGCCCATACTTGAGAGAAGGTCACTCTGTGACCAGTAGCCTTTATTAGCCAGCACTGAAGTGCCGAAAGTGGGTGGAGCTTCCCCTTTTATACCTGAAAGTCCAGGTTAGGAGTGTCTCCCAGAAGTTCACTACCTAGTGGTCAGTGTTCTCACGGTGTACAACTTAGGTCAGTTTATACATGGGTTACAATGACAGCTGAATACATGACAGGTAACTAACGGCCTCATGAGAATGAGGAACTTAAAGTAATCAATATGTAAAGAAAAAGTAGTGGAGAAATTAATGGGCCTAAAAACCACCAAATCCCTTGGACCTGATGGCATACGTCCTCGGGTTCTAAAAGTGGTGGCTGCAGTGATAGTAGGTAAATTGGCTGTTCTCTTCCAAAATTCCCTAGATTCTGGAACAATCCCAGTGAATTGGAAGGTAGAAAATGTAACACCGCATTTCAAGAAAACAGGGAGAGAGAAAACAGGGAACTACAGGTTAGTTAGCCTGACATTAGTAGTAGAGAAATGCTGGAATCCATTATTAAGGAAGTGGAAACAGGGCACTGAGAAAATTACAATATGATTAGGTAGAGTCAATATGGTTTTATGAAAACGAAATTGTGTTTGACAAATTTATTAGAGTTCTTTGAGGATGTAATTAGCAGGGTAGTTAAAGCGGAACCAGTTAATGTAACATATTTAACATTTCAAAAGGCATTCGACAAGGTGCCACATGAAAGGTTGTTACAGAAGATAAGGGCTCATGGGGATGGAGGTAATATATTAGCAAGGATAGAGGATTGGTTAAAGAACAGAAAACAGAAAGTAGGAATAAACTGGTTATTTTCAGGTTGGCAGGCTGTTACTCCTGGATTGCTGCAAGGATCAGTGCTTGGGGCTCAACTATTTACAATCTATATTAATGACTTACATAAAGGGACCAAGTGTAGTGTATCTAAGTTTGCTGATGATACAAAGCTGGGTGAGAAAGTAAGCTGTGAAGCGAACATAAAGGGGGAGAAATTGGAGTCATTTGCAGCTCCTGTCCGCACCCTGGGGCGCAAATGACTTTGCGACCGGGCGCAGCGTCACTAATGACTCCCGCTAAATTCGGTGGGAATTTAACGGTGGCACTATAGCATTGCACCCCTGCGCCCGGAGATTGTGACATCATCGCTGTGCGCAGCGAAATTTAAAGTGGAGGTGGCCGGCTGCTCCTGAAAAGAATGTCCGGTTGAACGTGGGATTCATGTCGCGATTGCTCAGCCCGGCACTTTGCTTGAGTGCCGAGCTGATCGTGCGGCATTCCCACTCCCCGGTGATTCAGATAGGACCCTTTTTATTATGCAGAGTATGCAGCTTGGCCCCTTCCCTTTAATTCAGGGAAAAGTCCCTCCTACACAGCTGCACTATGTAACACCCTGTGTAATGTGCTGAGCCGTGTGCCCCGCTCCCGAGCTTTGCACCCTGCTACCACTCAGAAAGGAAGTGGAGCGCTTGATTTAGTGCTCTACTTCCTTTCGGAGGCGGTAAGCCCAATTTATCGCGAGAGGCGAGACTTCTGCGCCTGGTGCAAAGTCCCGCGCCTCGCAAGTGTTACTGCCCCCAAATGGGGCGCAGCCGAATTTCTCGGTAAAGTGTCTGCCAAGGGATCTAGATGACTTTTGTGATTGGGCCAGGAGGTGGCAGGTGGAGTATAATGTGAGGAAATTTAAGGTTATTCACTTTGGTGGATAGAATAGAAAAATAGAATATTTTTAAACGGTGAGAAACTATTAAATGTTGGTGTTTAGAGGGATCTGTTTGTCCTTGTACACAAAATACAGAAAGTTAATATACAGATACAGCAAGCAATTATGAAAGCAAATGCTGAGAGGCTGTTTCCCTTGAACTGAGAGTCTAGAACTAGGGGCATAGTATCAGTGATGTGGGAAGGTAAAGAACTAATGTTAAACTCTGACTTTTTACATGCTGTAGGCATGCAAGCATTAGCAGTTGTTAGCAACTGATGGGAAGGTTGGTCATAATCAGGGGAAGTCATAACGTAGAACAAAGAAATGGCAGACCAATTGAACAAGTACTTTGGTTCGGTATTCACTAAGGAAGACACAAACAACCTTCCGGATGTCAAAGGGGTCAGAGGGTCTAGTAAAGAAGGAGGAACTGAGGGAAATCCTTATTAGTCGGGAAATTGTATTGGGGATTGATAGCCGATAAATCCCCAGGGCCTGATGGACTGCATCCCAGAGTACTTAAGGAGGTGGCCTTGGAAATAGTGGATGCATTGACAGTCATTTTCCAACATTCCATAGACTCTGGATCAGTTCCTATGGAATGGAGGGTAGCCAATGTAACCCCACTTTTTAAAAAAGGAGAGAGAGAGAAAACAGGGAATTATAGACCGGTCAGCCTGACATCGGTAGTGGGTAAAATGATGGAATCAATTATTAAGGATGTCATAGCAGCGCATTTGGAAAGAGGTGACATGATAGGTCCAAGTCAGCATGGATTTGTGAAAGGGAAATCATGCTTGACAAATCTTCTGGAATTTTTTGAGGATATTTCCAGTAGAGTGGACAAGGGAGAACCAGTTGATGTGGTGTATTTGGACTTTCAGAAGGCTTTTGACAAGGTCCCACAAAAGAGATTAATGTGAAAAGTTAAAGCACATGGGATTGGGGGTAGTGTGCTGACGTGGATTGAGAACTGGTTGGCAGACAGGAAGCAAAGAGTAGGAGTAAATGGGTACTTTTCAGAATGGCAGGCAGTGACTAGTGGGGTACCGCAAGGTTCTGTGCTGGGGCCCCAGCTGTTTACATTGTACATTAATGATTTAGACGAGGGGATTAAATGTAGTATCTCCAAATTTGTGGATGACACTAAGTTGGGTGGCAGTGTGAGCTGCGAGGAGGATGCTATGAGGCTGCAGAGTGACTTGGATCGGTTAGGTGAGTGGGCAAATGCATGGCAGATAAAGTATAATGTGGATAAATGTGAGGTTATCCACTTTAGTGGTAAAAACAGAGAGACAGACTATTATCTGAATGGTGACAGATTAGGAAAAGGGGAGGTGCAATGAGACCTGGGTGTCATAAGAACATAAGAACATAAGAATATAAGAACATAAGAATTAGGAACAGGAGTAGGCCATCTAGCCCCTCGAGCCTGCTCTGCCATTCAACAAGATCATGGCTGATCTGGCTGTGGACTCAGCTCCACTTACCCGCCCGCTCCCCATAACCCTTAATTCCCTTATTGTTTAAAAATCTATCTATCTGTGACTTGAATACATTCAATGAGCTAGCCTCAACAGCTTCCTTGGGCAGAGAATTCCACAGATTCACAACCCTCTGGGAGAAGAAATTCCTTCTCAACTCAGTTTTAAATTGATCCCCGTATTTTGAGGCTGTGCCCCCTTGTTCTAGTCTTCCCAACCAGTGGAAACAACCTCTCTGCCTCTATCTTGTCTATCCCTTTCATTATTTTAAATGCTTCTATAAGATCAACCCTCATCCTTCTGAACTTCAACGAGTAAAGACCCAGTCTACTCAATCTATCATCATAAGGTAGCCCCCTCATCTCCGGAATCAGCCGAGTGAATCGTCTCTGTACCCCCTCCAAGGCTAGTATATCCTTCCTTAAGTAAGGTGACCAAAACTGCACGCAGTACTCCAGGTGCGGTCTCACCAATACCCTATACAGTTGCAGAAGGACCTCCCTGCTTTTGTACTCCATCACTCTCACAATGAAGGCCAACATTCCATTCGCCTTCCTGATTACCTGTTGGACCTGCAAACTAACTTTTTGAAATTCATGCACAAGGACCCCCAGGTCCCTCTGCACCGCAGCATGTTGTAATTTCTCCCCATTCAAATAATATTCCCTTTTACTGTTTTTTTTCTCACACTTTCCGACATTGTATTCCATCTGCCAAACCTTAGCCCATTCGCTTAACCTATCTAAATCTCTTTGCAGCCTCTCTGTGTCCTTTACACAACCCGCTTTCCCACTAATCTTTGTGTTATCTGTAAATTTTGTTGCACTACACTCTGTCCCCTCTTCCAGGTCATCTATGTATATTGTAAACAATTGTGGTCCCAGCATTGATCCCTGTGGCACATCACTAAGCACTGATTTCCAACCTGAAAAGGACCCATTTATCCCGACTCTCTGCTTTCTGTTAGCCAGCCAATTCTCCATCCATGCTAATACATTTCCACTGACCCCTCGTACCTTTATCTTCTGCAGTAACCTTTTGTGTGGCACCTTATCGAATGCCTTTTGGAAATCTAAATACACCACATCCATCGGTACACCTCTATCCACCATGCTCGTTATATCCTCAAAGAAGTCCAGTAAATTAGTTAAACATGATTTCCCCTTCATGAATCCATGCTGCGTCTGCTTGATTGCACTATTCCTATCTAGATGTCCTGCTATTTCTTCCTTAATGATAGTATCAAGCATTTTCCCCACTACAGATGTTAAACTAACCGGCCTATAGTTACCTGCCTTTTGTCTGCCCCCTTTTTTAAACAGAGACGTTACATTAGCTGCTTTCCAATCCGCTGGTACCTCCCCAGACTCCAGAGAATTTTGGTAGATTATAACAAATGCATCTGCTATAACTTCCGCCATCTCTTTTAATACCCTGGGATGCATTTCATCAGGACCAGGCGACTTGCTTACCTTGAGTTCCATTAGCCTGTCCAGCACTACCCCCCTAGTGATAGTGATTGTCTCAAGGTCCTCCCTTCCCACATTCCTGTGACCAGCAATTTCTGGTTTCTGTGTTCTACTGTGAAGACCGAAGCAAAATAATTGTTTAAGGTCTCAGCCATTTCCACATTTCCCATTATTAAATCCCCCTTCTCATCTTCTAAGGGACCAACATTTACTTTAGTCACTCTTTTCCGTTTTATATATCTGTAAAAGCTTTTACTATCCGTTTTTATGTTTTGCGCAAGTTTACCTTCGTAATCTATCTTTCCTTTGTTTATTGCTTTCTTAGTCATTCTTTGCTGTCGTTTAAAATTTTCCCAATCTTCTATTTTCCCACTAACCTTGGCCACCTTATACGCATTGATTTTTAATTTGATACTCTCCTTTATTTCCTTGGTTATCCACGGCTGGTTATCCCTTCTCTTACTGCCCTTCTTTTTCACTGGAATATATTTTTGTTGAGCACTATGAAAGAGCTCCTTAACAGTCCTCCACTGTTCCTCAATTGTGCCACCGTTTAGTCTGTGTTTCCAGTCTACTTTAGCCAACTCTGCCCTCATCCCACTGTAGTCCCCTTTGTTTAAGCATAGTACGCTCGTTTGAGACACTGCTTTCTCATCCTCAATCTGTATTACAAATTCAACCATACTGTGATCACTCATTCCGAGAGGATCTTTTACTAGGAGATCATTTTCTATTCCTGTCTCATTGCACAGGACCAGATCTAAGATAGCTTGCTCACTTGAAGGTTCTGTAACATACTGTTCTAAGAAACAATCTTGTATGCATTCTATGAATTCCTCCTCCAGACTACCCCGTGCGATTTGATTTGACCAATTGATAGGTAGGTTAAAATCCCCCATGATTACTGTCGTTCCTTTTTCACATGCCTCCATTATTCTCTTGATTATTGCCCGCCCCACCGTGAAGTTATTATTTGGGGGCCTATAAACTACGCCCACCAGTGACTTTTTCCACTTACTATCTCGAATCTCCACCCACAATGATTCAACATTTTGTTCATTAGAGCCAATATCGTCTCTCACAACTGCCCTGATATCATCCTTTATTAACAGAGCTACCCCACCTCCTTTCCCTTCTTGTCTATCTTTCCGAATCGTCAGATATCCCTGTATGTTTAATTCCCCTTTACATTCAGTGGCCCTTTTTGTTTTTTGCCTTAGGTTTCTCTGCCCTCCACTTTTACTCATGGTACATCAGTCATTGAAGGTTGGCATGCAGGTACAGCAGGCGGTTAAGAAAGCAAATGGCATGTTGGCCTTCATAGCAAGGGGATTTGAGTACAGGGGCAGGGAGGTTACTACAGTTGTACAGGGCCTTGGTGAGGCCACACCTGGAGTATTGTGTACAATTTTGGTCTCCTAACTTGAGGAATGACTTTCTTGCTATTGAGGGAGTGAAGCGAAGGTTCACCAGACTGATTCCCGGGATGGTGGGAGTGACATATCTAGAAAGACTGGATCAACTGGGCTTGTATTCACTGGAGTTCAGAAGAGTGAGAGGGGACCTCATAGAAACGTTTAAAATTCTGACGGGTTTGGACAGGTTGGATGCAGGAAGAATGTTCCCAATGTTGGGGAAGTCCAGAACCAGGGGTCACAGTCTAAGGATAAGGGGTAAGCCATTTAGGACCGAGATAAGGAGAAACTTCTTCACCCAGAGAGTGGTGAACCTGTGGAATTCTCTACCACAGGAAGTAGTTGAGGCCAATTCACTAAATATATTCAAAAGGGAGTTAGATGAAGTCCTTACTACTCGGGGGATCAAGGGGTATGGCGTGAAAGCAGGAAGTGGGTACTGAAGTTTCATGTTCAGCCATGAACTCATTGAATGGCGGTGCAGGCTAGAAGGGCTGAATGGCCTGCTCCTGCACCTATTTTCTATGTTTCTATGTTTCTATGTAGTCCTTCCTACTAGGGGGATCAAGAGGTATGGCAAGAAAGCAGGAATGGGGTACTGAAACATAGAAAATAGGTGCAGGAGTAGGCCATTCGGCCCTTCGAGCCTGCACCGCCATTCAACAAGATCATGGCTGATCACCCATCCCAGCATCTCCCCCCCCCCCCCGCTCCACACCCCCAACTCCCCCCAGCCGCAAGGACCACATCCAACTTCCTCCCGAACACATCCAATGAACTGGCATCAACAACTCTCCGCGGCAGGGAACCCCACAGGCCAACAACTCCCCGAGTGAAGAAGTCTCTCCCAATCCCAATCCCAGCCCCAAACAGCCCAGCTCCCATCCCAAGAGCATGCCACCCCCCGGCTCCAGACCCACCCAACACCGGGAACACCCCTCCCGCACCCAACCCGCCCCGTCCCGTCCCGTCAGAATCCTTCCCAAATGCTGACCACCCCCGGATGTCAAGCCCCCAGCCCCGGCCACCCCGGAGCCATGCCCCGCGACGCCAACCACACCACACCCACCAACTGTCATCTGCGCAGTCAACCCGTCCACCCCACTCTGAACACTCCCCGCACCGTGGCACAGAGCCCCCAGGCTCGCCCACCCCTCCAACACACTTCGCCCCCCCAGGCCTTCGCTGCAATGTGGCCCGTCCTGTCCCCCGCCCTGGGTTTTTCTGCCCCCCACCTCCACCACTCTCCCCTCCATCCCACGCCCCCATCTCCCCTCATCTTCCCTCTGCTTCCCCGCACATAATTCATAGTTAGTGCCAATGATTTGCTCGTGATATCATCTCAAATTCGGCATCCTTTTTGAACGCTGTTATTTTACCCAACATTAGTAAACACCAATCTGTGTAAGACCAGCAATCCACGGGACAGGAATGGAGCGGGCGAGCAAATAAAATGGAACAGTTTCATTTCCTGCTCCATTCCACCAATCTCCGATTTTAACACTGCTGTTTTGAAGTTGCATGTTCAGCCATGAACTCATTGAATGGCGGTGCAGGCTCGAAGGGCCGAATGGCCTACTCCTGCACCTATTTTCTATGTTTCTATGTTTCTATGGAGTAAGGGTTTTAAAAGTAAAAATCGCAGACTTCAACAGTTTCAAAGGTAAACTTGTCTCTGTATTGTTTAACCCGATTAAGACAAAGGAGAAGATAAGGTTCATATAGTAGGGCCTTAAAACTGGGAGCCATTAATCAACTGCCTGACATAGGTAGCCACTAATCAACTGCTTGAGCATCCTTTAATGGACATGCCTTTGTTCTGCATAATGGCTTTAATTCTGTTTTATCGTATATAAATATGTTGCCACAACTATGACACTCCAAGAATGGTGGTGGCACAATCATACCTGTCTTCCCTGCATATGCTTGAATTAAAGTCTTGAGCTCCGCATACCAAGTGACTCCGAGTGGTGATTTCTCCGACAACAATCAAGATAAGATGTCAGCCATTTAAGACTGAGATGAGGAGAAATTTCTTCACTCATCGGGGTGTGAATTTTCAGAATTCTCTACCCCAGAGAGCTGTGGATACTCATTGGATATTCGTTGAGTATATGCAAGGTTGAGATCGATAGATTTTTGGACTCAAGAGATATGGGGACTGGGTGGGAAAGTGGAGTTTGGGGTCAGTGATCAATGATACTGAATGGCAGAGCAGGCTCAAGGAACTATATGGCCTACTCCTGCTCTTTTATCTTATGTTCTTATGGTAACGATAGAATGTATATTAGGGGAGAGCAACAGCAGCCAAGTTCATGGCACCGTGACTGGCTCTGTTGTACAGGAGGGCATAAAAAAGAGTGGGAGAGTGATAGTGATAGGGGGTTCAATCATAAGGGGAATAGATAGGCGTTTCTGCGGCCGCAATCGAGACTCCAGGATGGTATGTTGCCTCCCTGGTGCAAGGGTCAAGGATGTCTCCGAGCGAGTGCAGGACATTCTGAAAAGGGAGGGAGAACAGCCAGTTGTCGTGGTGCACATTGGTACCAACGACATAGGTAAAAAAAGGGATAAGGTCCTACGAGACGAATTTAAGGAGCGAGGAGTTAAATTAAAAAGTAGGACCCCAAAAGTAGTAATCTCGGAATTGCTACCAGTGCCAAGTGCTAGTCAGAGTAGGAATCGCAGGATAGCACAGATGAATACGTGGCTTGAGCAATGGTGCAGCAGGGAGGGATTCAAATTCGTGGGGCATTGGAACAGGTTCTGGGGGAGGTGAGACCAGTACAAACCGGACGGTCTGCACTTGGGCAGGAATGGAACCAATGTCCTAGGGGGAGTGTTTGCTAGTGCTGTTGGTGAGGAGTTAAACTAATATGGCAGGGGGATGGGAACCAATACAGGGAGACAGAGGGAAACAAAAAGGAGACAAAAACAAAAGACAGAAAAGAGATGAGTAAAAGTGGAGGGCAGAGAAACCAAAGGCAAGAAAGAAAAAGGGCCACTGAATATAAAAGGGCTGCAGGAGGGGTAAAAACTAAAAATCATGGTTTAAAAACTAGGATGAAAACACTCTACCTAAATGCATGCAGCATTAGAAATAAAGTAAATGAGTTGACGGCACAAATCATTACAAATGGGTATGATTTGGTGGCCATTACAGAAACATGGTTGCAAGGTGGCCAAGACTGGGAATTAAACATACAGGGGTATCTGACAATTCAGAAAGATAGGCAAGAAGGGAAAGGAGGTGGGGCAGCTCTGTTAATAAAGGATGATATCAGGACAGTTGTGAGGGATGATATTGGCTCCAATGAACAAAATGTTGAATCATTGTGGGTGGAGATTAGAGATAGTAAGGGGAAAAAGTCACTGGTGGGCGTAGTTTATAGGCCCCCAAATAATAACTTCATGGTGGGGTGGGCAATAATCAAGGGAATAATGGAGGCCTATGAAAAAGGAACGGCAGTAGTTATGGGGGATTTTAACCTACACAGCGATTGGTCAAATCAAATCGCAGGGGGTAGCCTGGAGGAGGAATTCATAGAATGCATATGGGATTGCTTCTTAGAATAGTATGTAACAGAGCCTACAAGGGAGCAAGCCATTTTGGATCTGGTCCTGTGTAACGAGACAGGAAAAATAAATGATCTCCTCGTAAAAGATCCTCTCGGAATGAGTGATCACAATATGGTTGAATTTGTAATACAGATTAAGGATGAGGAAGTTGTGTCAGAAACGAGCGTACTATGCTTAAACAAAGGGGACTACAGTGGGATGAGGGCAGAGTTGGCTAAAGTAGACTGGAAACAAGGACTAAACGGTGGCACAATTGAGGAACAGTGGAGGACTTTTAAGGAACTCTTTCATAATGCGCAACAAAAATATATTCCAGTGAAAAAGAAGGGCGGCAAGAGAAGAGATAACCAGCCGTGGATAACCAAGGAAATAAAGGGAAGTATCAAATCAAAGACCAATGCGTATAAGGTGGCCAAGGTTAGTGGGAAACTAGAGGATTGGGAACATTTTAAGCAACAGCAAAGAATGACTAAAAAAGCAATAAAGAAAGGGAAGATAGATTACGAAGGTAAACTTGCGCAAAACATAAAAACAGATAGTAAAAGCTTTTACAGGTATATAAAACGGAAAAGAGTGACTAAAGTAAATGTTGGTCCCTTAGAAGATGAAAAGGGGTCTTTAATAATGGGAAATGTGGAAATGGCTGAGACCTTAAACAATTATTCCGCCTTCACAGTGGAAGACACAAAAACCATGCCAAAAATTGCTGGTCATAGGAACGTGGGAAGGGAGGACCTTGAGATGATCACTATCACTAGGGAGGTAGTGCTGGACAGACTAATGGGACTGAAGGTAGACAAGTCCCCTGGTCCTGATGAAATGCATCCCAGGGTATTAAAAGAGATGGCGGAAGTTATAGCAGATGCATTTGTTATAATCTACCAAAATTCTCTGGACTCTGGGGAGGTACCAGCGGATTGGAGAGCAGCTAATGTAACACCTCTGTTTAAAAAAGGGGGCAGGCAAAAGGCAGGTAACTATAGGCCGGTTAGTTTAACATCTGTAGTGGGGAAAATGCTTGAAACTATCATTAAGGAAGAAATAGCGGGACATCTGAATAGGAATAGTGCAATCAAGCAGACGCAGCATGGATTCATGAAAGGGAAATCATGTTTAACTAACTTACTGGAATTCTTTGAGGATATAACGAGCATGGTGGATAGAGGTGTACCGATGGATGTGGTGTATTTAGATTTCCAAAAGGCATTCGATAAGGTGCCACACAAAAGGTTACTGCAGAAGATAAAGGTACACGGAGTCAGAGGAAATGTATTAGCATGGATAGAGAATTGGCTGGCGAACAGAAAGCAGAGAGTCGGGATAAATGGGTCCTTTTCCGGTTGGAAATCAGTGGTTAGTGGTGTGCCACAGGGATCGGTACTGGGACCACAACTGTTTACAATATACATAGATGACCTGGAAGAGGGGACAGAGTGTAGTGCAACAAAATTTGCAGATGACACTAAGATTAGTGGGAAAGCGGGTTGTGTCGAGGACTCAGAGAGGTTGCAAGGAGATTTGGATAGGTTAAGCGAATGGGCTAAGGTTTGGCAGATGGAATACAATGTTGGAAAGTGTGAGGTCATCCACCTTGGGGAAAAAAAACAGTAAAGGGAATATTATTTGAATGGGGAGAAATTACAACATGCTGTGGTGCAGAGGGACCTGGGGGTCCTTGTGCATGAATCCCAAAAGGTTAGTTTGCAGGTGCAGCAGGTAATCAGGAAGGCAAATGGAATGTTGGCCTTCATTGCGAAAGGGATGGAGTACAAAAGCAGGGAGGTGTTGCTGCAACTGTATAAGGTATTGGTAAGGCCGCACCTGGAGTACTGCGTGCAGTTTTGGTCACCTTACTTAAGGAAGGATATACTAGCTTTGGAAGGGGTACAGAGACAATTCACTATGCTGATTCGAGAAATGAGGGGGTTACCTTATGGTGACAGATTGAGTAGACTGGGTCTTTACTCCTTGGAGTTCAGAAGGATGAGGGTTGATCTTATAGAAACATTTAAAATCATGAAAGGGATAGACAAGATAGAGGCAGAGAGGTTGTTTCCATTGGTGGGGGAGACTAGAACTAGGGGGCAATGCCTCAAAATACGGAGGAGCCAATTTAACACCGAGTTGAGAAAGAATTTCTTCTCCCAGAGGGTTGTGAATCTGTGGAATTCTCTGCCCAAGGAAGCAGTTGAGGCTGGCTCATTGAATGTTTTCAAGTCAAAGATAGATAGATTTTTAAGCAATAAGGGAATTAAAGGTTACAGGGAGAGGGCGGGTAAGTGGAGCTGAGTCCATGACCAGATCAGCCATGATCTTATTGAATGGCGGAACAGGCTCGAGGGGCTAGATGGCCGACTCCTGTTCCTAATTCTTATGTTCTTATAGTGCCCTCTAGCTGGGAGGTATTGTGCCCTGGATCTGTACTAAGAGACTGTCTGTATGAGGATTACCATTTTAACTGCACATGGCTGACTGATCTCCAGAATAAAGAGAGTTAAATTGAAATAATGAGTTGTTCAAGAGACTATAAATACATGGTGTCAGAAGCAGAGACTTCCGATCTTCGTCGAACGCATTTACGATCGAAATATTGGAACTGTAAGACTTTTTTGAGATGATCTAAATCGACGTTAAGCAGTGCAGTGCTTAATACACATCGTACGTGGATCCGTGAAGGGTGATAAATAGACATAAGTTTGTAGAGTAATCTAGAGATATTAGTAAAGTAAACTTAAGATAGCATAAGCTATTGTAGAGCCTTGATTGAAAAGTATTTCTGCAAATACATGGTCACGATATTTTACTAATTAGACTTATTCTAGTACTCTGGGTATTTGAACTGTATACATGTATGTGACAAACTCAAAGTCCTAAATTGTAGTGAGCTATCATGACCATCACGGTGCCAACTCTCACGCACATTCCCCTCCCACCTCCATTGCAGGTGACTGGTGATTTGAAAGCCAACTGGAAAAAATTCAAACAGTTGTGGAACAGCTATGAAATGATCATGAATATTGTGAAAATAAAGATGGAAATAGGATTGCAATGTTTATCACTGCCATTAGATATCCGAGATAATCTTCCCTACAAATCAGAGGAAGACAAACAGGAAATTGAGATTATTTTGAAGTTCTGGGAAGAGCACTGTAAAGATAAAACCAACATCTTCTATGAACGGTACCAGTTTAACAACTGTGTACAAGGGGATGAGTGTTTTGACAGATGTCTCATGAAAATGAGGGAGCTGGCATCATCATGTGATTTCAGCAATTTGAGAGATGGTTTAATCAGAGACTGCATATTCTGCAGAATATCTGATAACACTCTGCATAAGAGGCTGCTGCAAGAATCAAGCCTAATACTAGATCGTCGTGTGATGCTCTGTAAAGCTGCAGAGGCCACAGTTGCGCAAATGAAAGCCATGAAGCTGACTAAAACTGATTTAGACACTGAAGATGTCAAAGTTGTCAGACAGAAACTCTGACCCACAAAGAAAGAATTCACAGTCAAAGAGTTCACAAACAATTATAGATATTGTAGCAAAAGACATGAGCTGTCAAAAACTAAATGGGAAGATCTGCACAAGTTACGGCAAACAAAATCACTTTTCTCAAAAGTGCAGGCAGAGTGGATCGAGGCAGGTCTACACATAAGCCTAAATATAAAGGCAAGTCAAAAGTTTATGCATTATTAGAAGACAGTGAAGATTCTGATTTTTAAGTCATGATTGTGGAGATGCTTGATAAAGTTGAGGACAAAGCTGACAGAAAGTTTTCTAACAAAATTATCTACATTAAGGTCAAATTTTAAAAATGCAAATAGATTGTGGGGCAACATGCAATGTGCTACCTCTTGGATACTTACCTAAAGGCTTAAAGGTAAATTAATCTAAGACAACACTGTCACGATATGACAACCATGCATCCATTCCTGTGGCAGGAACTTGTAAAGTGGCATGGAAAATACAAAGAACAAGCAAAAGTATGTTGTGCCCTTTGTGATCATTGAGTGCCAAAGTGCACCACTGATTGGCTCACTCACTGCTCAACAGTTACAACTGATACAAGTGCAGCATCAGAATATCACGGTGATAAATGAACCATGCAAATCGCAAACTACAAACAATGCAAACATCTCGCTAGCATCAAAAACTGATGTTAACAATGCAAATCCAAAAGTGTTTGACTTGACACATGCCAGGGACAGTTCACCTTTGTGATATATTCACAGAACACAGCACACACAGCTTCTTAACATGGCAGGCAGCTCTCTCGGAAGTCTCCGGAATTACCTGGTTCTGTTTAATGATTAACTCTGCAATTGCAGTACACAATACGTCCACATCCACAGTGTGGAGCTACAAACATTACAAGCTTACAGACATTACACTTCTCCCTCCTTAATGAAGAAGTTATTATCACAAACATCATACATAACTTTCATGTTTATACATAACACAGGATATAGACTTATTTTTTTTCCATATTTACAAATTTAACTTTGCCACTTGTTTTCTGTTTCGAAGAGGATACCTTCACTCTCGAACAGAATCTTCCAAACATGGTGTCAAATTTAAACTCATTCAAGGCTCATCCTGAGGAACGTTTTCCTCCACGGAATTTCCTTGATTTTCATTTGAACTCACTCTAACTTCAGGCTCTTTGTTTTCCTGACTCGGACTCAGACTTTCATTCTGATTCTCTCCTGGATTTGTTTCCAGTACATTGGATTTAGGATTGCTATTGGTGTATCAAAACTATCTGATGAGTCAGAAATAATTGAATCATTCCCACCTTCAACTCCTTCCATGTCTGTAGGTAAAATATGATCAATATAAACAAACCTAACCTGTCCATTATCAAACATCTTTACCAAATATGTGCGAGGACCACATATCTTCACCACTCTTCCTGGTAACCACTTTAACCATTTATGGTGATGGTTCTTCACTCTCACCTTCTGGTTTAATTTCACAATTCTCTCTTTTACTCTACCTCTATCATGATTCTCTTTCTGTCTTAATTGTGTCTCTTCTATGGAGTGTGCCAAATTTGGCTTTAACAACGAGAATCTGGTTCATGGCTGTCGTTTGAGAAACAACTCTGCTGGTGTTCTACCAGTAGTTGCATGAGGAGTATTTCAAAATGTAATCAAAAAATTAGCCAATTTTTGATCCAATGACAACTGTCGTTTCCTTGGATTTGGATCTAACATTTGTTTTATGAGGGCACGTTTTACAATTTGTACAGTGCGCCCTGCTGCACCATTCGAAGCAGGATGGTATGGTGAAACCTTGGTATGTGTCATACCATTTTTGCTCGTGAATTGTGCAAATTCTTCTGAACGAAATTGTGGTCCATTATCCAAAACAATTTCTTCAGGAAGGCCAAATGAAGAAAATAATTTTCGTAAAATGTCCAATGTTTTACTTGTTGTTATTTTCCACATTGGAAACACTTCAACCCACTTTGAATGGCTATCAATCACAATGAACAATTGTTGTCCTTCTAACGCAGCAAAATCAATATGTTGCCTTTGCCACACCCTGGGAGGCCATTTCCATGGCTGCAAAGGTACTGGTGGTGGTTGCTTGCTTACCGATTGACATGTCGTACACTGACTCACGATGTATTCTATATATTTATCAAGACCTGGCCACCATAAATAACTGCGTACAAAACTCTTGGTCAAGCACATTCCCAGGTGCTGGTCATGGAGGTCTCCTAATAATTTGGACCTGAATTTATTTGGTATAACCACTCTTGCACCCCACATAATACAATCTTTATCGACTGATAATTCATTCCTACGAATTATTAATGGATGTGTATCTTTGTCTGTTACCTGGTTTGGCCATCCATTTGCAATATACTCATACACCTTTGACATCACTGGGTCACATTTGGTTGCTTTACCAATCTCTTCAGCTGTGACTGGCAGTTCATCAATGTATGAAAAATAAAAAACTTCTTCCCTATCGGGTGTAACTTGTGATGGGGAAGGCAATCTAGACATTGCATCAGCATTACTGTGATCAGCTGATCGTCTGTATTCAATACCATTTGTATATGCTGACAAAATCAAAGCCCATCTCTGCATTCGGGCTGCAGCTAATGTTGGAACTGGGGACTTTGGATGGAGGATTGCTGTTAGGGGCTTATGGTCCGTAACGATGGTAAACGTATGACCATACAAGTATTTGTGAAACTTCTTGACCCCAAAAATTAATGCCAAAGCTTACCTTTCAATTTGCACATAATTACTCTCACTGGCACTGAGAGTGCGTGAAGCAAAAGCAATTGGTCTCTCCTCCCCACTACTTAATACATATGAGATTACTGCCCCAACTCCATATGGAGAGGCATCACATGCTAGCTTAATCTCCTTAGATATATCATAGTGAACTAACATGGTGTGCGCTACCAATTTGCTTTTACACTCCTTGAGTGCTGTATCGCATTCTTTTGACCACTTCCAATGGACCTGTTTTTTCAAAAGTTCACTCAGTGTATGTAATACTGTAGCCAAATTTGGTAGGAACTTCCCATAATAGTTCAAAAGACCCAAGAATGAACGAAGTTCAGTGACATTCCTGGGAGTGGGTGCATTTCTAATTGCATCCAATTTTCCATGGTTGGATGTAAACCATCTTTGTCTACTCTGTACCCTAGGTACTCCACTTACTCACACTTACAGCAGACACTCATACTCTGTGTTCCTCTAGCCGTTTGAGGACTTCATTCAATATGTTATTATGAATTTACCTATTTGGTGCTGAAATTAGTATGTCATCCAAATAACATACTACCCCTTCAATACCTTGCAAAATCTGGTTCATCACCCCTTGGAATATGGCAGGGGCGGAAGACACTCCAAATGTTAGCCTATTAAATTGATATAGGCCTAGATGAGTATTTAGTCAAACATGGCTTGGACTCCTCATCTAATTCAAGATGTAAGTAGGCATTCGTAAGATCCAGTTTTGAGAAGATCTGACCACCTGTCAGTGTTGTGAACAAATCTTCTATATTTAGCAATGTATTGGGGACATTACCCTCTCGAACCTGGTTTACGGTTACTTTATAATCACCACACAATCTTACCTTACCATCGGACTTAGGTACAACAACAATGGGTGTCGCCCAATTACATCGATCTATCTTACAAATAATGTTCTCAGTCTCTAGTCTTTTGAGTTCTTGATCAACTTTCTCCTTGAGTGCATATGGTATGGAACGTGGCTTGTAGTAAACCGATCTAGCGTCCTTCTGTACCCTAACACTCGCCTTGAAGCCTTGGATCGGACTGCCCGTTTCACAGAACACTTTCGGATACTGCTTGATAACCTCATCCGTTGATGAAAATCTCGCCTCCGCACAGAAAATTGTACTCCAATCCAGCTTCAGTGAGCTCAACCAATGTCTTCCTAGTAAGGCAGACTTGTCTCCTTTCACTACTATTAGAGGCAAGTTCTGAAATTGATCTTTATACTTCACCAGTACGGTGATACGACCTACCACAGGAATTTTCTCTCCCGAGTAGCCTCGCAGCTCTATCTTGGATTTCTCCAGTTGGAAATCACGCAATTTTTCAAGGTACAGTGACTCCGGTACTACACTCACGGATGCATCCGTGTCGATTTCCATTGGTATCTTGAATCCCGCAACATGGATTTTGAAGCTTTCCCAATCGCTGTCCGTTAACCTCGTGCTCCTGATGATGTGTAACTCTAACATCTCCTCGTCCTGCTTTTGTTCTTCCAAGCTATGTAGTTTCTTTGGATTTCTACTCATAGCTTTGAACGCTGGACTCATAGCTTTAAAAACTGGTTTACCCTTCATTCGGCATGCCTTCGCAAGATGCCCAGTCTTTCTGCAGAAGAAACACTCTGCCTTCACGTATGAACAACTTTGAGCAATGTGTTGTCCCAGGCACCTATAGCATGACTTCGGCGTTCTGGTAGAATTTCCAGTTTCTGAGACTTTCAGCTATGCCCGTCTTTTACTTTGAACCTGCAGGTGATTTACCTCGGTTGACTGATGACCGCAATCATTATTTAATTCTCGGGAATATTGTTCGGCCATGCTCATCAACCTCGTTATCTGACAAGTAATCTCAAAAGTCAAGTCATCCATCGTCAATAACTTCCTTCTGATCGCATAAGTTTTCATCCCACAAACAAAACGATCCCGTAATGCTCGGTTTTGAAAGTTTCCAAAATTACAGTGCATCGATAGCTTTTTTAATGCTATGATATAATCACTGATACTTTCATCAGCCTTTTGATTCCAAATCCCGAATCGATAGCTTTTAAGCAATTTCTAATGGTTTGGAGTTATAGTGCTGCTCCAGCTTCATTAAAATCTCTTTAAGCGTTGTGTCCTTTGGCTCGTCAGGCTCAAACAGATTTACAAGAGTGTCATATAATGCCGGACCGACCTCTGATAAGAAAATCGCTTTCTTACATTCCAACACAGCCCGGTTCTGGATTGCATTGTCTGGAACTTCGATTATGTTATTTATAGTGAAATACATTTCTAGCCAATCCACATACGCTTTAAAATGTTCCCGGTCGTGGCTATATTCACCCATATATCCAACACACCTGCCATTTTAATCTCTAGCTGTTCACACCTTGTGCTGTATTTTACCTCAGATTTTTGTAGCTTTTTTCAAAGACAGAAATTTCCAAAGGCTCTCTGTCGGCTGGCTGAATCCTTCACCAACAAAATTTAAGCTTTAAATCATCCGAAAAATCCCATCTTCCGTCGCCAAATGTGATATCTTCACAGTGCACAGCACACTCAGCTTCCTAACATGGCAGGCAGCTCTCTCGGAAGCCTCCGGAATTGCCTGGTTCTGTTTAATGATTAACTCTGCAATTGCAGTACACAATATGTCCACATCCACCGTGTGGAGCTACAAACATTACAAGCTTACAGACATTACAACCTTGAACTCAATGAATCAGCGACACCAGCTGTAATGCAACCCAGACGCGTGCCAATAGCGATCAAACAAACGCTGAAAGAGGAAGTCGATCGTTTGGAAGAATGACAAATCTTCACGAAAGTTGTTGAACCGATGGACTGGATATCCAGTCTAGTGACGGTACAGAAGATAAATGGAAAGATATGAGCATGTATCGACCCTCAACATCTGAACAATGCCCTGAAACACGGACACTATCCACTTCCTGTGATCGATAACATCAGATGTCAAATGTAAAGGTCTTCACTAAAGCAGACTGCAAGGAGGGTTTCTTGCAAAGTGAACTAGGCACAGAGTTCTCCCACCTCAACACCTTCCAGACTCCATGGGGAGTATACCGGTATAATAGAATGCCATTTGGTATCAGTCCTGCCCTGGAAATCTTCCAGCAGAAACTAGACCAGAACCTCGAGGGTCTAGATAGAGTCTACAAGATTGCAGATGATATCATGATCATTGGACACGGTGAGTCACTTAAAGAGGCCAATCACAATCATGACGCAAACTTACGCAAATTCATGCAGAGATGCAGAGAATGAAATATCAAACTAAACTTTGATAAGTTCGAATACAAGAGCTCCCAAGTGAAATACATGGGACACATACTGTCTAGTGTTGGACTCAAAGCCGACCCAAGCAAAGTGGTCGCAATCAATGAAATGCAAAAACCGCAGGGTGTTGCAGGTGTCTAACGATTTGTCAACATGACAAGGTACCTCGCAGAATTCTTGCCAGATCTTTCAGACCTCAACGAGCCTCTGCGATGACTTACTCATAAAGACACAGTCTGGAAATGGACTGAAGAACAAGAACGCGTTACAGATTCTCCGGTGCTAAAGTACTTTGACCACAATCTTGTAACCGAAGGTCAAGGAGATGCTTCATGCAAGGGTCTTGGGATCGTCCTTCTGCAACAGGGACAACCAATCGCATACGCGAGCCGAGCACTCACTCCAGCAGAAATGTGATACTCTCAAATCGAAAAGGAGCTGCTCGCTCAAGTCTTCAGAATGGTCGTAAGATCAGGCTATGGTCAGACCATAAGCCTTTGGTTGTCATATGACGCAAGCTGTTATCTGTAGCACCCAAGAGGCTACAATGCCTGCTCATTCGGCTCAACCGATATGACGTCGAAATAAAGTATCAACCAGGAAAATAAATATACCTTGCAGACACCCCCTCGCACGCATACCTCGAAAACGTGGTGCAATCGCCAACTGAAATTGCAATGGAATGCATCCACATGGTGGACTTTCTCCCACTCTCCAAACAAGGACTGACTAACATACAATGTGCAACTGCAAACGAGTCCACACTCGATGTGCCAGAGAATCCGTTTACTGGCCAGGACTGAACAGTGACATAAAAGACTATGTTTCAAAGTGTAAAACATGCAACACCTATCAATCGAGCCAACCAAAAGAGCCATTGATAAGTCACAATCTCCCTCAAAGACCGTGGGAAAAGATTGGTTGTGACATATTCACACTCGTTGGCCAAGACTACTTATGCACAGTGGACTACTACTCGGACTATTTCGAGATAGACAATCTGCACAGAAAAAAAGATACCACTGTCATCATCAAACACCTCAAGAATCACTTCCAGACACGGTTCAATCCGACAATGGACCTGCCTTCAACTCACAACAGTTCACAAACTTTACCACAAAATATGGATTCGATCACACAACAAGCTCACCAGAATATCCACAAAGCAACGGAAAGGTTGAGAATGTGGTTAAGCTCGCAAAGCGTTTAATCAAGAAGACAAAGAAAGACTGGTGACTTTTACATGAACCTTCTCACGTGGCGAAACATACCAACTGAAGGCCTTGATAGTTTGTCAGCACAATGCTTACTTGGTCGCCGCACAAAAACAACCACCAATCACAAACAAACTACTCAATCCAAGAATCATACAGGATGTCAATGTCAAAAAAGAAAAGAACCATGCCAAACAAACACACTACTACAACAGAGGTGCTACAGCACTTACTACATTGCAGGAAGGCGAAACAGTGAGACTCAAACAAACGCGAGACAGAAAAGTGTGGAAAAAAGCTCAGGTTCAGAAACAAGTCGGCATTCGGTCATATCAGGTCATTACAGATGATGGCCGCGAGCATCACCGAAATAGGAAACATCTGAGAAAGAATGCTGAGACCTTCATCGAAATTCCAGAGAACTCAGTGACACCCACACACGAACCACTGCCTACACAGCCAACTAACTCGTGAAACAGCACTTCAACGACAACACACGAAAACAGGAATATGTAGCCTGATATTTCCCCTCAGAGCACTGATAAAGGGACAAAAGCGATCAGTGCACAGAACACCGCTGAAACAACCTATTTGAGGCAAAGCAACAGAATCCGCACAACACCAAAATACCTGGAACACTATGTACAGAAATAAGAAATCATGGACACTGGGCACTTGGATAAAGAATCAATAAGACAAAGTTTTTGTTGTTGTTTGTTAAACTTGTCGTTGTTTACTACATGTATTCATAAGAACTTAATTTATATTGAAGCTCACTTTAATTCACATTATTTCTTATGAAAGGGAAGGTGTAACGACAGAATGTATAGCGCCCTCGAGTTAGGAAGTATAGCGCCCTTGATCTGTATTGAGACAGTCTGTATGAGGATTTTAACTGCATATGGCTGACTGATCTCCACAATAAAGAGAGTTAAATTGAACTTATGAGTTGTTCAAGAGACTATAAATACACATGTTCTTACATAAATTTTTTAAAGTGGAAGGACAAGTTAATAAAGCTGTAAAAAAAATAATGGGAGCCTAGCTACAACAAATATGAAGACGGTGTCGAAGATTTTCCCTAAGATATGAGGAATGAGAAGCTTCATTAAGAGGAAAGACTTTGGAAACTGCACCTGTCTTCATTAGAACAGAGGTTAAAAGGAGATCTGATAGAGCTGGTCAAAATTCTAAAGGGTTTTGATACAGTAAATGGTGAGAAATTATTTCCACTGGTTGGTGAGTCAGTAACTAGAGGTATAAATTTAAGAATAAAACAAAGGGAGCAGTTAGGAGATAGCTTTTACATAGAGAGTTGTTAAAACATGGAATGCCCTACCAGAAACAGTGACGAAACAGAATATATGATAGCTTTTAAAAGGGAAATAGTTAAATATTTGAAAAGAAAAAGCAGCTGAAATTCTGTTGCTGAAATGCTGAGCACAAAGAGCAGTGGAATGGGAACAAGTGGACAGGTCTTTCAGAGAACTGGCACAGGCTCGATGGGCCGGAGCTGTGCTGAACAATTGTATGATTTTGAGTTATCAGGAGATATTTTGGTACTACATGATACCTGAGATATTGGACAAATACATTTTAGATTTTAATAGGATCTAAAGAGTTAATAGTCTTTGACAAAACACAGATAATATTTACCTATCTATATCACTGAAATGTTGGGGAAGTAGACTCTCCCTTCATTACAAAGCAGTTTTCAGAAGCTAAGCATGTTACAGGTTACTGTAGAGTTAGTGCAGTAACTATTGTGGGAAATGTTGCAGAAAAAAGTGCAGGATTACAATTCCTAAATTAACAGAGCTTGTTAGACTTGAGAGCCTTACCTGTATGAGTTATATTTCCTGTTTCTCTGTGATCTTACAATAACTGTGATTTAATCCTATATATTGATTCATTAAATTAGATGGAACATTGTACCTTAACCATCTTTCATAGTGAGTCGAGGTTGGGACTGGAAGCCTAGTCCTACTGTATTTCCACTGCCCACACCAGCTATTCTCACATCTCTGACACTGACCAATCAGTGGTGAGTTATGATCAGGTTTATGTTGTGGGCTGCTGTTCTTTGGGATCTGGGATTAGACCAAACAAAACCTCAGATCTATCAACACAGTTTAAAACAAAACTGATTGTGTAATGAGTGTGTTTGGTTGATGTCTACGCAATTTTGTGAAGTGAGAAGCTCTTGCACTTCTGTATCCCAGTTTGTGATAACTCTAAATGTGCTGCAACATTAGAACTCTCAGCTCCTCTGAATCTGGCCTTATGCATCTTTCCCTTCTGTTAATGCACCATTAGATGCTGTATCTAAGCCGCCTAGACCACATACTCTGAAATTCCCTTCCTAAACCCCTCTCTCTTTCCTTAAGACCCTCCTAAAAACCCATTCTTTCACTAAGCATTTGTTCACCCCTCCAAATATGTTCACCTTTGACTCAGCGTCCATTTTGTCCGATTACATTTACTTGAAGCACTGTGGGATATTTTTCTACATTTAAGGTGCTATATAAATGAAATTTGTTGTTGATCACAGACGTTACAAATTAAAAGCTGCATTGCTAAGAAAGGATTCTGCAATCTGCCTTTCAGCAGTTTCAAACAGCGGCGCCATTTTTTTCCCCATTCTTCTATCATGGTGCCCTCACCCTGGGGTGCTCTATGGTATTCTCATGTATGTCCTTATAATGGAGGATTAGAGGCCTCTGTGATGGTGTTAGTGGGGGGATGGAGGGGGGCGGGGCGGGGGGGGGGGGGGGGGGTTACAGATGTCCCATGTGCCATCATTCACTATAGATAATAATAAATAATAACTTTTATTTATATAGTACCTTTCACGTAGTAAAATGCTCCAAAATGCTTCACATCAGTGTAACAAGATAAAACAGATACATTTGACACCAAGCCACAAAAGAAGAAATTATGGCAGAAGACCAAAAGTTTGGTTAAAGAGGGAGGTTTTAAGGAGCGTCTTAAAGGAGGAAAGAGAGGTAGAGAGGCGGAGAGGTTTAGGGAGGGAGTTCCAGAGCTTAGAGCCTAGTTCTGGACATTAGATTATATCATAAAGAAAATTGAATGTTGAGGGTAATTGAATGTTGAGACATCGGAGGATGTTGTTTAATCATCAGTGTTGTACTGGAATGTGATAGCTGTTAGCAAACTGAAAGCAGCTTTGAACTTGTCTATGGTCAAAAAAAAATGAAATGACTGGGAAAAAAATGGGGACCCAAGTATCTGCTGCCATCTCTATGGCAACAATTTAGAGAAAACTTGTGGATGGACTGTACTAACTAGCTAACGGCCAATAAAATTTTGGACAGCTCTATTAATATATGCTAAAGATTTTAACAATTGGAGTTTAACCTGAAACGGTTCTACATAAAAAGGCCAGGCACTAATATAAATGAGACGAGCAAAATTAATCTGCTGCCTTCCCTGGCAAGAATGTGTTTAAAATTAATAGCAATGCTACTCTGCTTGTTTCAACACATTTTATTAATCCAGAATTTAATTTGATTAGGATCTTTATGCCAGTTTTAATGGCACAAGACTTAAAAAAAAATGCAATTTGGTTCTTTTTCAATCGGCAAAGTTCTTTTAAATTAATGTGAAAGCTATGTGACACAACTGTGTGAGTCTGGTTATATCTGGCTCTGTCTTTTTACAGCAAAGCAGTTAACTCCTTCCACAGACCAAGCAAAAACTTCTGCATTGCTGAATGTAAAAATGTAACAGGCATTATTAAATGTTAAGTTTCTTAATTTGAGTGGATATTACCCCAGGGTGACAGAAGGAAATCAGGAATTGACAAATGCATATTGTCATGTATGTAACCACAATGCAACACCACTGTATTACTGTACACACACAACCAAGATGCACACCTTGACCACAAGGGGTGAACTTGTGGGAGACACTCCTTACCTGATCTCCCAGGTGTATAAAGGGAGGTCCCATGCAGGGTCATCTCTTGTGGTGGGTTGTGAATAAAGAGTTGAGGTCACAGAGTGACCTTGTCCCCAGAATGTGCCTCATGTGGTTTCATGCTGTAGAGTAAGGACTTTACATTGGCGACGAGAAACGGGAACTCACGACGCACGAGAATGGCCAGTAGTGCAGAGGAAAGGTACTGTGTTGGGGAAGACTGGAACGATTTTGTCGAGAGGCTTCAGCAAAGCTTCATTACGAAAGAACGGCTGGGGGATGCAGCAGCCGACAAGCGATGGGATCTTTTGACCAGCCGTGGACCAAAGACATACGCGCTCATGAAGGACTTACTAGCACCCAAAAAGCTGTCGGACAAAACCTTTGAAGATCTTAGAAAACTGGTCAGGGAGCACCTCAAACTGGCGAGTAGCATACACATGGCCCGACACAGATTCTACACCCACCGACGTCGTGAAGGACAGAGCATACCGGATTTCGTAGCGGACCTCTGCCGTTTGGCCAGCCTCTTTAAGCTCACAGACACCTGCAGGGGGGAGATGCTAAGGGACTTCTTTGTCGAGGGCATCGGTGATGCGGGAATTTTCCACAAATTAATTGAGACCAAGGATTTGACCTTGGAAGCGGCGGCTTTGTTAGCTCAAACATTCATGGCGGGGGAGGAAGAGACGAAAATAATATACGCGTGCAATTCTGCCGCTAACGCGGCGATGGGTCAGGGAGTCAACATCATCAATGCGACTCAGAGCCCCGCAGGCTGGCAGGGGCAGTCCGACATTCCCCAGGCAGCAATAGACCCCAGAGTAGGACTCCAACAGAGACAATGGCAGGCTGAACGGACATTCACGCTATCACAACGGACAATGAGGCCCGGGATGGGGCCATTGACACCCACTAATAGGGTACTTAAGAGCAGTCAAAGGGAAAGTCAGAGCGAAATGCCTGGCCATCGCCCCTTTGTCCCTAACAATGGAAACTTTAACTCATGCTGGAGGTGTGGGGGAAAACACTCAGTCAGATCTTGCAGATTTCAACAGTTTGTCTGCAGAAACTGCAATCTCAGTGGCCACTGAGCTCGAATGTGCAGGAAGCCTGCAACCAGACTAATATATGAGGCGGATGGACCAGAAGAGGATTCATTGAGGCAGGAGGACTCTTCGG
Source organism: Pristiophorus japonicus (assembly GCF_044704955.1). Lineage (NCBI taxonomy): Eukaryota > Metazoa > Chordata > Chondrichthyes > Pristiophoridae > Pristiophorus > Pristiophorus japonicus. The sequence goes on from NC_091992.1 coordinate 39,923,814, forward strand.
GCAAATCGATGGACGCCGAGGTTCAACGGGTCCATATGGCGAATATTCACAGTTCATACATCAGAACGCCACCAATGATGATGAGGGTTTTGTTAAATGGCATCCCAGTATGCATGGAGCTGGACACTGGGGCCAGCCAGTCACTCATGGGCATTCAGTAATTTGAGAAGCTATGGCCACTTAAAGCCAGTAGACCCAAATTAGCACGTATTGAGACACAATTACAGAATTACACTAAAGAAATCATTCTGGTGCTAGGCAATGCAATGTTGGCTGTCACACACAATGGGTTAGTGAATCGGCTGCCGCTTTGGATTGTCCCGGGTAATGGTCCCGCACTGTTGCAGAGAAGCTGGTTAGCCGAGATGAACTAGAAATGGGGGGATGTTCATGCAATGTCATCTGTGGAGCGAAGTCCGTGCTCACAACTCCGACAACAATTCGATTCACTATTCCAACCTGGCATCGGGACTTTCAAAGGCACCAAAGTAGCAATACACATCACCCCTGATGCCAGGCCAGTGCACCAAAAGCCAAAGCGATGCCGTATGTGATGCGGGAAAGGATCGAGAGCGAATTGGACCAGCTGTTGAGAGAGGGCATCATCTCGCCTGTTGAATTCAGCGACTGGGCGAGCCCCATCATTTCCTTCCTAAAAGCGGAAGGTTTCTGTCAGGATCTGTGGCGACTACAAGGCCACCATCAATTGGGTGTCCCTACAAGATCAATATCCGCTCCCGAGAGCGGAGGACCTCTTCGCCACGCTGGCAGGCAGGAAGCTGTTCACCAAGTTGGACCTCACCTCAGCCTATATGACCCAGGAACTGGCCGACGAATCTAAATTCCTGACCACGCACAAGGGACTGTTCGTTTATAACAGGTGCCCGTTTGGCATTCGATCAGCGGCCGCGATTTTTCAACGAAACATGGAAAGCCTGCTTAAATCCATTCCTGGAACGATTGTATTCCAGGACGACATCCTCATCATGGGTCGAGACACCGAGGAACACCTCCACAATCTGGAGGAGGTGCTACGCCAACTGGACCGGGTAGGCCTGCAACTCAAGAAGTCTAAGTGTGTGTTTTTAGCTCATGAGGTTGAGTGTCTGGGCAGGAGGGTTGCTGCAGATGGGATTCGGCCCACCGAATCCAAAACAGAGGCGATTCGACGAGCACCCAGGCCCTGCAACACATCGGAGTTGCGTTCATTTCTGAGACTGTTGAACTATTTCGGGAAATTTCTGATGAACTTGAGCACGTTGTTGGAGCCGCTACATGTGCTCCTGCGTAAGGGTTGCGATTGGTTTTGGGGGCACTGTCAGGAACGGGCTTTTGATCGGGCGCGAAACCTACTTTGTTCAAACAAGTTGTTAACCCTCTACGACATGTGATGCATCGTCCTATGGGGTTGGGTGCATGTTGCAGCAGGGCAATGCTAAGGGTCAACTACAACCTGTGGCTTATGCCTCTAGGTCGCTCTCTCAAGCAGAACGGGGATATGGGATGGTTGAGAAAGAAGCGCTCACATGTGTCTATGGTGTAAAAAAAATGCATCAGTACCTCTTTGGTCGGAAGTTTGAATTAGAGATGGACTACAAGCAATTAACATCCCTGTTGTCAGACAGCAAGGCTTTCAATGTCAACGCATCAACCCGCATACAGCGATGGGGTCGCACGCTGGCTGCTTATGACTACTCCATCCGGCACCGGCCCGGCACTGGAAATTGCGCTGATGCGCTCAGCAGGCTTCCACTGGCCACCACTGGGGGTGCAGCGGAGCAAATAGCTGAGATGGTCATGGCTATCGATGCCTTTGACATCGCAGGCTCGCCCATCACAGCCCGCCAGATCAAAATCTGGAGAAACAGAGATCCCCTCCTATCATAAGAACATAAGAACGTAAGAATTAGGAACAGGAGTAGGCCATCCGTCCGCTCCCCATAACCCTTCATTCCCTTATTGGTTAAAAATCTATCTATCTGTGATTTGAATACATTCAATGAGCTAGCCTCAACTGCTTCCTTGGGCAGTGAATTCCACAGATTCACAACCCTCTCGGAGAAGAAATTCCTTCTCAACTCGGCTTTAAATTGGCTCCCCCGTATTTTGAGGCTGTGGCCCCTAGTTCTAGTCTCCCCGACCAGTGGAAACAACCTCTCTGCCTCTATATTGTCTACTTGTCTATCCCTTTCATTATTTTAAATGTTTCTATAAGATAACCCCTCATGCTTCTGAATTCCAATGAGTAAAGACCCAGTCTACTCAATCTATCATCATAAGGCAACCCCCTGATCTCCGGAATCAGCCTAGTGAATCATCTCTGTACCCCCTCCCAGGCTAGTATCTCCTTCCTTAAGTAAGGTGACCAAAACTGCACGCAGTACTCCAGGTGTGGCCTCACCAATACCCTATACAGTTGCAGCAGGACCTCCCTGCTTTTGTACTCCATCCCTCTCGCAATGAAGGCCAACATTCCATTGGCCTTCCTGATTACCTGCTGCACCAAAAAAAAAAAACTTTTTGGGATTCATGCACAGGGACCCCCAGGTCCCTCTGCACTGCAGCATGTTGTAATTTATTCCCATTCAAATAATATTCCCTTTTACTGTTTTTTTTTCCAAGGTGGATGACCTCACATTTTCCGACATTGTATTCCATCTGCCAAACCTTAGCCCATTCGCTTAACCTATCTAAATATCTTTGCAGCCTCTCTGTGTCCTCTACACAACCCGCTTTCCCACTAATCTATGTGTCATCTGCAAATTTTGTTACACTACACTCCGTCCCCTCTCCCAGGTCATCTATGTATATTGTAAACAGTTGTGGTCCCAGCACTGATCCCTGTGGCACACCACTAACCACCGATTTCGAACCCGAAAAGGACCCATTTATCCCGACTCTCTGCTTTCTGTTAGCCTGCCAATTCTCGATCCATGCTAATACATTTCCTCTGACTCCGCATACCTTTATCTTCTGCAGTAACCTTTTGTGTGGCACCTTATCGAATGCCTTTTGGAAATCTAAATACACCACATCCATCGGTACACCTCTATCCACCATGCTCGTTATATCCTCAAAGAATTCCAGTAAATTAGTTAAACATGATTTCCCCTTCATGAATCCATGTTGCGTCTGCTTGATTGCACTATTCCTATCTAGATGTCCCACTATTTCTTCCTTAATGATAGCTTCAAGCATTTTCCTCACTACAGATGTTAAACTAACCCCTATAGTTACCTGCCTTTTGTCTGCCCCCTTTTTTAAACAGAGGCATTACATTAGCTGCTTTCCACTCCGCTGGTACCATCCCAGAGTGCAGAGAATATTGGTAGATTATAATGAATGCATCTGCTATAACTTCCGCCATCTCTTTTAATACCCTGGGATGCATTTCATCAGGACCAGGGGACTTGTCTACCTTGAGTCCCATTAGCCTGTCCAGTACTACCCCCCTAGTGATAGTGATTGTCTCAAGGTCCTCCCTTCCCACATTCCCGTGACCAGCAATTTTTGGCATGGTTTTTGTGTCTTCCGCTGTGAAGACCGAAGCAAAATAATTGTTTAAGGTCTCAGCCATTTCCACATTTCCCATTATTAAATCCCCCTTCTCATCTTCTAAGGGACCAACATTTACTTTAGTCACTCTTTTCCGTTTTATATATCGGTAAAAGCTTTTACTATCTGTTTTTATGTTTTGCACAAGTTTACTTTCGTAATCTATCTTTCCTTTCTTTATTGCTTTCTTAGTCATTCTTTGCTGTCGTTTAAAATTTTCCCAATCTTCGAGTTTCCCACTAACCTTGGCCACCTTATATGCATTGGTTTTTAATTTGATACTCTCCTTTATTGCCTTGGTTATCCACGACTGGTTATCCCTTCTATTACCGTCCTTCTTTTTCACTGGAATATATTTTTGTTGAGCACTATGAAAGAGCTCCTTCAAAGTCCTCCACTGTTCCTCAATTGTGCCACCATTTTGTTCTGTGTTCCCAGTCTACTTTAGCCAACTCAGCCCTCATCCCACTGCAGTCTCCTTTGTTTAAGGATAGTACGCTCGTTTGAGACACTACTTCCTCACCCTCAATCTGTATTATAAATTCAACCATACTGTGATCACTCATTCCGAGAGGATCTTTTACCAGGAGATCGTTTATTATTCCTGACTCATTACACAGGATCAGATCTAAGATAGCTTGCTTCCTTGTAGGTTCTGTAACATACTATTCTAAGAAACAATCCCGTATGCATTCTATGAATTCCTCCTCCAGGCTACCCCGTGCAATTTGATTTGACCAATCGATATGTAGGTTAAAATTCCCCCATGATTATTGCCGTTCCTTTTTCACATGCCTCCATTATTCCCTTGATTATTGTCCGCCCCACCATAAAGTTATGATTTGGGGGCCTATCAACTATGCCCACCAGTGACTTTTTTCCCTTACTATCTCTAATCTCCACCCACAATGATTCAACATTTTGTTCATTAGAGCCAATATCATCTCTCACAACTGCCCTGATATTATCCTTTATTAACAGAGCTACCCCTCTTCCTTTCCCTTCTTGTCTATCCTTCCAAATTGTCAGATACCCCTGTATATTTAATTCCCAGTCTTGGCCACCCGGCAACCACGTTTCTGTAATGGCCACCAAATCATACCCATTTGTAATGATTTGTGCCGTCAACTCATTTACTTTATTTCGAATGCTGCGTGCGTTTAGGTAGAGTGTTTTAATACTAGTTTTTAAACCATGATTTTTAGTTTTGACCCCTCCTGCAGCCCCTTTATATTCATACATATTGTCCCTTCCTATCACCTTGTGGTTTACACTTACCCCAGTGCTGCTCTGCTCTGTTGCCTCCTGCCATTTGCATTCTTTCTTGGGATCCTGTTCATCTGAGCTCTCACCCAGTTTAACTAGCTCAGAGCCCTCTCCTGGGTTCCGAATACTCCTTGCATTGAGGCACCGAGCTTTCAGTGTGCCTTTTTATTACACTTTGACCCTTTAGAATTTTTCTGTACAGTGGCCCTTTTTGTTTTTTGCCTTGGGTTTCTCTGCCCTCCACTTTTACTCGTCTCCTTTCTGTCTTTTGCTTCTGTCTCCATTTTGTTTCCCTCTGTCTCCCTGCATTGGTGCCCATCCCCCTGCCATATTAGTTTAACTCTTCCCCAACAGCACTAGCAAACACTCCCCCTCGGACATTGGTTCTGGTCCTGCCGAGGTGCAGACTGTCCGGTTTGTACTGGTCCCACCTCCCCCAGAACCAGTTCCAATGCCCCAGGAATTTGAATCCTTCCCTGCTACACCACTGCTCAAGCCACGTATTCATCTGAGCTATCCTGCGATTCATACTCTGACTAGCATGTGGCACTGGTGGCGATCCCGAGATTACTACTCTTGAGGTCCTACTTTTTAATTTAGCTCCTAGCTCCTTAAATTCGTCTCGTAGGATCTCATCCCTGATTAAGAAATGTATCCTGACTGGGATACATGGAGCATGCCCTGAGGAGGTCAGACCATTCCACAGATGGATGAATGAGCTCTCCATCCAAGCCGACTGCCTACTATGGGGTAGCCGGGTCGTTATTCCCCAGAAGGGCAGGGAGGCATTCATCAGGGAACTCCACAGCGAGCACCCAGGCATTGTGCTGTTGAAGGCCATTGCCCACACACGTTTGGTGGCCTGGAATTGATTCAGACCTGGAACACTGTGTTTGCAGGTGCACGACGTGTGCCTAGCTGGGTAATGCTCCCAGGGAGGCCCCGCTCAGCCCGTGGCCCTGGCCCACCAGGCCATGGTCACGCATTCATGTTGACTACGCGGGCCCGTTCATGGGAAAGATGTTCCTCATTGTGGTAGATGCGTACTCAAAATGGATCTAGTGCATCATTCTGAATTTATGCACGTCATCCACCACCGTGGAAAGCCTATGTGCGATCTTTGCAACCCATGGCTTGCCGGACATCCTGGTTAGTGATAATGGCCCATGCTTCACAAGCTACGAATTCCGGGAGTTTATGTCGGGTAATGGCATCAACCACGTCAGGACTGCGCCGTTCAAGCCAGCTTCCAATGGCCAGGCGGAACGTGCGGTCCAAATCATTAAGCAAGGTATGCTCAGGATTCAAGGACCCTCCCTACAATGCCTCCTATCGCGCCTCCTGCTGGCCTATAGATCCTGACCGCACTCGCTCACGGGAGTCCCGCCCGCAGAGCTACTTATGAAACGGACACTCAAAACCCGGTTGTCCCTCATTCACCCAGTCCTAACCGACATAGTTGAGGGCAAGCGCAAGTCACAAAACAAGTACCATGACCGCATTTCGAGGGGGCGATGTATAGAAATAAATGATCCTGTATTCGTCCTCAATCACGCCATGGGGCCCAAATGGCTTGAAGGTACTGTAATTGACAAAGAGGGGAATAGGGTCCTCATGGTAAAACTCAACAATGGTCAGATATGCCATAAGCATCTGGACCAAGTAAAAAAAAAGGTTCAGCATCGACACGGAGGAACCTGAAGAAGACCATGAGATGGAGCTCACACCACTGCCAGTGAACAAGCAACAAGAGCAATCAGAAGAATGCACAGTCCCTGCGGTCAGTCCAGACAGGCCGGAATCACCACAGGTGACAAACACTTACGTCAGTGTCCAACAACCAGAGCCCCAACTGTGGCGCTCCATGAGGGAGCGTAGACCACCTAAAAGACTAAACCTATGATCCCAACAAGACTTTGGGGGGGGGGATGTAACCACAATGTAACACCACTGTATTACTGTACACACACAACCTAGATGCACACCTTGACCACAAGGGGTGAACTTGTGGGAGACACTCCTTACCTGATCTCCCAGGTATATAACGGGAGGTATCACGCAGGGTCATCTCTTGTGGAATGCTGTGAATAAAGAGATGAGGTCACAGAGTGACCTTATCCCCAGAATGTGCCTCGTGTGGTTTCATGCTGTCGAGTAAGGACTTTACACATATTCTGAAATTAACCCATTAGACTCTCAAATAGAGCCACTATGGATTTTCTGTTTTCTTTTTCTTTAAACAGTGACCATGATTACGAGTTACAAAACAACCTTTGTTGGTGCAGGAGGAGATCCAGTACTGTTCAGAATTTAACACCATATCTGCAGACATTGAAGGATCTCAAATGTCACAGCGTGGTGATGATCTTGCCTAAGACTTTGGGCTAAAAATTTGGTGTATAACACCCATTGTTTGGATGCTATGGGTGCTGTTTTGGGTCGAAAATGGTGTCCGAGCAGCACATGCACACTTCTGGTGCAGGCTGCGCGGACGTCATCTTGGTGACAACGTTAGCTGCAACGATCGCCTACCAACGCTATTTAAAGGGATCATCACCTACTTACAGGTTAGTTGCTGATTAATTTCTGCTGGCTCTGTGTAACTTGTGGAACTGTTTGGAGCTTTCTCGAGTTGTTTAAAGATGGTGAGGTGACGGGGTGGTGCTGTAAGTGGAGAATGCCTTGAATCAGAATTCAAGAATTCTGGTCAGACCACTTGCTGCCAGTCAGGGGTTGTTATCCTCCTTGGCCTGCAGCATGACAGGGAGGTAGAGCAGAGGCAGTGAAGAGGACAAGCTGCTCGCAAAGGGGAGAGGAGGAGACAGTGATGGGTTCTTAGCAGGAAGCCTAACCCACCTAGCATCTTCCGAGAGCAATTCTTTACCTCGCCCTGAACCAGGAGCAGTGTGTGCGACATCTGCACTTTATGAAGGAGGTACTCACAGAACGCCACCTCCTCTTGCAAACAGACCTGCAGCCTCACACCAGAGCAAGGACAACGCTATCAGTCTCTGTGAAGGTGACTATGGCCTTGAATTTTTTCATGTCGGGATCCTTAATGGCTGGAGCAGGCGACATCTGTAACATCTCCCAGTTTGCTGTCCACTGCTGCATAAGAGAGGCGACAGACGGTCTATACCAGGAGAAGGGACTTCATTGTCTTCCCTCTGACCAGAGAGAAGCAGGCAGAGCATACACGTGGCTTTGCCAGGATAGCGGGCTTCCCCATGATGCAGGGCATCAGTGGCTTTGCAGGAGCCGCAACAAAATGCTGAGAATGAAACTGCAACACACTCCTGTGAAACAAAAAGTATTATACCTCCTTAAAGATAAGGGTAATAAAGAAATACAATCCAGGAATGCAGTCAATGATGTTTTAAAGTAAACAGGAGCAAAACGGTAAAGATAGAAACCAGTTTTTGCCTAAGAGCAAGGCTGTGCTTCGAACAACAAGAGATTATATTTATTGAACGTATTTAACCGAGTAAAACAATTCAAGATGCTGCAGAGGAGTGCTACAACAATAACGACAACAACATCATCATCATAGGCGGTCCCTTGAAGCGAGGATGACTTGCTTCCACACCAAAAAGGGATGAGTTCACAGGTGTTTCAATGAAGGACCTAATATTCCAGATCCCGAACTACATCGTGAAGGGTGAAAGACATCTGTGCTTGGATTATTTAACGTGCGGTAGCCGTTAGACACCAGCCACCACACGGGCTTGACAGAGCTAGGTCTTGGTCCAGTAGCAAGGATTTCCCAAGACTAACTGGAGACCAGCTCTGCTGCACAGACCGAGCGCGCACACATATCGCAGTGTGGGCTGGCCCGTGCTGCCCCTGGGCCCTCGCCTCTTCTGGGCCCAAGATTCACGCCTCTCCTGGGCCCCGGTCACTTCTCTCTACGGACTTTTGCCACTCCTTCGCCCCTCCTACTGTGCCTGCCCGCACTGCAATCAGCGACCTGGCTTCGTAGCCATCGCCCTCCTACAGCGGCACCCGCTGCTATCTGCAGTGGCATACTGCCACGCGCTGCTCCCGCCAAAGGCCCCGGCCTGCTGATGGTCTTGCAGGCCGGGATCGTGCCAATTTCCGGGCCGGGCCGCCGCACACTGCTCCTTCCAATGGCCCCGGCCTGCTGATGGTCTTGCAGGTCGGGACTGTGCTGATTTCTAGGTCGTGCCGCAACAACAACTTGTATTTATATAGAGTTTTTAACATAATGAAACGTCCCAAGATGCTTCACAGGAGTATTATGAGCAAATAAATTTGACACCGAGCCACATAAGGAGAAATTAGGACAGATGACCAAAAACTTGGTCAAAGAGGTAGGTTGTTAGGAGCATCTTATAGCAGGAGAGGGCGGTAGAGAGGCAGAGAGGTTTAGGCAGCCAATTCCAGAGCTTAGGGACTAGACAACAGAATGCACGGCCACCAATGGTGGAACGATTATAATCAGGGCTGCTCAAGAGAGCAGAAGTAGAGGAATGCAGATATCTCGGGAGGTTGTGGGGCTGAAGGAGATTACAGAGATAGGGAGGGGTGAGACCATGGAGGAATTTGAAAATAAGGATGAGAATTTTGAAATCGAGGCGTTGCTTAACTGGGAGCCAATGTAGGTTAGTGAGCACAGGGGTGATTGGTGAGCGGGACTTGGTGCAGGTTAGGACACAGGCAACACCTCTAGTTTACGTAGGGTAGAATGTGGGAGGCCAGCCAGGAGTGTGTTGGAATAGTCAAGTCTAGATGTAACAAAGGCATGGATGAGGGTGTCAGCAGCAGATGAGCTGAAGCAAGGGCGGAGACGAGCTATGTTACGGAGGTGGAAATAGGCGATCTTAGTAATGTTGTGGATATGTGGTCGAAAGCTGATTTCAGGGTCAAAAATGACACCAAGGGTGCGAACAGTCTGGTTCGGCCCCAGGGCTGGAACGGAGTTTGTGTTGGGGACCGAAGACAATGACTTTGGTCTTTCCAGTATTTAGTTAGAGGAAATTTCTGCTCATCCAGTATTGGATGTTGGACAAGCAGTCTGACAATTTAGAGAATGTGGAGGAGCCAAGAGAAGTGGTAGTGAGGTAGAGCTGGGTGTCATCAGCGTGCATGTGGAAACTGACGCTGTGTTTTCGGATGCTGTCGCAGAGGGATAGCATTTAAATGAAAAATAGGAGGGTGCCAAGGATAGATCCTTGGGGAACATGAGTGGTATCAGTGCAGGAACAGAAGAGAAGCCATTGCAGGTGATTCTCTGGCTACGATTAGATAAGAATGGAACCAGGCGAGTGCAGTCCCATTGTACGACGGTGGAGAGGCGTTGGAGGAGGATGATGTGGTCAACCGTGTCAAAGGCTGCATACAGTTCAAAAAGGAAGAGCAGGGATAGTTAACCTTTGTCACAGTCACATAGGATGTCATTTGTGACTTTGATAAGAGCAGTTTTGGTACTGTGGCAGGGGTGGAAACCTGATTGGAGGGATTCAAACATGGAGTTCCAGGAAAGATGGGCATGGATTTGGGAGCTGACAACAAGTCTGAAAACCTTGGAGATGAAAGATTGGTTGGTGATGGGGTGATAGAATTTAAATAAGGAGGGATGAAGGATTGTTTTTTTGAGGGGGGTGATGACAGCAGATTTGAAAGAGAGTACCTGAGGAGAGAGAACCGGAAACAATATTAGCTAACATGGAAGCCAGGAAGGGAAGTTGGGTGGATAGCAGTTTAGTGGGAATAGGGTCAAGGAAGCAGGACATGGGCCTCATGGACAAGATGAGCTCGGAGAGGGCAGGAGGGGTGATAGGGGAGAAACTAGAGAATGATGTGAGTTCAGAACGAGGGCAGGGGGGAATCTTAGAGGAAGTTTGGCCCGTTGGGCTAGGGGAACGGAAGGAAGTAGCAGAGGCAGCTGATCAGATGGTCGCAATCTTAGTGACAAAGAAGTCCATGAGCTCCTTGTTGTTGGAGGTGAGGGTGGAGGAGACAAGGGAGAGGGGTTTACGAAGACCATTTGGAGCAGAGAAAAGAAACCATGGGTTATCTTTGCATTTCAGAAAGATCCTGAAATAGTGAGCAGTTTTGGCAGATAAGAGCAGGACCCGATAGTGCTTTATGTGATCCAGCCAGATCTGGCGGTGTGTGTCTAAGCCAGTTGTCCACCATATCCGTTCACGTCTGCGTCCCGTAGACTTAAGAGAGCGGAGATGAGGGTCATATAAGGGGAACGGCCAGAGAGCGATGCAATGAACTGATCAGAGATGGCCATATCTGTGATTGACACAATGGAAATAGCGAGGCCGCATGGATGGCAAGGTCAACGGGGTGGCTATGAATATGGGTCGGGGAGTTTACATGGAGGGAGAGATCAAGGGAGGATAGGATGGTAGTGAATGCAGAGAAGAGAGAGCATGGTGAATTGAGATTGAGGTTTAAATCAGTGAGGATAAATCACTCGGTGCAGAGGCTGAGGGACAAAAGCAGTGAAGATGTCTCAGTGAGTACATTTTTATGATATTTCTGCAGACGGTAGAGAATGAGAATGTTAAATGAGAGATGAGAGAGGTGGAGTAGGGGAAGAGACCAAGGTGTGATTTGGTAATAAGAATGACACCGCGATGTTCTAGTGGTGGAAGGTATAACCAGGCGGGAAGGCCTCATTTAGGGGGTAGGCGTCATCACCCCTCAGTCAGGTTTCCATCAAGGCCATGATGGCGATGTAATCATCCACAATAAGCTCATGTATGGCAAGGGCCTCGTTCACAAGTGAACGAACATTCTGGAGGGAGTTGATGAGAGGGGCGTTGAAGGCTGATCCACTGCCATCATCCACAGGGTCAGCACTGGGAGGGGTGAATTGGGTTGGGGAGCAGATTGGCAAGATTAGCCCACAGCAGGTGCGCTGGGTGTGAAGGTCGGTGACAGTGTAGGATGGGACAATTGGGGTCACTGCTCGTAAGGAGGCAGTGACGAGTACCTCGATGGGCCCTTCTGAGGATACCAAAAGAGGCACAGAGGGAAGCTGTAGGCTTATCTATGAGCTAGTCAGCCTGGGATGGTGGAAGGAGAGTAGGAAGGTCATGGAATACTGAAGGGTTTGGGTAGGGATTTGGGAGGGCAGAATACCTAAGAGGGGAGAAATGAAATGATGCATGACAACAGAAGAGAGGGGTCTAGGCGGGGTAAAGAGAAAAGAAGTAAAAAATAGGGCAAACAAAGTAAAGTGGAAGTGCTGGGCTCAGGTCTGGGGCGGCAGCCAAAATGCGCATCTGAATGGACACAGTCAAAACTCAAATTACATGGGCCTGGTTAAGTCGCAATTATCAGGATATATATATCCCAGAGGTGTCCAGGAATTTAGAAGCTAAATTTGAGAAGAGATCCAGGAGCTCAATGAGAAAAGCAGAGAGCAGGCATGGTTGGGTATGGGCAGAGGCAGTTTAATCTCGCTGTTAACTTGGAAGTAGGGCTCAAAACACTATTAGATTCAGCTTATAAAGGGTTAACTTCCAAGGTCGCACACGGCATTTTTTCTCTGCAATACATCAGTGGCCTGAAATTAATCTCAACAAGTTATTTAAAGTGTCACTGAAATATTAAGTGGGCAGATCATTCCGCACAATCTCAAACATTGCGTGCTATTGAGATTACTCTTGGCAACACTTCAGAAACCACGTTTAATTCCATGCCAAGATCTCAAAAAAGACAAGGGCTGGATTTTCGCCAGATTTGCGACCGTGTTTTTGCTGCGATTTGTCCCTCCACGGCGAAAACCCGGTTGGCGGGATCCTCGGGTACCGCTTTGCAACGGTGCTTTCAAGTACCGCCAGGGGAGGTGCGCCAACGTGCAACGCCACGGATTGCGTTACATTTCGCACTCTCCCAACCCATACGCCGCGCCCAGAATACCGACAGTCAAACCTGACGGTCCAGCCCTGCCAGCAGCGGTAAGTATAAAAGCCTGCAAAAAAGGTAAGTTAGAGTTTTTATTTATTTTTTTAATTTTCAGCGATTCAATTTTGTTTGTTCCCCCACTCCCCCCACGCCCCCAAGGCCTCTCTCACAGCGCTTCCAACCCCGGACCAAAATTGCCGAAACTCGTGATTTGTGCCGTGAATTATCGTGCAACGCCTCCTTTACTGATGCGCAGACATAAAGGGCGAAAGTTGGGCCTAAAACTGTTAGCGCAGCGAAAACGGTAAATTTGACGTAAAACTATCGTTTTCGACGAAAACCGAAAATCCCGCCATGTCCTAACTATTACAGAATGAAAGAATGAGTTTCGTATCAAGAGAGCCAGGGCAGTGTGCATATCTGTGCAGAAGATTGATGAGGGGACCAGACATAAATCTGGAAATGAAAAGAAGAAACCTCAATGGAAACAGAATAAACCCAACAGATGGCGGGTCCCCAAGAAAATGTACAGTTCAAGTAACTTGGAAGAGCAGTGAAGGCCACACGAGTCACGCATTGAAAGAAATATCTCATAACAAGGAAGAAACAAGCACCAAAAATTGCACAAGGGGAAAGTCAGGAGCAAGAATGAGGAACTGACATAGAAACATAGAAACATAGAAACATAGAAAATAGGTGCAGGAGCAGGCCATTCAGCCCTTCTAGCCTGCACCGCCATTCAATGAGTTCATGGCTGAACATGAAACTTCAGTACCCCCTTCCTGCTTTCTCGCCATAACCCTTGATCCCCCGAGTAGTAAGGACTTCATCTAACTCCCTTTTGAATATATTTAGTGAATTGGCCTCAACTATGAGAGATATTAAACAAATACTTTGGCTAGACTTTCCACTTTGCCTGCTATCGCCCAAAAAATGGGCGATGTTCCAGCGATGTTCGACATCTCAACCTTACCGATCGCTGGAACATCGCCCATTTTTTGGATCGCGATTTTACACTCGGTGATAGGCCAGCGATGTGAATTGGGCGATGCGAAAGATCAGCGATGTGACGTGCGCCCAGCGAACGGCCAGCGATGGGGAAGGCACAAGCTTCCCTAGCAACGGCCTTTTAGGCGATATATGGGCGATTTGAAGTGGAAAGTCTAGCCCTTTGTATCTATCTTCATGGAAGAAGTCACAAGAAAACATTCAGGAAATAGTGGAAAACCAAGGGTCTAGGGAGAAAAACCAACAAATCCCCTGGGCCTGATGGTCTACATCCTCGGGTTTTAAAAGAGGTAGCTAAAGAGATCGTGGATGCATTGGTTTGATCTTTCAAAATTCGTTAGATTCTAGAACAGTCCCCGCTGATTGGAATGTAGTAAATGTAACCCTGCTATTCAAGAAAGGAGGGAGAGCGAAAACAGGGAACTATATACCAGTTAGCCTGACATTAGTAGTACAGAAATGCTAAAATCTATTATTAGGAATGTGCTAACAGGGCACTTAGAAAATCATAATATGATTGGGCAGAGTCAACATGGATTTATGAAAGAGAAATCGTGTTTGACAAATCTAATAGAATTTTTTAGAGTTGTAACTAGCAGGATAGATAAGGGGAACAAGTGGATGTAGTATATTTGGATTTTCAAAAAATATTCAATGAGCTTCCACACTAGAAGTTATTACACAAAATTAGGGCTCATGGGATTGGAGATAATATACTAGCATGCATTGAGGATTGGTTAGCGGTCAGAAAACAGATAGTAGGAATAAATGGGTCATTTTAGGGTTGGCAGGCTAAAACTTGTGGAGTACCGCACGGATCAGTGATTGGGTCTCAGCTATTTACAATCTATATCAATAACTTAGATGAGGGGACCAAGTGTAATGTATCCAAGTTTACTGACAATACAAAGCCAGGTGGGAAAGTAAGTTGTGAGCAGGATGCAAAGGGATATAGGCAAGTGAGTGGGCAAGAACATGGCAAATAGAATATAATGTGGAGAAATATGAATTTATCCACTTTGGCAGGAAAAATAGAAAAGCAGAATATTTTTTAAATGGTGAGAGATTGGAAAATGTTGGTATTGAGAGTATTATGTGTGTAATAACTCGATCGACTGAATACTGTAAACTAGCACCGGTACAAACCCGGCTCTGCTTTATTAGGGCCCAAAGTGCACATTACATGATGGCTTGCCTTTTATACCTGGGCCGCACACACATGCATGCAGCCCAATGACCTCCGACAGTGGTGCCACCTGGTGGCTAGTAACCCCAAGCATACATACATGACAATATCCCCCTTTAAGATATTAGGAACAGTCTTTTTACAAATTGAGACTGTCCGTGGCTTTCCGCTCTCTAGTTGATCGTCTCAGTTCAACTGCAACCTTGGGCGAGCGTTCTGAATCTGTTATGACTGGGGGCTGGATAGCGGATCTGATGGGAGTGGCAATGACCATGTCAGGGATTGAAAGTTCAGATTCATTGATGACAGCAGAGTCCTCTGATGACTGAGGGTAGGTTGGTTGTTCACTGATTGTGTCTTCTTCAGACTGTTCCGGTTCATCCGTGTGCCGCAGCTTTATCTGATCAACATGTTTCCTGCATGTTTGCCCATTCTTGAGTTTGACGATAAACACTCTGTTACCCTCCTTGGCCATAACAGTACCGGCAATCCACTTGGGACCTTGACCATAATTTAGTACATACACAAGATCGTTAACAGAAATGTCGCGTGGCACAGCAGAGCAATCATGATACCACTGCTGACTTTGACGTCTGTATTCAACATGATCGTTCAAGTCAGGATGGACAAGAGTGAGCTTCGTCTTGAGGCCCCTCTTCATCAATAGTTCAGCAGGGGAGACCACGGTAAGCGTGTGGGGTCTTGTCCTGTAACTAAGCAAAATGCATGTCAAGCGAATCTGCAGTGAACCTTGAGTTACATGTTTCATACTCTGCTTGATAGTTTGGACAGCATGCTCTGCTTGACCATTAGATGCGAGTTTGAATGGTGCTGACCTCACATTTTTGATAGTATTGAGTTTCATGAACTCTTGAGACTCCAGACTAGTACAACGATGACGGGCAGACCATGAGTGGCAAACATGACATGAAGGCTCTCAATGGTAGCTGTGGATGTACTGGATGACATGATTATACACTCTATCCACTTGGAATATGCATCCACCACAACTAAAAACATCTTTCCCAGGAAGGGACCTGCAAAGTCGATGTGGATCCTGGACCATAGTTTAGATGGCCACGGCAACAGACTCAGCGGTGATCCCGCTGGTGCTTTACTTAGCTGCATGCAAGTGTTGCACTGATGCACACATGATTTCAGATCAGAGTCAATTTCAAGCCACCATACATGAGACCTGGCATTGCCTCTCATCATGACAATACCGGGATGAGTGCTATGTAGATCATGTACAAGTTTGTCTCTGCCTTTCTTAGACATAACAACATGATTACCCCACAGTAAACAATCTGACTGAATGGATAGTTCGTCTTTGTGACGGTTGTAAAGTTTGGTCTCATCACCCATTTGCTTGGGTATGGCAGACCAATCACCACTAAGGACACAATGTTTCACAACTGATAATATCAGGTCCTGGCTGGTCCAGGTCTTAACTTGTTGAGCTGTGACAGGGGTTCCTTCACTTTCAAAAGCATCCATAACTAACAGTACATCTGCAGGTTGTGGCGTCTCCACTTCCGGTGTGGGCAACGGCAGACGGCTCAGTGCATCGGCACAATTCTCGGTGCTAGGCCTATGGCGAATGATATAATCATAGGCAGATAATGTCAGCGCCCACCTCTGGATGCAGGACGATGCATTGGTATTGATACCTCTGTTTTCCGAAAACATTGAAATGAATGGCTTGTGATCTGTTTCCAGTTCAAAATGAAGACCAAACAGGTACTGATGCATCTTTTTAACCCTATAAACACTGGCTAATGCTTCTTTTTCCACCATGCTGTAGGCTCTTTCCATCTTTGACAAACTTTTAGAAGCATAGGCAACAGGTTGTAGTTTATCCGACTCATTAGCTTGTTGGAGCACACAACCAACTCCATATGACGAAGCATCACAGGCCAATACTAGCCGCTTGCATGGATCATAATGTACCAGCAGCTTGTTAGAGCAAAGTAGATTAGTAGCTTTCTTAAAAGCTCTATCTTGAGACGCACCCCAAACCCAGTTGTCGCCTTTTCTTAGCAGCATGTGCAGTGGCTCTAATAATGTGCTCAATCTAGGTAGGAAATTACCAAAGTAGTTGACTAGACCAAGGAACGAACGCAGCTCCATCACTTTCTGAGGCTTGGGCGCATTTTTTATGGCCTTGGTTTTCGAGTCCGTAGGTCTGATGCCGTCAGCAGCAATTTTTCTCCCCAGGAATTTAATTTCCGATGCCAAGAAGACGCACTTCTGAGTCCCACTTTGTCCAGACGATGTAGAACCTCGTCCAGGTTGTTCAGGTGTTCGGCGGTGTCACGACCTGTGACCAGGCTGTCATCTTGGAACACGACAGTTCTAGCGACAGACTTCAGTAGACTCTCCATGTTCCTCTGAAATATGGCTGCAGCCGAGCGAATTCCGAAAGGAAACCTGTTGTAGATAAACAGTCCTTTATGAGTGTTGATGCACGTAAGTTTCTTCGACGTTTCGACCAGCTCCTGTGTCATGTAGGCCAACGTCAGATCCAATTTATTGAACAACTTCCCCCCGGCTAGCGTTGCAAACAAGTCATCAGCCTTCAGTAATGGGTATTGATCCTATTTCAAAACTCGGTTGATCGTAACCTTGTAGTTTCCACAAATCCTGACAGTGCCATCACTCTTCAACACAGGAACAATGGGGCTGACCCATTCGTTAAATTCGACTGGTAATATGACCCCTTCATGCTGGAGTCTGTCCAGTTCGATTTCGACCTTCTCCCTCATCATGTACGGAACCACCCGAGCTTTATGATGGACGGGTCTTGCATCCGAGTCCACGTGGATCTGCACCTTGGCTCCCGTGAAATTGCCGATGCCTGGTTCAAACAGTGAGGGGAACTTGCTCAGCACTTGAGCACATGGAGTACCATCTGAACAGCATTGGACCATTGCCTGGAACAAACCATAATGGTAAATCATGAACCGCACCACTATACGACACCTTGACTACTGCACTGTCAATCACCATTTTGAGTTCTTTAGTGTACATACGCAACTTGCCATTGACTGGCCTCAGCTTAGGCCTCACAGCCTTAGTATCCCACAGCTTGTCGAATGTCCTCTGGCTCATTATTGATTGACTCGCACCCGTGTTCAATTCCATCGGTACCGGCACACCGTTAAGTTTCACATTAATCATTATCGGTTGGCTCTTTGTTAGAAATGAATATAGTCCATACACTTCTTCCTCTGGTATCTCGGATTGCATATCCGGATCCGCGCTATACTGGTCATCATCCTCCACGTGGTGTGTCGCAGCACGCTTGCTCAGTTGCGGACACATGCGCAGGAGATGCCCTAGTCTCAAACAGCCTTTACAAATGTACTGTTTAAACTGACACCGATGAGGCTGATGATTTCCCCCACAACGCCAACACGGTGAAATCAGATTCATTCCCGTTGGCAGACTTTGAGCAGCCACAGGTTTTGCATACACAGTCGAGTAGGTCCTGCCATATGCAGCTCTGCCAAATGATGATACAATCTTGTTTACAGTACTTGTCAAGTTCCGATTTTTTGATGATATCTGCTTTAAGTTTTTGTCCGTCATCATGCATGCCTGGGCAATCGTGATGGCCTTGCTCAAATCCAGCATCTCCACTGCCAGTAACTTATGCAGGATCACCTTGTGGTTGATGCCGATTACAAAGAAGTCCCGCAGCATGACTCCCAATGCGTTTTTGAACTTACACGGTCCAGCTAGATGTCTTAGGTCAGCAATGAATTCCGACACATACTGGCCCTCAGAACGAACGTGGGTATAGAATCAATGTCGTGAGATGATGATGCCTTCTTTTGGTTTGAGATGGTCACATACCAGAGCACACAATTCCTCATAGTCTTTTTCCGTTGGACTTGCAGGCGAGAGAAGATTCTTTATGAGTCCATAGATTTTCGAACCGCAAACCATGAGGAAGACCGCCCTGTGCCTAACTGCGTCAGTAGGTTCCTCCATTTTGTTTGCCACGAAGTACTAGTCCAGGCGAGCTACAAAATCTGCCCAGTCCTCTCCCTCCACGAATGTCTCCAGAATTCCAATTGTGTTCATTTTTGCATGCGAAGGTTCTTAAGTTACCTTGTCGTCAAATGTTATGTATTTAATAACACGATAGGCTGAATACTGTAAACTAACACAGGTACAAACCTGGCTCTGCTTTATTAGGGTCAAAAGTGCACATTACATGATGGCTTGCCTTTTATACCTGGGCTGCACACACGTGCGTACATCCCAATGACCTCCGACAGTGGCGCCACCTGGTGGTTAGTAACCCTAAGTATATATACATGACAGAGAGGGCCCTGATTGTCTTTGTACACAAATCACTGAAAGTTAATATGCAGGTACAACAAGCAATTAGGAAAGCAAATGATATGTTTGCCTTTATTCCAAAAACATTGGCGTATAAGAGTAAAGAAGTAATTCTGCAATTACATAAGGCCTTGGTGAGACCACACCTGGAGTACTGTGTACAGTTTTGGACTCCTTACCTAAGGAAGGATTTAGAGGGCGTGCAACAAAGGTTCACCTTACTGATTCCTGGGATGAGGGTATTGTCCTATGAGAAGAGAGTGAGTCTAGTACTATATGCCCTAGAGTTTAGAAGAATGAGAGGTGATCTCATTGAAACACATAAAATTCTTAAGAGGCTTGCCTGGGTAAATGCTGGGAGGATGTTTCCCCTGGCTGGGGAGTCGAGAACCAGGGAACACAGTCTCAGAATAAGCGGTTGGCCATTTAGGACTGAGATGAGGAGAAATTTCTTCACTCAAATGGTTGTAATCTATGGAATTCTCTATCAAGGAGGGCTGTGAAGGATCAGTAGTCGAGTATATTCAAGACAGATCGATAGAATAAATATGTCATTTTAGGTTTGGCAGGCTATAACTAGTGGAGTACTGCAAGGATCAGTGATTGGGCCTCAGCTATTTACAATCTATATCAATAACTTAGATGAGGGAACCAAGTGTAATGTATCCTAGTTTACTGACAATACCAGATGAAAGATGCTTCCTGGCACGATCCGACTGTGCTGAAAGGAACATTCAGCCACTGATGATAAACATCCAGATCATTAAATAGAAACAAAAAGACAAAGAAACATTGCATAATCAAATATTTAAAGGGATCCCAGGGAAATGTTATGAAATTTGGCAGGTGCAGCTGTCACTTAGTACATATATAAAGCACATTGCTGTCAAACAAGAAATCAGACAAGATAGAGGCAGAGAGGTTGTTTCCACTGGTCGGGGAGACTAGAACTAGGGGGCACAGCCTCAAAATACGTGGGAGCCAATTTAAAACCGAGTTGAGAAGGAATTTCTTCCCCCAGAGGGTTGGGAATCTGTGGAATTCTCTGCCCAAGGAAACAGTTGAGGCTAGCTCATTGAATGTATTCAAATCACTGATAGATAGATTTTTAACCAATAAGGGAATTAAGGGTTATGGGGAATGGGCGGGTAAGTGGAGCTGAGTCCACGGCCAGATCTTGTTGAATGGCGGAGCAGGCTCGAGGGGCTAGATGGCCTACTGCTTCCTTGGGCAGAGAATTCCACAGATTCACAACCCTCTGGGGGAAGAAATTCCTTCTCAACTCGGTTTTAAATTGGCTCCCCCATATTTTGAGGCTGTGCCCCCTAGTTCTAGTCTCCCCGACCAGTGGAAACAACCTCTCTGCCTCTATCTTGTCTGTTCCTAATTCTTATGTTCTTATGTTCTTATGTAACTGGAGGCCATACTCATGAGCTCGATTAGGTAATGTGCCAAAATCCTGTTGGCTGGAGGTAATATGAAACAATCTTGTTGGCTGCTTTTTGAAGCAGGCCTAAAAAGAAAAAAAAATCCGTGATGGCTGGAAAAATATACCAGGTCTGGAGTCACAACATTTCCAGTTTTTATCTGTTTATGCTAAATTTTGTGGACTGGTCCCAGGCCTATTAGTAATGAGACTGAGCTTGGCCAAATTCATTTCACATCAAACCCATTCAGGCAATAGAGACATCGATTATTCAGGAACCCAGGTCGCAGAGGATGAAAAGACAGTGAGTAGAAATTCATCAGCGCACAGTTTCTGGTATTAAGGAGGCGATGCTGCCCAAACTGGGAGGCCCGAAATTGGGCCTCAGGCCTCATCCAAATAATCTTGCCAAGCTATGGCACCTCGTCATCATAGGCAGTCCCTCAGAATCGAGGAAGACTTGCTTCAACTCTTTACATGAGTTCTTAGGTGGCTGAACAATCCAATTCGAGAACCACAGTCTCTGTCACAGGTGGGACAGATAGTCATTGAGGGAAGGGGTGGGTGGGACTGGTTTGCTGCATGCTCTTTCCGCTGCCTGCGCTTGATTTCTGCATGTTCTTGGCATTGCGACTCGAGGTGTTCAACGCCCTCCCAGATGCACTTCCTCCACTTAGGGCGCTCTTTGTCCAGGGACTCCCAGGTGTCAGTGGGGATGTTGCACTTTATCAGAGAGGCTTTGAGGGTGTCCTTGAAATGTTTCCGCTGCCCACCTTTGGCTCATTTGCAATGAAGGAGTTCCGTTTGTTTTGGGAATCTCTTGTCTGGCATGCGGACTATGTGGCCTGCCCAGCGGAGCTGATCAAGCGTGATCAGTGCTTCAATGCTGGGGATGTTGGCCTGGTCAAGGACGCTAATGTTGGTGCATCCCCCAGGGGATTTGTAGGATCTTGCGGAGACATCATTGGTGGTATTTCTCCAGCGACTTGAGGTGTCTACTGTACATAGTCCCTGTTTCTGAGCCATACAGGAGGGCGGGTATTACTACAGCCTTGTAGACCATGAGCTTGGTGACAGTTTTGCGGGCCTGGTCTTCAAAGACTCTTTTCCTCAGGCGACCAAAGGCTGCACTGGCGCACTGGAGGTGGTGTTGGATCTCGTCGTCGATGCCTGCTCTTGTTGATAGAAGGCTCCCGAGATATGGGAAGTGGTCCACGTTGTCCAGGGCCGCGCCATGTATCTTGATGACTGGGGGGCAGTGCTGTGCGGCGAGGACAGGATGTGGAGGACCTTTGTCTTACTGATGTTTAGTGTAAGGCCCATGCTTTCATATGCCTCAGTAAATACGTCGACTGTGTCCTGGAGTTCAGCCTCTGTATGTGCGCAGGCGCAAGTGTTGTCCGCGTACTGTAGCTTGACGATAGAGGTTGGGGTGGTCTTAGACCTGGCCTGGAGATAACGAAGGTTGAAGATTCCCACTGGTTCTGTAGTTTAGTTCCACTCCAGCGGGGAGGTTGTCGACTGTGAGATGGAGCATGGCAGCGAGGAAGATTGAGAAGAGAGTTGGGGCGATGATGCAACCCTGTTTGACCCCGGTCCGGACGTGGATTGGGTCTGTGATGGATCCATTGGTAAGGATCACGGCCTGCATGTCATCATGGAGCAGGCGGAAGATGGTGATGTACTTTTGGGGGCACCCGAAATGGAGGAGGATGCTCCATAGACCCTCGCGGTTGACAGTGTCTAAGCCTTTGTAAGGTCAAAGAAGGCCATGTATAAGGGTTGGCACTGTTCCCTGCATTTTTCCTGCAACTGTCGCGCTGCAAAAATCATGTCCGTTGTGCCCCGTAGGGGACGAAATCCGCACTGCGACTCCGGGAGGAGCTCCTCGGCCATAGGGAGATGACAGTAGAGGAGGACTCTAGTGCCGACTTTCCCAGTGGCTGATAGCAGGTAGATTCCTCTGTAGTTGCCACAGTCGGATTTGTCCCCTTTTTTAAAGATGGTCACGATCACTGCATCTCTAAGATCTACCGGCATGCTCTCCTCCCTCCAGATGAGAGAGATGAGGTCATGTATTCGCACCAGTAGTGCCTCTCCGCCATACTTCAGTGCCTCAAAAGGGATTCCATCCGCTCCCGTAGTCTTGTTGTTCTTAAGCTGTCTTATGGCTTTTTCTATCTTGTGCAGTGTTGGGGCTTTACTGAGGTGGTGACAGGTAGCATGCTGCAGGATGGAATCGAGAACACTCGAGTCAAAGGCAGAGTCTCAATTGAGGAGATCTTCGAAGTGTTCCTTCCAGCGGGCCCTGACTGCCTCGGTGTCCTTGATGAGTGTTTCCCCGTTCTTGGCCAGCAATGGGGTGGGGCCTTGAGTGTTTGGACCATGGGTGGCCGTAACCACGATGAAGAATTCTCGCAGATCATGGCTGTCAGCCAGCTGCTGTATCTTCTGTGCTTCCTCCATCCAACACCTATTCTTTAGGTCCTGGGTTTTTTGTTGGATCTCAGCCTTGAGCCGTCTGTAATGCAGCTTTGCTGCTCCTGAGTTGGGTTGTTGTTTAAGGCTCAGAAATGTCCTGTGCTTGTGATCTATTAGCTCTTGGATCTCCTGATCATTCTCATCAAACCAATACTGGTGTTTCCTGGTTTAGTGACCAAGTGTCTCTTTGCAGGCAGCAGTTATGGAGGCCTGGAGGGCAGACCAAGCGCTGTGGGCATTCAGTGTCTTGGGGTCATCAAGGCACGCCAGGTTAGCTGTGAGGCGCTGATTGTACAGGGCTCTCTTAGCTGGGTCTTTAAGTGCCCCGGCATTGACTTTTTCGCGGCACTTCCTCTGCTGCCCCCTCCGCTTTGGGGCTATGTTGATGTTAATGACGCGTCGGGGATTAGGCGGTGGTCAGTCATGGCGTGGGTGGTGTGCACATCCTTGCATTTCCCTGGCTCGGACGATGACATAGTGGAGCAGGTGCCAGTGTTTGGAGCAACGGTGTTGCCACGATGCCTTGAATTTGTCCCTCTGGCAGAACATGGTGTTGGTGATAACAAGTTCATGTTCTAGACAGGAGTAGCGTACTGCTGGAGTTGGCTTTTCCTACCCCCTCTCTGCCAATCATGCCTCCCCAGAAGGCTGTGTCCTTGCTGACCCTGGCATTGAAATCACCGAGGAGGAGACGTGGGACAGGGATTTTTCGAGGTTGGAGTAGAAACCCTCTTTGGTCTCATCTGTTACATCGAGTGTTGGGGCATACACACTGATGACTGTGGCGCAATGATTCCAGGATAGGGAGAGTCAAAGAGTCAGGAGGCATTCGTTAACACCACAGGGGGAGTCTTTGAGGTGGTCGACCAGCTCGTTTTTTGATGGCGAAGCCGACTCCGTAGAGGCGGCGTTCTTCCTCTGGTTTCCCTTTGCAGAAGAAGGTGTAACCTCCATCTTGTTCCTTGAGCTGTCCTTCCCCTGCCCGCCGGGTCTCGCGTAGGGCAACGATGTCAATATCAAAGCGTCTAAGTTCCTGGGCAACTATGGCATTGCGGTATTCCGGCCTGTCGCAGTTGGAGTTATCCATGAGGGTCCGAACGTTCCAGGTCCCGAACTTTATGATAGAGGAGTGGAAGATGCCTGTGCGTGAGTTCGTTTAACATGGGATAGTCATTGCACACCGGCTACCACACGGGCTTAGCTGAGCAAGGTCTAGATGCAGTGGCAAGATAACTGGAGACCAGGCACTGCGATATGGACTAGTTGCCTACAGCGAGATGTTGACCGCAGGCTCGGCGCTGAGAAACGCCCTTGATGGTAGATGGTCCGAGGCTTGATTGGGGGCAGGCATTGGGAGGGTCAGTGGTCCACTGAGGTTCAGAGTGGGAGGTCAGAGGGGGGGGTCACAGCTATGGTACTCACCACATGCTGGAGGAGGAGAAGAGACCAAGTCATCAGTGGGGAAGGAGAGGTCAAGCCGTCATCGAAGAGGCCCAGTCGCCGCTGGAGGGGTGATCGCCCGCCGCTGGAGGAGTGATGGCCTGCCGCTGGAGGGGTGAAGGCCCGCGGCTGGAGGGGTGAAGGCCCGCCGCTGGAGGAGTGATGGCTTGGTCACCTGGTCGGAGGCTCACCTGCTCGCCGGACGTCATCGTGGACCAAGGACCCCGGTCGTCGTCGCCGATGGGTAGTGTGGTGGGATGCCTGAGGTAGGCCCGATCTTGTGGGATTCACAGGGTTGGGTTTAGAGTAATGGTTTAAGTGTGTCAGACCCCCTATTAGGGTTATTAGAGCTAGGGGAAGTTTAGACAGTGGGAGGGGGGAGGCTGGGGGTGGAAAGTTGCCAGATGGTAGTAGATGGTAGTTGTTCAGCAGGGGAGCTCCCTAGGGAGCTGCCACCCCGGCGGCCATCTTGTCATCCTTCAAATTAGGTCAACAATGGTAGCTTAGCAGCATCATCGCATCTCCCTTCTACAATCCTATATAAAATTTATATTAATTCAAAAATGAACAGTTTCAAAACAGGTAGGTTTTTACCAATAGCTCCAAACTATAAACGGCCCTATCATGCATCCATAGGCTGATCGTCCTTATGGATGAACAAACTTCGGGCCACCTTCCGAAACAGTAGCTGCATCAGGTGAGTGCCAGGAGTGAAGTAAAGGAGATTGAGGGGTGTGGTGTGGCCGGGGTGGCGGCGGGGGGCGAGGGGCGGTCATTCATAGCTGGCAGCACCTGGTAGAATTGCTGTGGAGCCAGGATGAGCACTTCAGCTCCTCCTGGCTCCACTGGATTTAACAGAAAATTACTAAAACTCAGCATTCTGGTGAATGCCGGTTTCTAGGCCACATCCACGCTAGGTGAAGCTGAGCGGAGCAGGCCTGGCACTTGCTCCACACCACAGGACATCAATTTCCTATTTGTAGCTGAATAAGTGGTCAAGTATAGTACTCTTGCAAAGCAGCATCCTAACTATGCTCCTCAGAGTAAACTTGTCAATGGAATCCAAAATGAAAGAATGGCAACGCGCTGTCAGAATTCTGTTATTGAGGCAATTCAGACGTTGGGGAGTGTATTAAATTATCCCAACAGTTACTATCCTTCAGATAATTCCTTCCACCTACAGGGATTGTGTCTTGCTTGAGCTCCTGCCAAACAATGAGAGAAACTGGGAACTACAACTTGAAATATTCCCTCTCCATCCCCTGCTCCATGGGTGGGGGAGCGGTATTTTGGTCAGACATGTCATGCAGGGAAAATAATCACATGTTTAAGAGTGTCCATTGAGCGCTCGAGATGGCCCTTGACTGTGTCCATTCCATTTCCTGCACTTTTGCGTTCCCCCTTCCCCTCCCTTCCAGAACCATGATAGGGTTCCCCTTGTCCTCACCTTTCACCCCACCAGCCTCCACATTCAACATATTGTCCTCCACCATTTCCGCTACCTCCAGCGTAATCCCACCACCAAACACATCTTCCCCTACGCTCCCCTTTCAGCATCCCGAAGGAACAGTTCCCTCCGCGACACCCTGGTCCACTCCTCAATCCCCACCTCCCCGCTCCCCTTCCCATAACACCTTCCTGTGCAAGCGCAGGAGAGACAACACCTGCCCTTTTACCTCCTCCCTTCCTACCGGCCCCAAACATTCCTTTAGGTGAAACAGCGATTTACTTGTGCTTCTTGCAATTTAGTATACTGTATTCGCTGCTCACAGTGCGGTCTCCTCTACATTGGGATGATCAAACACACCTCTGTTCAGTTTGCTTCCGGTTACCTGTCACTTTAATTCTCCGCTCCGCTCCCACTCTGACCTCTCTGTCCTCGGCCTCTTGCACTGTTCCAATGCAGCTCAACATAAGCTCAAGGAACAGCACTTCATCTTTCTATTAGGCACTTTACAGCCTTCTGGTCTCAACATCAAGTTCAACAATTTCAGACCATAATCTCTGCCCCTATTTTTTCACATTGCAGCTGTTGATGATTCTGCTATACCCACTTATACCTCTTCTTGACCCATCTTTTGTATCTTCACTTGTACCATTACCATTTCCTTTTGCTTTGTACAGTCATATATTTTTTCATTTAATCATCTTACCACCCTATCACAGACCTTCCCTTTCGTTCTTTCCTCCCCTCCCTCTTTCGCTGCCCCAGCACTTGCTTAAAATCGATTACATCTCGAACTTTTTCTAGTTCTGACGAAAGGTCATTGACCTGAAACATTAAATCTGTTTTTCTCTCCACCGATGCTGCCTGACCTGCTGAGTATTTCCAGCATTTTCTGTTTTTATTTCAGATTTCCAGCATCCGCAGTAATTTGCTTTTGTATGAATGATGGTTTTGAGTTGGATGTTAATTCTGATAAACTGTCTTATTTTAGATGAATGCGCTCAGCTGAGCCGAGTTTCCAGCTCTGCTTGCGCTCACTTTCCGTTGATAAACCTGTATATGTCTAACAGAGGAACACAATTAGATGTACTTGGAACATTTCAGAGGAATATTTGGTTATCATGACCTTCATCAAATAAATTTGACATAAAAAGAAATTATGGCAGATGACCAAAAGCTTTGTCAAAGTGGTAGGTTTTAATCAGTGTCTTAAAGGAGGAAAGAGAGGTAGAGAGGCAGAAAGGTTTAGGCAGGGAGTTCCAGAGCTGAAGGCATGGCCACCAATGGTTGTGCATTTATAAGCAGGGATGCTCAAGAGGGCAGAATTTGAGGAGCGCAAATATCTCAGGAGGCTGTGAGGCTGAAAGAAATTACAGAGATAGAGAGGGGCGAGGCCATAGAGGGATTTGAGAATCTTGAAATCAAGGCGTTGCTTAACCGGGAGCCAATGTAGGTCAGCGAGCACAAGGGTGATGGGTGAGCAGGACTTGCTGCGAGTTAGGAAGCGAGCTGCTGAGATTTGGATGACCTCAAATATACGTAGCGTAGAATGTGGGAGGCCAGCCAGGAGTGTGTTGGAGTAGTCAAGTCTAGGAAACAAAGGCATGGATGAGGGTTTCAGCAGCAGCTGAGCTGAGGCAAGGGCAGAGACAGACAATGTTACGAAGGTGGAAATAAGCGGTTTTAGTTATGCCGTGGATATGTGGCCGGAAGCTCATTTCAGGGTCAAATATGACATCTAGGTTGTGAACAGTGTGGTTCAGCCTCAGATAAATGCTAGGGAGAAGGATGGAGTTGGTGGCTAGGGAATGCAGTTCGTGGCGGGGACCAAAGAAAATGAATGGCTTTAGTCTTCTCAACATTTAATTGGAGAACATTTCTGCTCATCCAGTACTGGATGTCGGACAAGCAGACTGACAATTTAGAGACCATGGAGAGGTCGAGAGAAGTGGTGGTGAGGTAGAGCTGGGTGTCGTCATTCAAAAGAGGAGTTAACCTCAATAACTCCAATTTAATTCAGCAATACCTTGGGGGCGAAATTGAATAATGCCCCGTTTGGGGGTGGTAATATGAGTAGACACCTCAGCCACACATGGTCTGTCTCTGCAGCCCAAAATGGGCAGTCCTCAGCAAGTTATTCAGAGGAATCCATTTTCATTCAATAAATGTTAATGGATACTTGGGTTTCCAGCAGCTTTCGGAGGTGCATAGGATCATTGGCTCATTGAAGTGGATTTCTGAACGCAGGTAGCCACCTGTTTTGCGATAGCCTGTGGCCTGAGTGTCCTGGTGCATTCTGGTCTCTGTTAGTGCAGGCAATTCTCCTTTCACTTTGCAGACCTAGAGATTGGGAGCTGCCATACATGGCAGTAATCTCCATTATTCCTTGCTTAATTACTATTCAAGACCCCCAATATTGGTGCCTATTGGCCCTGCGGGACCATTGCTCTTTGGATGATGGAGTTGCTTACAATTAGCAGTGTTTGGGATAGGGAGAGGGAATAATCAGCCATCAGAATTCCTATTTCTGATTTCAATCCAATGGTGTTTACCCACAGTCCACTTAATGGAAAGTGGAAGTGAGTAAATGTTGGGTAAGGACAGGATTGGTGATATACAATATAGACTGCTGACATCACTCAGGCTCACACATTAAATATGGTCACTTGGGTGAGCTTCTGGATGCTTATCGGTGCCCATGGAATTGTACCCCTGTGCAGATCAACTCTTTCAGGAGAGGAGGAAAACAGTATTCATTTAGTACCTCAGCAATGCTCTCTGCCTCCACAAGAAGATCTCTTTTTTGGTTCCTAATTTGCCCCACACTTCCTTTGACCACACTGTTACTATTTATATATTTATAAAAGACTTTTGGCTTCCCTTTGATGTTAGCTGCTAATTTATTCTCATACTTTCTCTTTGCCCCTCTTATTTCCTACATTACAACAGTGACTACACTTCAAAAAGTATTAATTGGCTGTAAAGCACTTTGGGACGTCCAGTGGTCGTGAAAGGTGCTATATAAATTGTGATATATTCTTTACAACATCACAAATGCACTGCACACAAGATAACGCTACAGGAACTTGTCATCATGTGACTTTTATTGTATTTACAGCAGTAGTTGCATTACCACAGTAGCCCACTAGGTGGAGCTATATTACAATTCTCCCTTCTTGATAAAGAAATAATCATAACAAAATAATCATCATAAATAACTTGCATGGTTATACACAACAAAATATATGGACTTATTTTGTCATATTTACAAATCAAACTTAACCATTTATTTTCTGTTTCGAAGACAATACCTTTACTCTCGAACAAAACTTTCCAAACATGGTGTCAAACTTAGACTCATTCTAGGCTGAGCCTGAGGTGAGTTTTCCTCCAAGGGCAACCCTTGATTACATTTTGACTCTCCACAACTTCAGCTTGTTTGTCTGCTTGACTCGGATTCAGACTTACATTCTGACGTTCTCTTGAACTTGTTTCTAATACATCTGATGTAGGATTTGCTACATGTAACAAGAATATCTGACTCACCAGAAATAATCAAATCACTCCAACTTTCAACTCCTTCCACATCTGTAGGTAAGATATGATCAATGTGAACAAACCTAACCTTTCCATGATCAAACATATGTGCGAGGGCCACATATCTTCACTACTCTTCCTGGTAACCACTTTAACCATTTATGATGATGTTTCTTCACTCTAACCTTCTGATTCAATTTTCTCTTACTCTACCTCTATTATGATTCTCTTTCTGTCTTAATTGTTTCTCGTTTACTGACGGTGCCAGGTTTGGCTTTAACAATGAGAACCTGGTTCGTGGCTGTTGTTTGAGAAACAACTCTGCTGGTGTTCTACCAGTAGTTGTATGAGGAATATTATGATAAGTAATTAGAAAATTCATTAATTTGTCATCCAATGTCAACTGCCGTTTCTTGGGATTTGGATCAAACATTTGCTTGATGATGGCACGTTTTACAATTTGTACTATGCGCTCAGTAATCATACTCCTTTGACATAACTGGGTCACGTTTGGTTGCTCTACCAATCTCATCAGTTGTGACTGGCAGTTCATCAATGTTTGAAAAATAGAACACTTCTTCCCTATTGGGTGTGATGGGGATGGCAACCTCGACATAGCATCAGCATTTCTGTGATCAGCTGATCATCTGTACTCAATGTCATACTTATATACTGATAAAATCAAAGCCCATCTTTGCATTCAGGCTGCAGCTAAGGTTGGAACTGGGGACTCTGGATGGAGGAATGCTGTCAGGGGCTTATGTTCCGTAACAATGGTAAACTTACAACCGTACAAGTAATTGTGGAACTGCTTGACCCCAAAAATTAATGCCAAAGCTTCCCTTTTGATTTGCACATAATTACGCTCACTGGCACTAAGAGTGCATGAAACAAAAGCAATTGGTCTCTCCTCCCCACTAACTAGTGCATGAGAGCTCACTGCCCCAACTCCATATGGACAGGCATCACATGCTAGCTTGATGTCTTTAGATACGTCAGAATGAACTAACATGTTACTCTCTACCAACTGGCTTTTACACTCTTTGAATGCTACGTCGCATTCTTCTGACCACTTCCAATGGACCTGTTTTTTCAACAGCTCATTCAGTGGATGTAACACTGTAGCCAAATTTGGTAGGAACTTTCCATAATAGTTCAAAAGACCCCAACATGATTGAAGTTCAGTGACATTCTTGGGAGTGGGTGCATTTCTAATTGCATACAGCTTTCCCTTGGTTGGATGTAAACCATCTTTGTCCACTCTGTGCCCTAAGTACTCCACTGAGTTTTGAAATAACTCAGACTTGTGAGCAGTCACTCGTACTCTGTGATTCTCCAGCCATTTGAGTACTTCATTCAATATGCTATTCTGGATTTTAGTCATTCAGGGAGCTCTAGATTTGGATGCCCTTCCTTTTCCCCTTGTGAGAACGTATCTAATCTGTACCCAAACCAAAAAGGGCTTCCCATTGTTCAATTACTGTTTTGCCTCCCAATTTTTGATTCCAATCCACCTGGGTCAGTTCCCTTTTCAACACACTGGAATGAGCCCTCCTGCAGTTAAGTATTTTCTGCTTGATTGTAATTTTTCCATAACTATTCGAAACCCGATGAAATTATGTTCACTGTTCTCCAAATGCTCCCCCACTTGGTACATGCTTCACTTCATCCACTTTATTTCCCAGAACTAGATCCAGCACTGCTTACTTCCTCGTTGGACTAGAAACACACTGATGAAGAAGGTTCTGTGTACACCTTTCAGAAATTCCTCCCACTCTTTGCCCTTTACACTGTTAATATCCCAGTCAATGGGCCCAATTTTGGCCATGACTTGCATCAATTTTTTTGGAGTAAGTTGTTTTTTCTGGCGTAAGTTAAAAAGTGCCATTTTCCCCCCAAAATTTGCTCCAGAGTAAGTCAGTTAGGTACGATTTTTTTTAGAAACATAGAAACATAGAAAATAGGTGCAGGAGTAGGCCATTCGGCCCTTCTAGCCTGCACCGCCATTCAATGAGTTCATGGCTGAACATTCAACTTCAGTACCCCATTCCTGCTTTCTCGCCATACCCCTTGATCCCCCTAGCAGTAAGGACCTCATCTAACTCCTTTTTGAATATATTTAGTGAATTGGCCTCAACAACTTTCTGTGGTAGAGAATTCCACAGGTTCACCACTCTCTGGGTGAAGAAGTTCCTCCGCATCTCGGTCCTAAATGGCTTACCCCTTATCCTTAGACTGTGACCCCTGGTTCTGGACTTCCCCAACATTGGGAACATTCTTCCTGCATCTAACCTGTCTAACCCAGTCAGAATTTTATATGTTTCTATGAGGTCCCCTCTCATTCTTCTGAACTCCAGTGAATACAAGCCCAGTTGATCCAGTCTTTCTTGATAGGTCAGTCCCTCCATCCCGGGAATCAGTCTGGTGAACCTTCGCTGCACTCCCTCAATAGCAAGAATGTCCTTCCTCAGGTTAGGAGACCAAAACTGTACACAATACTCCAGGTGTGGCCTCACCAATGCCCTGTACAACTGTAGCAACACCTCCCTGCCCCTGTACTCAAATCCCCTTGCTATGAAGGCCAACATGCCATTTGCTTTCTTAACCGCCTGCTGCACCTGCATGCCAACCTTCAATGACTGATGTACCATGACACCCAGGTCTCTTTGCACCTCCCCTTTTCCTAATCTGTCACCATTCAGATAATAGTCTGTCTCTCTGTTTTTACCACCAAAGTGGATAACCTCACATTTATCCACATTATACTTCATCTGCCATGCATTTGCCCACTCACCTAACCTATCCAAGTCGCTCTGCAG
The DNA here is from genome assembly GCF_044704955.1 of Pristiophorus japonicus. NCBI lineage: Eukaryota > Metazoa > Chordata > Chondrichthyes > Pristiophoridae > Pristiophorus > Pristiophorus japonicus. The sequence continues at coordinate 39,956,216 of NC_091992.1, forward strand.
CCTCACAGCATCCTCCTCGCAGCTCACACTGCCACCCAACTTAGTGTCATCCGCAAATTTGGAGATACTACATTTAATCCCCTCATCTAAATCATTAATGTACAGTGTAAACAGCTGGGGCCCCAGCACAGAACCTTGCGGTACCCCACTAGTCACTGTCTGCCATTCTGAAAAGTACCCATTTACTCCTACTCTTTGCTTCCTGTCTGACAACCAGTTCTCAATCCATGTCAGTACACTACCCCCAATCCCATGTGCTCTAACTTTGCACATCAATCTCTTGTGTGGGACCTTGTCGAACGCCTTCTGAAAGTCCAAATATACCACATCAACTGGTTCTCCCTTATCCACTCTACTGGAAACATCCTCAAAAAATTCCAGAAGATTTGTCAAGCATGATTTCCCTTTCACAAATCCATGCTGACTTGGACCTATCATGTCACCTCTTTCCAAATGCACTGCTATGACATCCTTAATAATTGATTCCATCATTTTACCCACTACCGATGTCAGGCTGACCGGTCTATAATTCCCTGTTTTCTCTCTCCCTCCTTTTTTAAAAAGTGGGGTTACATTGGCTACCCTCCACTCCATAGGAACTGATCCAGAGTCAATGGAATGCTGGAAAATGACTGTCAACGCATCCACTATTCCCAAGGCCACCTCCTTAAGTACTCTGGGATGCAGTCCATCAGGCCCTGGGGATTTATCGGCCTTCAATCCCATCAATTTCCCCAACACAATTTCCCGGCTAATAAGGATTTCCCTCAGTTCCTCCTCCTTACTAGACCCCCCGACCCCTTTTATAACCGGAAGGTTGTTCGTGTCCTCCTTCGTGAATACCGAACCAAAGTACTTGTTCAATTGGTCCGCCATTTCTTTGTTCCCCGTTATGACTTCCCCTGATTCTGACTGCAGGGGACCTACATTTGTCTTTACTAACCTTTTTCTCTTTACATATCTATAGAAACTTTTGCAATCCGTCTTAATGTTCCCTGCAAGCTTCTTCTCATACTCCATTTTCCCTGCCCTAATCAAACCCTTTGTCCTCCTCTGCTGAGTTCTAAATTTCTCCCAGTCCCCAGGTTCGCTGCTATTTCTGGCCAATTTGTATGCCACTTCCTTGGCTTTAATACTATCCCTGATTTCCCTTGATAGCCACGGTTGAGCCACCTTCCCTTTTTTATTTCTATGCCAGACAGGAATGTACAATTGTTGTAGTTCATCCATGCGGTCTCTAAATGTCTGCCATTGCCCATCCACAGTCAACCCCTTAAGTATCATTCGCCAATCCATCTCAGCCAATTCACGCCTCATACCTTCAAAGTTAGCCTTCTTTAAGTTCTGGACCATGGTCTCTGAATTAACTGTTTCATTCTCCATCCCAATGCAGAATTCCACCATATTATGGTCACTCTTCCCCAAGGGGCCTCGCACAACGAGATTGCTAATTAATCCTTTCTCATTACATAACACCCAGTCTAAGATGGCCTCCCCCCTAGTTGGTTCCTCGACATATTGGTCTAAAAAACCATCCCTTATGCACTCCAGAAAATCCTCCTCCACCGTATTGCTTCCAGTTTGGTTAGCCCAATCTATGTGCATATTAAAGTCACCCATTATAACTGCTGCACCTTTATTGCACGCACCCCTAATTTCCTGTTTGATGCCCTCCCCAACATCACTACTACTGTTTGGAGGTCTGTACACAACTCAAAGTTGTCAGGGCTCGTCCGGTTCAGTTTTTTTTCAAAAGGGGGCGTTCCCAGACACTTACGCCAGTTTTGGCCATTTATGCCACTTTGGCCAACTAAAACTTACTCCAAATTGACTTAGGTCAGCATATGTGGCCAGCTCTGAAAAACATTGCGGGCAGTTAAGAATTTGGCGCAGGTTAGTACATTTAAAGCACCAAGGCTTACAAAGCACTAAACAAAGCACAAAAATAAGCAGTCAATAACAAATAAAAAATACAAGGAAGCTAAGAGGACCTGCACCAAGACTTACAAAGCACTAAACAAAGGCCAAAAAGTAATAAGCAATTAGTTAACAAATAAAAAATAGAAGGAAGCTGAGGACCTGCACCAAGACTTACAAAGCACTAAACAAACCACAAAAAGTAATAAGCAATCAATCAATAACAAATAAAAAATAGAAGTCCTACCTTTATGCCAGAATCAAGTTTTTTTTAAAGTTCCCCCCCTTCCCCTCCATCAAAACACTCTTTCTCCCCACCGCCTCCCCCCTCCAAAACTCTCCTCACTAAACAAAGCACAACTATCAATAAATAAAAAATAAAACTGAAGTCCTACCTCGGCCCGGGAACTAAGCGGGCTGGTTGGCCGGTGCGGGAGGCCACTTGGCCGGGGATAGGATGCAGCGAACATCGGGGCGTCCCTTCGGCCGGGGATAGGGGCTGCGAGCATCGGGTCCTACTCACAGCCTGCAGGACACGTTGGGAGGGCGAGGTGCATGCGCGCAGACTGCACTGCGCATGCGCACAGCCGCCGTTTTCTGCACTGGCCTGTTGCTCCGCCCCCCACTTTACTATCTGCGCCACGCTGGGACACCAGAGACTCGGCAGAATGGGCAGGATGGGGCCACTTTTTTTTCGCCGCCATTTCCAGCGCGCAAAGTCGTCGCATTTAAGGTAAGTGCGCCGAAAAAAGGAGTAGGGGAAAATTGGGTCTTATATTAGGATAATTGAAGTCCTTTATTATCACTATTCTATAATTTGTGTATCTTTCTGTAATTTGCCTGAAAATGTGCTCCTCTATCACCTTCCCACTATTTGGTAGCCTACAGTATACAGCTATCATCATCATCATAGGTGCTCCTTCGAACGAAGATGACTTGCTTCCACACCAAAAGGAATGAGTTCACAGGTGTTTCAGTGAAGGACCCAATGTTCCAGTCTGGAACTCCAATTGAAAGGGTGGAAGATGCCTGTGCGTGGCTTTTTTTAACATGTGGTGACCGTTGCATATCAGCCACCACACGGGCTTGTCAGAGCTAGGCCTTTATCAAGTGGCACGGGTTAACCAGGATGACTGGAGACCTGCTCTGCTGCACGGACCAAGAGCGCACACATATCACAGTGTGGGCTGACCCGTGCTGCCCCTGGGCCCCCGGCTCTTCTGGGCCCCGTACGCTCATTTGCCGCACGTCCGCTACGATCTCTTGCCGTTCCTCCGCCACAAACATTCGCTGCACCTCCACCACAATGTCTCGCCGCTCCTCTGCCACGATCTCTCGCCATTCCTCCGCCACGATCCCTCACTGCACCAAACATTCACCGGTCCTCTGTCACAAACATTCGCCGCACCTCCGCCACGATCCCTCAACGCACCTCCGCCCCGATCATTTGTCACACTTCTGCCACAATCTGTCACCTCTCCTCCGCCTCAACCATTCGCCGTACCTCCGCCACGATCTCTCACCACTCATCCGCCCTGACCTTTCTGCTCCTCTGCTGTATCTGGGCCCCACTGATGTTCCTGCCCACGCTCCAAACGGTGACCTGGACTTTGATGACGTCACCCAGATCGTGTAGAATGTATGTGTTAGTAATGTCGTAAAGAACATTGTGGGCCACCCCGACCTGTGAGAGGACACCACCGCAGGTTGGAAGGATAAAAGAGCTGGAACGTGCCACTACAACTTCCAGCGCGAGCCGTTCTAAGTGTGCGATGGCTTTGAGGTAGGCGATTGGTACATGCAGTAACATAATAGCTCCTCTATTGTTCCTTAATTCTAACCAAATCGATGCTGGGGCCAAAGTTCAGGGTCAATCTTTTCCAGTGCTATAATATTTTCTTCGATCAATTCTGCCACTTACCCTCCTTTATTTTCCTTCCCTATTTTTCCTGGGTACATTGTAACCAGGAATATTAAGTTCCCAATCCTCCCTTTCTTTGAGCCAGGTCCCTGTGTATGCCACTATATCACAGCCCCATGTGGCGACTTGTGCCTGAAGCTCACCAACATTATTTATCACGCTATGTGCATTTACACACATAGGCCATGATTGTTTCTACTGAGTCGGGAGCGAGGCGGGCGACCTCGAGTGAGCACTGGAACCCCGCTTCCTTCTTCATCTGTCTCCGTCCAAGTAATGTTACCTTGATGGGGCTTGTTAAGCCCACCCAACGAGGTTCCTGGCCAATTAAAAGGAAGTGAGTCTGATGAAGTCATCAGTTTCCTTAAAGGGACCATGCCCACATACATTTTGACAGTGGTGCTTTCAGTGTTCTACAGCATTGAGGTGCTGCAAACACTGACAAGTATTGCACAGAGGTACACAGCTGCACTCAGGCTCTCCCATGACTCCCTCCAGATGCTTAGGGAGGGAGTCACAGTATGCAGGGAGCTTCTCTTCTCTTCCCATGGGCGGAAGAGACCTCCCTAGGAGCCCAATGCAGCCTGGTTGCACATTGCACAAGAGGGCACAGCAAGAATGTCATCAGGAGGACCTGGCTGCAGTGGCACAAACCTTTCAATGATCTCAGTAGATCACGAAACATTACTGCAAAGCCACACTCAACATCATCCTTTTGTGACACTCATCACAATGCCGTCACTCTGCCTTCCCTACCCTACTCCTGCACATCCTTACTCACACCAACTTACCTTGCACCTCTACCCATCCCTCTCTATTTACATTATCACATCCCCATCTCACTAGCCACCCGTCACACTGATCCTCATCCTTGTCAAATATACCAACTAACAACACACAAGGGTCGGCACTTGTATGTTTTAGCCGATGTTCATGTAAAGTTTCTGTTAATGTGGTGTCACACATTGAAATCTTTATTTTCAACACTTTGCCTTCTTGGACAGATTTGTGTGCTTCTTTGGAAGTGAACTGATATGTCCTGTATCCTGTGCGGAGAAGGTTGGTGTTGTTGTTGGAGATGCTGGTGTGCCTAGTGATGTTGGTGTTGGGGCTGATTGTGGTGGGATTCTGAGGGCCAAGGTGAGATTTCTCAAGGGTACCAATGCTGATGGAATAAATGCCAGCTAAAGTTCAGATGACAGAAATGATCTGTCAATGGGAGAGAGGTTGTTCCAAGGAGGTGACACTGGATAGAGAGTTCACTGCAAATACTTCTTCACTCTCACCTTATGGTTTAATTTCACACTTCTCTCTTTTACTCTACCTCTATCATGATTCTCTTTCTGTCTTAATTGTGTCTCTTCTATGGATGATGCCAAGTTTGGTTTTAAGAACGAGAATCTGGTTCGTGGCTGTCGTTTGAGAAACAATTCTGCTGGTGTTCGACCAGTAGTTGTGTGAGGAGTATTACGAGACGTAATCAAAAAATTCGCCAATTTGTGATCCAATGACAACTGTAATTTCCTTGGATTTGGATCTAACATTTGTTTTATGAGGGCACGTTTTACAATTTGTACAGTGCGCTCTGCTGCACCATTCGAGGCAGGGTGGCATGATGGAACCTTGGTATGTTTCACACCATTTTTGCTCGTGAACTGTGCAAATTCTTCTGAACGAAACAATTTCTTTAGGAAGGCCAAATGAAGAAAATAAAATTCGCAAAATGTCTAATGTTTTACTTGTTATTTTCCACATTGGAAACACCTCAACCCACTTTGAATGGCTATCAATCACAATGAACAATTTTTGTCCTTCTAACTCAGCAAAATCAATATGTAGCCTTTGCCACACCCTAGGAGGCCATTTCCATGGCTGTAATAGTACTGATGGTAGTTGCTTGTTTACCGATTAACATGTCGTACACTGACTCATGATGTACTCTGTGTCTTTATCAAGACCTGGCCACCATAAATAACTGCATGCAAAACTCTTGGTCAAGCACATTCCCAGTTGCTGGTCGTGGAGGTCTCCTAATGATTTGGACTTGAATTTATTTTGTATAACCACTCTTGCACCCCACATGTTACAATCTTTATCGACTGATAATTCATTCCTTCGAATGAAGAATGGATGAATATCTTTGCCTGATACCTGGTTTGGCCATCCATTTGCAATATAATCATACACCTTTGACATCACTGGGTCACATTTGGTTGCTTTACCAATTTCTTCAGCTTTAACTGGCAGTTCATCAATGTATGAAAAATAAAATACTTCTTTCCTATCGGGTGTAATTTGTGATGGGGAAGGCAATCTAGACATTGCATCAGCATTACTGTGATCAGCTGATCGTCTGTATTCAATATCATATGTATATGCTGACAAAATCAAAGCCCATCTCTGCATTCGGGCTGCAGCTAATGTTGGAACTGGGGACTTTGGATGGAGGATTGCTGTTAGGGGCTTATGGTCCATAATGATGGTAAACTTACAACCGTACAAGTATTTGTGAAACTTCTTGACCCCAAAAATTAATGCCAAAGCTTACCTTTCAATTTGCGCATAATTACTCTCACTATCACTGAGAGTGCGTGAAGCAAAAGCAATTGGCCTCTCCTCCTCACTACTTGATACATGAGAGATCACTGCCCGAACTCCATATGGAGAGGCATCACATGCTAGCTTAATCTCCTCAGATATGTCATAGTGAACTAACATGGTGCTCTCTACCAATTTGCTTTTACATTCCTTGAATGCTGTATCGCATTGTTTTGACCACTTCCAATGGACCTGTTTTATCAATAGTTCATTCAGTGGATGTAATAGTCGCCAAATTTGGTAGGAACTTCCCATAATAGTTCAAAAGACCCAAGAATGAACAAAGTTCAGTGACATTCCTGGGAGTGGGTGCATTTCTGATTGCATCCAGCTTTCCCATGGTTGGATGTAAACCATCTTTGTCTACTCTGTACCATAAGTACTCCGAGTTTTGAAATAACTCACATTTACAAGCAGACACTCGTACTCTGTGCTTCTCTAGCCGTTTGAGGACTTCATTATGAATTTGCCTATTTGGTGCTGAAATTAGTATGTCATCCAAATAACATACTACCCCTTTCAATACCTTGCAAAATCTGGTTCATCACCCCTTGTAATATGGCAGGGGTGGAAGACACTCCAAACGGTAGCCTATTAAATTGATATAGGCCTAGATGAGTATTTATAATCAAATATGACTTGGACTCCTCATCTGATTCAAGCTGTAGGTAGGCATTCGTAAGATGCAGTTTTGAGAAAATCTGACCACCTGTCAGTGTTGTGAACAAATCTTCTATATTCTGCAATGTATTGGGGACATTACCCTCGAGAACCTGGTTTACGGTTACTTTATAATCACCACACAATTTTACCTTACCATCAGACTGAGGTATAACAAGGGTGTAGCCTAATTACATCGATCTTTCTTAGAAATAATGTTCTCAGTCTTTGGTCTTTAGAGCTCTTGCTCAACTTTCTCCTTGAGTACATATGGTACGGAACGTGGCTTGTAGTAAACTGATCTAGCGTCCTTCTATACCCTGACACTCGCCTTGAAGCCTTGAATCGGAGTGCCCGTTTCACAGAACACCTTTGGATACGTCTTGATAACATCATCCGTTAATGCAAATCTCACTTCAACGCGGAAAATCTCACTCCAATCCAGCTTCAGTGATCTCAACCAATTTCTTCCTCGTAAGGCCGGCTTGTCTCCTTTCACTACTATTAGAGGCAAGTTCTGAAATTGATCCTTATATTACACCGGTACGGTGATACGACCTGCCACAGGAATTTTCTCTCCCGCGTAGCCTCGCAGCTCCATCTTGGATTTCTCCAGTGGGAAATCACGCAATTTTTCGAGGTAAAGTGACTCCGGTATTACACTCACGGATGTGTCGATTTCCATTGGTATCTGGAATCCCACAACATCTATGTGGATTTTGATACTTTCCGAATCGCTGTCCATTCACCTCGTGCTCCTGATGACGTGTAACTCTAACATCTCCACTTCCTGTTGTTGTTCTTCCATGCTATGTAGTTTCTGAGGATTTCTACTCATAGCTTTGAACGCTGGACTCCTAGCTTTGAAAACTGGTTTACCCTTCAGTTGGCATGCCTTCGCAAGATGCCCAGTCTTTCTGCAGAAGAAACAATCTGCCTTCACGTATGGACAACTTTAAGCAATGTGTTGTCCCGGGCACCTATAGCTCTGTTAGAATTTCCAGTTTCTGAGACTTTGGGCCCCCACTGCCTTTTACTTTAAACCTGCAGGCGATTTACCTCGGTTGACTGATGGACTGTAATTATTATTTAATTCTCAGGAATATTGATTGGCCATGCCCATTGACTTCGCTGTCTGACATGCAAGCTCAAAAGTCAAGTCATCTGTCATCAATGACTTCCTTCTGATTGCATCATTTTTCATCCCACAAACAAAACGATCCCCCAATGCTTGGTTTGAAAGTTTCCAAAATTACAGTGAATAGATAGCTTTTTTAATGCTACAATGTAATTACTGATATTTTCATCAGACTTTTGATTCCATATCCCGAAATGATAGCTTTCAGCAATTTCTAACAGTTTGGAGTTATAGTGCTGCTCCAGCTTTGTTAAAATCTCTTTAAGCGTTGTGTCCTTTGGCTTGTCAGGCACAAGCAGATTTACAAGGGTTTCAAACAATTCAGATCCAGCTGCAGATAAGAAGATAGCTCGCATCCGTTCCAATATCGCTTCATTCTAGACTGCACTTCTGGAACTTCGATTATGTTATTTGCAGTGAAATACATTTCTAGCCGATCCACATACGCTTTAAAACGTTCCCGGTCGTGTCTATATTCAGTCAAATGTCCCATTACACCTGCGGGTGCTGCCATTTTAATTTCTAGCTGTTCACATAGTGTGCTGTATTTTACCTTGGATTTTGTAGCTTTTTCCAAAGACAGAAGCTCCCAAGTCTCTCTGTCAGCTTGAGCGGGCCCGTCTCCAAACCCACACTCACACGGTTGGTAAGATTCCAGCCATATATTCCAAACCCATCTTAGATTGACTTGCATTTGCCCCCTTTTTGATCCCTCTTATTTCAGAACTATTCTTTACTCTAGTGCTATTTGTCTCTCTCGGTCCTCTGTGTACCATGTTTCTCCTTGCTAATGTTTCATCATGGTGACCATCCCCCTGCCAAATTAATTTAAACCCTCTCCCACAGCATGAGTTAATCTCTCTGTGAGGACATTGGTCCCAACTCTGTTAAGGTGCAACCCGTCCATCGTGAACAGATCCCTCCCACCTCAGGACTAGTCCAAATGGCCCAATAATCTGAATTCTTCCCTCCTGCACCATTTCTCCTGCTGCGCGTTAACCTGTCTTATGCAACTAATCCTACACTCACTAACACGTGGCACATGGAGATTACTACTTTTGAGGTCATGCTTTTTAAGATCCTCCCTCACTTCTGACTGTCTGATCCCCTGACCATTGGCCCCCTATAACCACTGCAATCCTACACTTTGTTGTGCCCCCCTGTGCAGGCCTTTGCCCCATGGTGCTAAGCACTCCTTTGCGGTCTCCTCATCCTCTCTGGTATTCAATGCTGAAAACTGGTTAGTGAGCGCCATACTCCTGGAGAATTCCTGCACTGACTGCCTCTTCATACACAGCTGAATGGCCACCCACTTACTGTCCTGAGGTCTCTGTGGCCGTGGGATGACCACCTCTTGGAACGGATCATCCAGGTAATTAACACACTCCCGCATGGCCTGCAGTGATTTCAACACTCCTCAAGCTCAAAAACTCTGTTCTCAAGCTCGAGGAGTTGGATGCACTTCCTGCACACATGTCACCCAGGAAATCTGAAGTGTCCTGGAGTTCCCACATGGAATTCCCACAGGAATTGCAGGCAACAGGCTTCAGATGTCCCACCATTCAATTTCAGGTCTAGTCAACATATGAGGTAATCCAAAAGTCTTCTATAGGCATATAAATAGTAAAAGAGTTGTAAGAGGAGGGTTGGAGCCGATTAGGGACCAAAAAGGAGACCTATGCTTGGAGGCAGAGGGTATGGCTGAGGTACTAAATGAATACTTTGCATCTGTTTTCACCAAGGAAGAGGGTGCTGCCATAGACATAGTGAAGGAGGAGATAGTGGTGACACTTGATAGGATAAAAATTGATAAAGAAGATGTATTAAAAAGGCTGGCTGTACTTAAAGTAGATAAATCAGTAAGGGTGGATGGGATGCATACTAGGATGCTGAGGGATTTTAGGGCAGAAATCGTGGAGATACTGGCCATAATATTCCAATCTTCCATAGATACAGGGTTAGTACCAGAGGA